>NW_003852445.1:2882321-2982441 GCF_000181295.1 Otolemur garnettii
CCCCACACAAACCTGTTATTGATAAATTTTCTTTAAAAAAAATCTAAGGTTGATAGAATCATATTTGTCAGCATTTGGCAGCATTTTCTGTTGAGTCCAGAGCCAATCTTTCAAAACACTTGGTGGCTTCTGGCTGCTTTGTAAGTGTGAACTCCATGGTTTGCTGACTCCTGATGTGCAGAGAAGTCAAGTAGAGAGCATGGAAGCTCTTCTTATTTTGATGAGTGGTGTGACCATTTCCCCCTCCCCCCACTGTCTTATTTGTAAAGTAGAAATAGTGCTAAGACAGCTCACTAATCTTTTATACTAGTGTATAAAATATTGGCTCCAGCCTGCAGCTTGGAAATTGAGGTCTCAGTCATTCTTGAAGTGTGAACTTAGTATAAACTTTCAAAAGCAATAGCGAGCTCTATTTACTATGAATGATACCTAAATTATGGTGAAATCTAGTTTAAAATAGCCTGCATTAACACTAACAGGTTGTAGAAATATCTTTTCAAATATATTCTAATAAGTAGATGGCATCACTTCTATTAGGAGAGTCTGCTTGGCTTTTCAACCACACTGGCTTTTATTCAATTATGCAAGTATATCTCTGTTTTCCAGGTTTATTATATGCCTAAATGGCTTCACTATAAATAAATACATATTTACTTGATGTGAAGAACAAGAACATTTTCATTTTTTTTTTTTTTTGAGAGAATGAATTTTTAGAAATTGTGTCTCCTTTCTTGGAGATGCTTAAGGAGACTAGGTAAACTCTGTGTACTATTTTTGCCATATGAAAAATGAATTGGATTACCATTGGCAGACCCTTTTTTTTTTTTTTCTTGGTTTAGGGTTAAAATCACACTTTCCTCCAGGCTAGCAAGATACTTTTTTGAAGATCTCCTGATACTTGAAACCATCATTATTGTCAGGGGATTCACTCTTTGTTTTACAGGATCAAAGAGATAGTATCTAAAGACTTAGGAAGTCAGTTGCCCAAAAAGAATTGTTTAAATGCCAGCCTGTATAACAGCCATGAAAACACATGTCCTTCTGTGTGTATGTTTAACCGTTAATGTTTGCTTTTTACAAGCCATCTTATCCATTCTAAAAATGACTGAGACACTAGAGGGAGTAAAAACATATCCTTGCTCTCCTGGGAAACAAGGTTGCAGATTAGGGATTTGGTGCCTACTTCAGAGAGGATAAATGCATTACATGGTGTTGAATGCTGGGGCCCTTGCTGACAGCCTCTTTCTGATGGGATAATAAGTCCCATGGGGAGAAAATAAGTAGGATGATGGCTTTTCTGGATGATGAAAAAGGAAGAGGAGGTGGAATAAAAAGAAGAAGCTTGAGAAGGTGCAGGGAAGAGTGGAGGCTAAACATTTGGACAGGTGTATCCTTTGTCCTCAGATGTTTTTCATGGGGCAACCTGTGGTCAAAGGTTGCTATGACTAGAACTGCTATGAAGCTAAACACTCCAGGACCCAGGAGTTGCATAGACCAGAAAACCAAAACCTGCCCCCAAATGGAGGCCAAAGTGGATTCATACTACCAGCTAATTGTCCCACCATTACAGAGAAGGAATCAGCACTGTTTGCGGGGGGGGCAGTACTGTTTGGTTGCCATATCTTTGGACACTTGAGGAATATATGGTAGAACCTCTGCAAATTGACCACCCAAGAGACTGTAACAAACTGATTAATGTACAGAGGTGGTCAACATAAGGAGCTACGCTCACTGTACTGATCCATACTGGACATAGCATATCTAGTCTGTGAAAACTAGGTTAGCTTCAGGCAATGGCCTGTATAGGGGAGTCGTCAAGTATGGAAGCTCTACTGTATTCATTTGTACTCTAGGCGACTTGGAATCCCTAACAGACCAGTGGACCCAGCAGGGTGGGAGGAAAAAAGTTTTGTCCTTGTACTTTAATGCTGTGACTTAAGTACCTCAAACCATCCCCAGCTGGAGTTAGCAGGAAGTCAACATTCTTGGTCACATTTCTAACTTAACAATATTAGGATGTGGTGAATTAAATTTCTAGTTTGTTTTATTGATTTTTACATCAAGGCACATTTTTCTTTTGTCCACGTTTTATTTGGGTATGTGTTAAAGCTGTTATTGAAATTCAGTTATTCTCACAACAATTGTATTAATTTTGGTATTACTTCCCCGCTTTTCTTACAGTGTCAGATTATAATTAGAAACATTAATAATTTAATTCTCATAATCTTCTGAATCAAGTGAAACATTGGCTATGGTATTCTGTTACCTTGGAAATTGTCAACCAATAGCTGTTTTATTCTTTTCTGCAAGAAAGTTAAGAACAATTTATATACAAAATAATGCCTTTGTTGTCATTTGAGTGCATCCTTAACCTTTGCCATGTACTCTAAGTCTTTGTTTACTAGACTCTAACAAATTTAGAATTACATCACAGCCTAATGAATTCTTAATTCGTAAATGATAATAGTATAAGAATGAAGATGAAGATGAATATAATGGCTACACTTGTCATAAGGATAAAATATCACTAAAAAGTGATTTTTAATTTCCTAATAATTTTATACCTTCTGGAATATCAATCAAGTTGACTAGGAAACCTTTTGAAACATACCATTTCATCTTAGAACCAAGAGACACCTCAAGAACTTTTCCTTCTTTTGCTATGTTCTTTTAACCACCTCTCTTTCATGATCATTGCCATTCTTCCCCTCCTATGTGGACTTCCTCCTTCAGCTCCAGTACCATGGTTCACACCCTCAGTAGCAGTGACTAACACGTCGCTATTAATGGCATCAGGCAGCTCTCCTCTGTCCCATATCCATGGTGCCACAGACTGTACAGAGGGACGATGAAGTGGGAATAGGAATGTTGAAACCTATAGCATCATGATCATTCAATTAAACGCAGTGAGAATCCTTATCAATCCATGTATTCTTCCTTATGTTCTATTTGGAGCTGGAAATTCCTTGACAAAATTATTTTTGTCTTCTTCAGAAAACCAGCATAAAGAATGAAAAGGTAAATGTTCATTATCCTTCTTGGGCTGTTGGGCTGCTGTGTAATCAAGCAGGGTATCTGCTAAGGAGATATTTGTTTCTGTTAATAGATTGACCTTTTCTTGAATTGCCCCTGTGTGGAGAAATACCAGATCTGAAACAGACCAAAATGTGTTGCCAGAGAATTAGGTCTGGCTCAGGATGATTAAATGGATCCAATTTGAATTCATTGTCCTACCTCTAGGTCTGGATTCCTTTAACTCTTTCTTCCCTCCATCTCAGTCCTCCACCATGTATGTATTTAAATATAAACAGGTATCATATGTAAATATGTGCGTAAGTATAAATATATATATCATATATACACATATAAAATAATAAAATACATCTCATATAATTCTTTTTTCTCTTTCCTTTACAAATTTAATCCATCAGCAACTTGAAATTACATCACAAATTCATCTATTTCATCTCTATTGCTAATACTGCCCTCCACCCTAAGCCAAAACCATTTCTTATTTGGAGTTTTGAATTGGTCTTCTAATCTGTCTTCTTGATTCTGTTGTTGCTCTTCTTCAATCTATTCTTTACACAGCAACAGGCAGTATGAACTTTTGTCTCTCTGCTCAGAATTTCCCCAAAACTTCCCATTCAATTGGAGTAAAAATACAAATTTTTTATGATGGTCAAAAGTTCCAGGGAAGATTTGATTTCTTCATATCTTTACAACCCTTTCAATTTAGTCAAATGTCTTATTATGTCCTATTCAAAGTGATGTAGACACAGTGAGTAAGAGAGACTAGATTTCTCCTCAAAAAGCATATGTTTCAGGAGATGAAGATATACCATATAAAGAGAGTTAAAAGGAATATATATTATGTACCAGACAGAGTGGTTCCAACCTGGATTGAGCCATGAAGGAAGGCCTCATTTAGAAGTTGGCACTTAAGTAAAAACCCCACATCTCAAGCCGTGGGAAAGAAATGCAACAGGAAACTATCTGAGGGTTTTCTGTGTAAGAGTTAAGTGAACAGTTTTACATTTTTAAAACATGACTTCAGATTCTGTGAGGAGAACGGAATCAAAGGCAACAGAAGTGGAAGCAGTGATCTAGGAAAGTGATGCTTATAAGCTGGATTGAAATGGTGAATAACAAGGAGTGGGCAGATTCAGGATAATGAATCCAAAGCACCTGGACTTGTTGATTGATGGGATGTGGGGTGTGAGGACCAAGAGAAATTGAGTATGTGTATTATTTTGGTTTATACAATTGGGTGGAGGTGAAGTGGTGTGGGTGACTGAGGTACAGAAAATGGGGAAGTGCATGTGGAAACAAAGAGTCTTCATTTTGCATTCATTGACTTACCACACACCTGTTTCTGATGTACACATGCTTAGGTTTATCTCGCTGTGGGCCCTTTGTGTTAGATAATTGCCTCAGAAAGCCCCTTCCCTAGAAAACCCCTTCCTACTCTTAAAGTTACAACTCTTCCCCAAGCACAAGGAGTGGCTTACCTCATCACTGTGTTCCAATTTCCCGCTGCCCGCCCCTAATGGCTCTTTCCCCAGGAGCAATAACTCCTTATTGGTTATCCCACCATCCTGTCACCATTTGGAGACTTCCCTACATAAGAATATGTTTCTCCCCTCTCCCCCTCTCCCCACGTCTCTCCTATGCTCTCTCTCTCTCTCTTTTCTCTTCCCCACTCTCTCCTCATCTCTCTCCCCTCTTCTCTCTCCTCTTTTCACTTCTCTTTTTCTCTTCTCTTTGGTTCTGCTCTGCAGCCGCCCTCCCCCACCAATAAAAACCTTTTGTACAAGCCTTGGTGGTCTGTGAGATCTCTGCTGGTCGAGTGCCTCCCTTTCACTTTGCACATGGCATTTCCTTTTGACTTAGACTACACCCCATATGCTCTGGCATGTTAAGTCCTCCTCCCAGTTTAAATGTCACCCATTCAGAAACATCTTCTGAATTCCATGATACTCTCTTCAGATTTTTAATTATTTTATTTGTAGACCAAAAAATTTGCTTGATGTTCCCACTTCTGTAAGGTCTCCTTGAGGGCAGAGATACCTCCATTTTGCTCACCACTGAATTCCTACGACCAAGTAGAGAGTGGTACCGAAGTATTAACACTTTTTGGATGACTTCTTTATGTTGCTGATTGTGCCAGCTTATTAGCTTTGTAGGATAAGGTGACCAGACATCCCACTTTTGGCGGGATAGTCCCAATTTTTAACAATTTGTCCCACGTCCCGTGGTGTTTTAAAAAAGCCCTGATTTTTGGAAAGAATGCATGACAAGCTAGGGAACACTGGGAGAATGGGAAGGGAATATACGGGTGTTCAGCTGCTGAAAAGGTTAATGTAACTTCATTTGGAAATGAAAAGGCTAATGTAAACTCCCTACTCCCTCCTGGGCAAGGTATCAGAAGGAGACTGGCTCCCTCCCTTGCTTCTAGGCAAGGACAATTAGCTCAGAAGGAGCCAAACTGTCTGGAACAAACAAGTACACCCCCGCCCCAGAGTAAGGTGACTGGAAGTCCTGCTTTTGGTGGGACAGTCCTGATTTTTAACAATTTGTCCTGCGTCCTGTGGCATTTTTAAAAAGCCCTGATTTTTGGAAAGAATGCACGACAAAGCTAGGGAACATGGGAGAACAGGAAGGGAATATACAGTCAGCTGCCATGTGACTATTTCACCAGGATATGTATTTTATATTATTTTTGTGAATTTTATAATGTTAAACTTTAATAATAACAAATAATTGTTGAGAACTGATTATCGAGAACTGCTTATCAAAGTTTGCATTGTTGTCAGGCCCTGTCCCCCCCAATGGTGTCCTGCTTTACCAATGTTAAAATCTGGTCACCTTATTGTAGGAGTATCTATAAGTTGTTTAATTTCAATTGAATAGAGTTAAAAATCAAATTGTATGTCTTACTCTCAGTTTATATACTGATACAAAGCTTTAATAAATAGATAACTGGTTTCTTCAGTATATGGACTGATCTGTAGCTCACATCTGAATGCTCAGCACCTAGCTCAGAGTGACCGTTGGCAAAACACTTTACTTTCTAAACCTCAGTTTCATAACCTGTAAAACAGATGTAGATACGGTCTCTGCTTTAGAGAACGATTGTGAAATTAAATAGGATAACTATATAAAACATATAGTACAGTTTCTATTATACTGTGAGCCTTTAATCAATGTGACTATTGTTATGATTGATATTCATTGCTGAAAGAGAATGTATGTGACACCTGAGGACCTTACAGAGGATCAAATATGCTGCTATTCATTGTTATTTTTTATCCATAAAAACCTTTAACATTCAAAATCTGCATTTCAAACGTTATTATACAATTGTCTTTTCTTCCAAAGCAGTTCTCAGAACTGGCATTTAAGTGATTTAATTTCACAATTCCTTCTAATTTGAACAGATTTAATTAAAGGCCAGTCTTCTTAAGCTCATGCTTTAAAAGGTGGAATTAGGTTTTTAGAAATTCTAAAAATGTGAAAGAGAAAAAATTTGACTCCCCAGATACGTGCAAACAATAGAAAACCATCAAGACCCATCATACAGATTAAAAGTGCTATTTAACATTAGCTAACTATCCTTTTTATTTTCAATGTGGAAAAACACACCAGAATTCTGGTAGCAACTATTGCAAATCACTTATTTTTCCTCACTAACTGACTATAGTTTTGATGACATTGTGTCATCATGAGTCATCCTTAAGTTAATAAGCTTAAGGACCCAGCACTGTGAAATAGATTTTTAATATTTAAAAGGTTTGTGCAATTTTAAAGAAGGCAGTGCCACCCAATATCACAGCACACTTCATGAGAAAAAGATGCTAAATTTTCTTGACCTACTTTCATCTTCATGTTTAGGAAACAGTGTCTAGGAAGTAAACAAAGTCGTTGTGCCTCACGTAGGAGATGATTATTGTTTGAATTTATGATTCATGCCTTGAGCAAAATTTTGTTTGTGGCCTCATTTGCAACCATAATTTACAACTTTACCAGGGATATGCTGTGTATTTGGAAGGTAATATATCAGACTTGCTTTGTACTGGAACAGTTTTCTAGCTCTGGGTATAGTATTTTCTGTGTGTCTGTTGGCCATAAAATTTCTAGGCATAACATTTATTGTAGCAAATATGGAAATTTAAAAAAAATTGTATTCCCCTTAGGAATGTCTTATTGTATTTATATTCTTATTACTGCTAAATCCAACTAGTGTTTAAAAGAGTTGTTAATCCTGCAAGTATCTGGGTGCAAAGGCAGTAAGATTTAATTTTTTTCAGATTTTTGGAAAATAAAGATGGCATCATTTTTGTCTTTTGTGTATCTCTCATCTAAGAAATTAATAAACAATATGAGATTCAGATACAATGCTTGTGTATGTCCTTAAAAATCCAGAATACTTTTTCTGTTGCAAATATTCAGTAGAGTATAATACTATAAAATGAGTTTTGACTGTTCTCTTTGATGTATGATTTAGTGAAGAATTTCCCACAGCACTTACTGGAAGTTCTATTGTTCATTCTACTTTCAAACGTCTTAAGCAATACATCTGGAAATACTGGGGATTCTATCAACAAATAGATGAATAAATATATCTATTTCAAGTTGCAGAGGTCCTCAGCTCAATATAATGTCTTTTCTAGCACTGACTTATTTCTTTGTGTCTTCCTGTTGTAATTTTTCTAAGGATATTCCTTTACTGAGTATTATTCCCCCAACTAAATATTTATCCCCAGATATTTATCTTTTCTTCTCTCCAATACTTCCATTGTTTGAGAAATTTCAGATAGTGGGATTTGAAAATAGAAACTTTAATAAGTACAAATAACAAATGTCACCCAAAGCTATAATTTTAAATTACTGAACTTATAATTCAGTGTCTAATTATATAAGTTTAAAGCACAGTTACAAATAGGAAATATTGCCATCCTCTGCGTTTTCTGATATAATTAGTGATAAAGAAAGCTAAAAGCCCGAGAGAAGTTTAAAAGTTTAAAAGAAAGCTCAACAATGAGCATTAGCCTAATATGCTTGGTGCCACGTGTCCTTACATCATTAAAAAATAGATCAGGCTAGAATCAGAGTCCTGCAGAAGTTTTTTCCCTCATCCAGTTCTTAGCAGAGTTTTTTCCTGATAAAGATAAGGAGACTGGATAGTCTACTAAGAAGAAAGGCAATCATTTTTACTGACAGGTACAGTAGAGAAGAGAAAAGTAGGATAATGCCTTTAGTCACAATGCCGGGACTTCAAAACAGAGGTAAAACTCTGTTTAGTAGTATATAGGCTCAAGAATCATTTTGGCACTATTATATAATTTTTTCTTCCCCCAGTAATTATTCATTCAGCTATTATGACTAACTACAGTAATTTTCTTAGAACAAAGGAGAGCATGGCAACAATAGCTTTAAAAATGATGAAATTTAAATGCCCAAGGTCAGAGTGTAACATTTTGATTTCCATAAGTATTTCAAATGCTACAGGCTTTATGTAATAATTTTAATGTGAAAAATATGCAGGCCACGCTTCACTGCTCTTTGCATATACTGCAAAGAGAGAGAAAAAAAAAAACCTTAAAAATTGCTTAGCTTTAATTGAGCAAAAAGATTCACATGTGATCTGAACTTGTGGCTCATAATTCCTCAAGACAGCTTTGGTTGCTGTGTGATGATCCTAATTAAATTATGTGATGGCACTGAACTAGCTAAGCTAAAGGGCCTGTTCTTTAATATCACCTGGTGACTTAACTCTTTGCAGGATTCTGGGTTTTGAGCTCTGGTCTTGTACCATGATCTTGTATGTTAAGGATCTTCATTGTTAAGGGGTAGGAAACAGTATTGAGGGAGTCCGCCTTGAAAGTTTTGGCCTGTAGGTGGCAGCATTGTAAGGTCTTGGAAGTCGAGCTGAGACCGACGCCTCATCCACCCCTCACCACCTTGTCAGGCGGAGCTAACATCATTACACACTCCTGGCAGGTAAAACTGAAATTGAGAGAAAAGTCGTAACCCAAAAAATTAGGTTTTGTTCAGTTCGGTCTGCATTGCATTATATTTCTGATAATGCGGTGCATTTCTCATTCTGATCTGTGATTCAGCTGTAGGAGATTTCTTAGTAGTCAGGTGTCAACCCATTGCAAACCATATGCCTTCAAGATAGGCATTTTATCAAATCTAGAAAGGGAAATTACTTTGGGTGAATAACGAACTTAAGCATTCCCATTTGAATCTCTTGCGAGCAAAGTAGAAGGTTTTTAGAGTCCATATCAGAAGAACCTCAAGGTCCCAACAGCAACCTCAATGTCTGTAATAAAGGTTAACCCCCAGTCTCTCTTTTCTCCTTTCTTTTCTTTCCTTCCTCCCTCCCTGCCCTGCCCCTCTCCCTTCCCTTTCTCTTTGTGAGCTCGCCTGTTCACGTTGGTTAAGTCACATGATTACTTTTCAAATTTGGCCAGAGTAAAAAAGAAACAAAGATTTACCAAAATTGGATGTATCTAATTTAAAAGGGATGATTGATTCATGTGCCTTTTAATAGTGCATTACTTTAGTAATTAATATGATACATAATAAATGCATAAATAGATACTAGCAGGGATTTTATTGACTGCAGTGCATTTTATAAGGCCCACAGACATCTTGCAGTCTCATCTTGTACACTTCTCCTCTCTAAAAGTTATGCTTGAAAAACTTCACTACGTGATAATGGAAACAGTGTAGTGTAAGGACATTGGTTTCAGGACTTGTATGAAGTCTTCCATTAGCCGAATCCATGGGGAAAATCATTTCTGAGGTCAAGACTGACAAAATTGTTTAAGTATTATTGAAAATATAAAACAAAATTGTTTCCTCAATAAATATAATTAGCTGTATATACTGCAGTTTCAAGAGCAAGCACTGGTGTTGGGACCAGCTCTTTAAATAAAATAGGACCTCTGTGGTCTCTGGAGGGAACATGCATAAAGCAAAGTAAATGATTTTCTGTCAACACTAAGTAGACAGGTGCTTACATTGAACAGCATTCTAATATGTCTCTGAATATTTATGTCTTCTTTTTCAAATGCATTGCCCATGAATGTCACAGCTGTCAAACGTCTGTACACAAGAAGATAAAAAATGAAATTAATAAAAGGCAGATCAACATTTCGTTTGTTTGGAACACTTTACCTGCTGCTTCTTTCTTTTTTCTTTCTTTCTTCTTCTTCTTCTTCTTTTTTTTTTATAATCTTCAGCTCAGCTGTGTTTAAGTATTTTGGTACATCTGCATTTTCTAAAAAGCAAAAGGAAATGTGAGTTGACTAGTTGTATTTTGGGCTGGCACCAGGGCCTGTCTCAGTATTTAAACACCAAAATAATCAATGGAATTAATGACCAAGAGAACCAGGGTCTGAGGATTTTTCTAGCCATTTCCGCTGTCCATGTGCTTGGTTTGCTTGGGTGCCACAAACGAGATTCTGACAGGTTGTCACTGCCCTGACCTGAAACTCAAGTTTGTGAGGTGAGAGGCTCTTAAATCTTTCTGCTTCTGTAGCCCAGAGTTTTAGTTCTACAGAGTTAGTGCCAAAATAAGCCATCGTATGCCCTCAGAGTTACAGGGAACTAGGTTTGCAGAGCAGAGATGACTAAATAGAATTGGTAGTAGATCAAAGCAATGAACAAAGGTCCTTTTAGTCATCAGATCCCTATGTCTCTGCTTCTCCTGGTTACTGAAAGGAATATGCACATGAGAAGCATGTCTTGGGATGAACTCAGTAGTCCCTTGATAAGTATTTATTTATTAAGCTGAAGCAAATTTTGAGGTGTCCAGTTATTATTATTAGCAAGTAGCCCTCAGCAAAAATATCTTCCCACTACTTCCATGTCTACTTTGAAGAGTTTGTATGAATTATTTAACAACAAATAAAAATATATAATTTAAATGATGAATGAGAAATTTAAGCTTAAAGACTTTCTGCATTTATTTTGCCCTTGGTGAGAAATGTTCTAAATAAAAACTCTCCAAATTTTCAGATAATATTTGCGAAAACTTTGGTTTAGTAAGACTTAGACTTTGATGCCCCAATTTTTTGTAACTAAACTGTGTCTAATTGATAATCATAGATATGTATGAGACGTAATGAATGTTGATTTAGCTCAGTTTGGATTTGGAGACTAATCTGGTTTTTGTGATTGTTTTATATTTATAAAAGTAGAGGAAAAGAGTCCCACATGGATTCAGTTCCGATGTGAAGTTCACTGGACTTTTTTTCTTTCTCTTCTTAAGATAATTCCAGTTCAGTTTGCAGAATAATTAAATATTTGTGAATATTTATGTTGGAAATTTTATAAAAGTAGTTTGAGACATGGCTCAGTTCGAGTTTCATTGATTGGCCTGTGCTATTGATATGGATCATTTCAATAAGATATTGACCTCTTTCAAATCAGTAATTTAACCTTTGTCAGTAAAATTGGGAGTGGCCATATTGGCCTACTTTGTAAGGGTTTTTTGCATGTTGTTGCTGATGCTGTAGCTCAGCGGTTCTCAACCTGTGGGTCGTGACCCCTTTGAGGGTTGAATGACCCTTTCACAGGGGTCGATTCATACGATTCATAACAGTAGCAAAATTACAGTTATGAACTAGCAATGAAAACAATTTTATGGTTGGGGGTCACCACAACATGAGGAACTGTAGTAAAGGGTCGTGGCATTAGGAAGGCTGAGAACCACTGCTGTAGGTGAAACCTAGAATTTCTCTTAATTTCTGCCCCTTGAAATCCTACTCCTTCTTCAAGATCCAACACAAACATTACATTTTCCATCGAGCCCTCCCTGATTCTCCTTAGACAGAAGTGCTTTTTTCTCCTCTCTTTTTCCATAACACATTACATGTACTTTAATTAAAATAATTGTCATATTCTTTTTCAGGTTATAAATAGTGAGTGATGTGTGTATTTCCAATGTCATAAACTCTTCGAGAACAAGGGATGTGTCTCCTTTAAACTTTGTATTATCATAGTTCTATTACTCTTATTTGCAGGTTGCTAATAAATGTCGTGGCTTTCAATGTCGGTTGAATCTTTGTTGCTGCTTATTATTTTTTGTCAGTTTGTTTTGATTAGAATGGGTCGTTTGACAGGAAAAAAAAGGAACTATAAAATATGATCTTGGATTGCATACTATTGAAAACCTTCTAGGGCATTTCATAACATGTACATAGAATATCTGAAAAACATACAGCCATTACTAGCAGTTCACTCTTAAGTTCACATTTCAAATAGGTTGCATCTGTTTCTAA
Organism: Otolemur garnettii; assembly: GCF_000181295.1. Classification (NCBI taxonomy): domain Eukaryota; kingdom Metazoa; phylum Chordata; class Mammalia; order Primates; family Galagidae; genus Otolemur; species Otolemur garnettii. The sequence continues at coordinate 2,894,618 of NW_003852445.1, forward strand.
TCAGGTAACTGAATGATTAGCAGGAGAAAACATATGATTAGAAAGCATGCAACCCTTCCTGATACGTATTATTTTTAAAGCTCTCCAACCTAAGGTCAATAAAGAAATAGTACATGCAGCAAAGGGAAGGAGATTAGAAGGACTTTCAGTTGTAAACCATTTTGTGAGCTGTTTGTTGTAAAAATATAACTAATTTAACTGATGGGTCGTGGCATTTGCGGCTGACATGAAAACTAAGGAATGTGAAAATTGATGAGAAGAAATGGTGACTAGAAAAATTATGAGAGTTGTAGTTGAAGAAAATAAAAATAAAACGTTTACTGACTAGAAAGTTAATGAGCAGATGATTTCATCCCTTTTTTATGGAGCCATACTTTTAACTCAAAGAAAGCTAGTAAGAATAATGGGGGGAAAGCCCCAAGTTTGATAAAAGAAAACAAGCAGGCACTGTTACAAATAAGATATGTTGGAACGCTCTTTGTTTACTTTCATTACTAATGGGAAAGAAAGAATGACTTTCTTGAGGTAGTATATCATTTTAAGATCATGCTCTTCTCTTAGCTTAATCCATCAAACTGAACGACTCCCTTTTTGAACAGATTTTACACCATTGAGCTTGAAGTTCAGAGAAGAAAAGAACAAAAAGGTCTGTTCTCTACCCTGATTTGAACCAGACACAACTCACTTCAAAACTGCATGCTGTCCTTTGGTTAATTACTCTCCTTCTGAGTTCTATCAGATGTCCCTTTTTCTACAAGTTACAGACTGTCTGCGATAGAAGAAAGGCAGGTTGAAACTTGCTTTTGGTGACTTACTTTATGGATTGACTTGGTATATATTTCTGGGATTTTTTTTTACAGAAAGTGGCTATACTTTTGCATAGACCATCCTTCCTCAGCACAGTCAAGGCTCACTGGCTTAACAGAATTTTATGTCCGACAGCACTAGTACACCTCCACACATATCCTAAAAAGAATGAAAATTTGCCTTGGCATACAAGTCCACTATAAATACAATGCCTTGTAACACTAGAAGAGTGTTTATTATTATTATTTTTATTTTTAAACTGCTATGTAGGGACCCTAATGAGATGAAGAGTTCCAGGTTCAAAGGAACTTGAAACAAAAGGGCCCTCAGCCTTGGGAAATTCTTGGAGATATCTGCTGTCATGGACATTTCAAGGGACTAGGGACCTTCAACCAATTTTATCTAAATGTAAAGGTTTGCATGGTCTTACCTGACACTGGGCTTACTTTTTGCCATTAATTTTTCTTTTCTTAGTATTTATAAGCCTATAGCGAAACATAGGCTACAGTTAATTAACACAATTTAAGCAATTACAGATTATAGCAATAATTTTCCCAAAGCTTATACTTCTGATCAAATTAAAAGACTTACATGAACTTTTAATGTGAAATTTTAAGTATAAGTCGATAGTCTAAATGAAATGCCACTCTGCCATTTATAGGATCTTCATGTCTAATTTTAAAGAACAGAAACCTATTGATTCTAGTAATTTCCATTTAAAATTATTTCTGTTGTAACTTTTGTCAGTTAAGTGCCATGTTCATGTGCAAATAGAATAGCTGGTTGCCTGCTTCATATAATGACTTGCATAAGTTTGAAGACCTTGTTGTCCTCAACCTTCCTTGCTCCAGCTCAAATAATTCCACGTTTCTTGATCTTTTGTCACAGATGCTGTTTTTCATAACTGGTCGCAAAGCTTCTGAATCTATAAAATTATAGAGGATTATAAAAATCCTCAATCCATCCATCCATCCCTTTCTTCCTTCCTTCCTTCCTTCCTTCCTTCCTCCCATCTTTTCTTTCCTTTTCTTACTGGTAGGATTAAAGAGACAAAGAAATGCTCCTTCAAAAGTCATGGTAAAACAGAGCATGTAGTATTTTCACTTTTACTATTTAAGTTATGGGTTTTCCTCATAGTTTATCTTTTGCTCAAGATGTTCTATAAAACCTCTTTTCTAAAATCCAGACTTCAAATTTATGTCAATCAATTTACACCTTAGAAAACAGACCAGTTCACCACTTAGATCAATCTCTAAGCACACAGCAATCCAGGGAACAAGCCCTTGTCTTTATAGAACGACTTGGTTTAAGCAATTAACAATCAAGCCCTACACACATAAACACGCTGTAATTAACTGTTTAATAGTGGAAGCTTGCTTTTCAATTTTTTCCCTTTGAGTGTCGTCAAGGTGAATTACTTGATTTTTCCATCACTAAATGCTGCAGCAGCTCAGTCTTTTGCAAGTCTCCCGTCTCCACATATTTTCCTATACCCACTATATTTGACAGTAAAACTGCCAAGCTCCATTATTTCCAACTGGCAGCAATTTAATACATAGTTGAGTCAGTTATTTAACTAAATAAATTGCTTAAAGTTAACTCTATTTGTAAGACCACAAGGTGTTTCTAAAATGTGCTGCCCTTTTATATCATAAACCTGGATTAGGTTTACAACCCCATTTCCCCTCAGCAGTTTATAAATCAAACAAAGAACATAGAACAATGCATAAAAATCCCTGAGAAACCACCCTAAGAGTTTTGTTAATGACAAAAGCATACTGGGAGCTGGATTTACTCTGTAGAGTGGAGAATAGAGGAAGTTTGGTTTAAAGTAAGCAGAGTTTGTAAGGGTTATCCCAGGTCCTTTAAGAGTGATCAACTTTAAAAGAAGAATTTTGTGAAGCCACAGCCATCTGCTCAGTGCTTTATGTACAAAAATGGCAGGACAAACTAACAAACTTTGGCCATGCTCTCCCCTTTCCTTTGCTCCTATCCATTAACAAATAGGTGGCCAACTGTTCTTAAAAGCACAGGAGAGAATAAATATTGACTTATTTATGGTGTCTCTCCACAGGTGCTCATTAAACATAAATGAACAAATACACATATGTACAAACACACAAAAACACACAATGCCCAAAATACACACCGTGGAACCTGGCCCAGCGGTAACCTTTTCCTTTCGAGTTAATCAGGATAGGTTTCTGAGTCAGATTAAATGCAGCCACTGTTTCCACTGAAGCTATGTTTAAAAGAGTAGAAGGAAACTGAAGATTGGGGCATTTTCTCTAAGAGGCCAGTGACTATCTTCTAAAAGTCAACATACTTCATTTGTATGACTTATTTCAAGGTCTGTGTTTAGATAAAAAAAACCCTTCAGAACTGTTCTATCTGCAAAGAGTAGAAACCATAGATTAGAAACCCATGTCATATTTAAAAGTGCAATTGTTTTGTTTAATTTAGAAATCTAACCATAACAGTGCTTTTAGGGAATGACTTTTATTTTCCGAGTGACACGGCTGGTGCTCTGTAGAGCAGAGCTTGGCATATCTGGTCTAGCTACTTTGAGAATGGAGAAGACTTTAGGTTAAATAACCCTACAAGTAAGGTACTGTAACCCCCTCCATATCTGCCCAAAGAGAAGAAAGATAATCCCCTACAGATCTATCTCCAAAGGAACTTTTAAAAACTTTTTTAAAATTTATTTTATTTGTGTATGTGTTTTTTTTTTAATTTTTAATTTTTTAATTGTTTGGGGTTCATTAAGCATACTAAAACTTTGGTCACACCGACTTGAAGGGACATTTTAATATTCAAATTTTTGTTGTTGTTTTTTTTTGGTTTTTGGCTGGGTCTGGGTTTGAACCCACCACCTCTGGCATATGGGGCCAGCACCCTACCCTTTTGAGCCACAGGCATGGCCCCATTTTAATGTTTATTTACGTTTGGATATGAGCACCTTGTATTACTGAAAGACTTGAAGGTACTCTCATCCTGTCTCTACTCACTAGGCCTACAAAGCTCACCACTTTCTCAACCTGCCTGCCTTCTGCCTCACTTCCCCACCCTGATCTAGTTCATGTAGGGACAGAAAAATGTCTTGGGGGGACAGACCACCAGTTTAAAAAGACCAGTATAGTTTCTTTCCTAAGTTCAAATTTAGGAGCACAGATTTTTAAGAAATGAAGATTGCTTGTGCAAAATGGTGGTGTAGAGGCAGGACAAAGTTCTCAAGGGAAACAGACTGGGGGAACAAGCTCCAGCTGGTATTTCCTGAGCTGTCATAAGCTTCTCTGCTCTGTTGCAGACTGCAACTGGCTGTAATCTGTTTCTTAAGTCCAGAGAGATGATGAAAACTCACTAGAGAGGTTAAGACCAAAGTAAAGTACCACTTAGGTTGTTTTAATTTTGGCTGTTACTTATGAGGGCTGAAATATTTGCAAAAAACATTAGCAAAGCAGAGAAACATTTATCCATAGCTAAACAAAGGTGTACAGACTAGGGACAAAGGTAATTCTTTATAGGGCCAGCTTTTTGGAGGAAAAAGAGATAAAATAAAGAAAGAAAATAAGAAGATCAATAATAATAATGCACAAATTAAAAAAACTAGATTAATTAATGATTTTAATATTTTAATTTACTTACCAAACTGCCAGTGAGCAAACCAATACGACAGGCTGTTACTTATCCTCTTTTTGTCCACCTTGACTCTTCATGAAGAGTTAAAGAAGTGCAAAATTTCCAGAAGTAAAGAAGACGGGAAACACTAAGCAATATGAAGAATCCATAGGAATTTAGTCTACGAAAACAGAACAAAGTAATCCTTAAGAAAAAAAGAAAAAAACAGAAAAAGCAAGACCACACACAATATCCAGTAAGTCCTTGAAACACCTACATCTAAGTGCATAAAGACTTTGACAATGAGTTATCTCTATAAAGTATCTCTTTGATTAGAGAGGGTGAAGTTTATAAAGGATAGAACATGTCACATAAAGTAGCACACGTTAAAGAGATAGATTCAGCTGAAATAACTGGACATACTACACGAATACTCTGATGTACTGTGGATCTCAGTTCTATTTGTTAAGGTTTATTAAACCTAAAATGTGTAGTATTTGCATATAGTAGACTGATTCTCTGAGAAGATATATATGAAAATCTTAACAAGAACTATTAAAAAAAGATGTCTACATCTTGCTTCTGGTCCGAGTTCTGATCTTCTGTGTTTAGATACAAAAAAATCACTTGTCGACTCTTACCTGTTAAGCCATCCCCATCAGTGCCTATGTTGGTCTGTGTTGTACCATGTTGTTGTTGTTGTTGTTGTTGTTTGTACTTGCAATGATGCACCAGTTACATCATACATAATTCTCCATTTTTGTAGTTATTCAGAGTTCAGAGTTTACAGCAAATGATATCGGTGTTTGCATGTATTTCTATAGGTTAGTTCTTTCAGTTCTAATTTGCTATTGCCAAATTCTTGCAGATATTGAGACTTGAAGAGTTGTTAAAATCTTCCAGTTTCTGCAAACATACCTACCACCATTGTCCTTAAAAGTTTACCCTCTATGTGAGCCATTCTGCTGAAATGGGGAGTTGTATATATTTCTGGCCTCCTGTACAAAGCAGAAACTCTCTAGAAAGGGCTCCTCAGTTAAAAGCCCTTTACATCATGTTTACCACAGTATAAGTTTTTTTCTTTCTCCTCATCGCTGTTGTTTTGATTTAAATTTCTTTCCATAATTATTTGATGGACTTTTATGCGTGTATCTCAATACTTTTTAAATTCATTGTATAAGTAGTATGAAGAACCAACCACTAGTGATAGGACCAAACCATAAACCCAGTTTGTTCTGACTCTGAACTCATCCATTAGACCACACACCTTGCTTGCCATGGATTTAAAATCTAGAGTGTAAGATACATATTCCATTTGAAATGGAAGATAATCCTTTATGGAACCAGTTTCTCATATTGTTTTAACAGATTCCAGTCATTTTAATTTCATAGCCAAGACCAATCAATTCACTGAAGCATATGCTACAGGGAACTCGACACTGAGACAGAGAAGTTTGTTTTAAAAGGTGATGTTAGTTTTAAGAATGGTTTGATATTTGTTTTATTGTTTGTTTGCCTTTCTGATCACTTGCATGGCATGTTTTGATTTAATTGTGTTAAGAATTTCTTTTATAAGTCTGCCTAAGGGTAGTGGGATGGCTTCACTGACAAATACAAATAGAAAATTAATAAATTCAGAGCATATTTTATTATTTACTGCCCTTTGGGAAATCGCTGAAAGAATGTCTTGTTTTACCAATATCATTTACATGCCAGGAATCATATCAGTCTATGAAGCTAATGCTTCACACCTTGGGGTTTTAATTCATGACTACCTATAGGCATAAAGGCTCTCCAATACTGAAAATACTCAAGTGCTAAGCCCTCAAAGAACTTTACGAATGGAACTTTTTAAGATTCATTACCCAGCGACATACACATCATCTTGATGTTTGCTGCCAATCCAAGGTTATCTCTGCCTCATCTGGAACCAGCTTGAATCTTTCTAAACAATTTGCAACTTCTTGCAACAATAAACATATATATCTCTTGAAACTTTGCACTCCAGACATTTTGTGGCACTTATTCAGAGTTTGAATTCTTGCCTGGAATTTTTTGGTAAGCTTTCTGTTATTTATTAGTTTGAAGAAAGACATTCTTGGAGTGGGAAGGAATTGATTGTGATTTAGTGTTTACTGTGGGCCTGGCACTATGCTAGGCAATTTACATGTATTATCCCGTGGACTCTCCATAATAGCCTTTTCCTTTTTCAATGAGTGGAAACTAAAAAAAGAGTAAATTTGCTATTGGGATATTTGTAAATATATTTTGATTCTCAGAAAAACATGCCATACTTGAAAACTGGGAAGTAATAGTCTTATTCATGCACACTTATCACATGAGGGCACAAAATTGCTAGATAATTTGCAGTATAATATGTTTTTAAAAGAGTCTCACTCTCCAGGTGAGATTAATTAGGTTTTTAACCTCTAACCTTGTTTTTAGTGTTGCCAGATCCAGTTTGCAGAGCTAGAGTTCAAGCTATTTCACTGTTCAAAATTTGTAACTCATAAGCAAATGATACAATAATTCTACCTATTATAATATATATGCAGTTATTCTCAAAATGTGGCTCAGTGGCCCCCAGAGGTTTTTGAGACTCTTTCAGCATAACTGTAAGGAGAAGACTATTCTAATAATAATATTAAGATGTTATTTGCTTTTTTTTACTTTTATTCTCTTATGAGTGTACAGTAAAGCTTTCCAGATGCCAGATGACTTGTGTTGGTGTTAGTGATCTAACAACCAATAGTTTTTTCTTTTTTTGGGTGAATTCTTGTGTTTAATAGAATTTTCTAAGGTAGGGTTTTGAAAGTATAAATATATGTGTGGTTTTAGAAATTAACTGTTTGTTCTTAATCATTTCTATGGTGTTTTCGCCAGTTATTTTGGGTTGTGCTTTTTGTAATCTGTGTAACTCATTGTTAAATGAATTATTATTTTTAAATGAAGACATTTTCTTGGTACCTAGCTAGAGACACAACACCTAAGTAATTTATGTCTTGTTTTGCAGTAATGTTAAGTAAAAGGTTCTAAAATATTTTATAAATGTTAACATTTATTTTAACTATATATTTAGATTTAACTATGTAAATATATAATTAAAATAAACTGGATTTAACTGTACGTAGTAATATTTCTTGTAACATGTTAAAAATTTGGTCAATTGGAGATGTTAAAAAGTTTCAGTTACGCGGGATGATTAGGTTTTATACATTAATGTACAGTTTGGTGACTATAGTTAATAATACTGTGTTGTATATTTTGAGTTTGCTAAGAAGTAGATCTTAGGTATCTCCCCCCCCCCACATACACATGACTATGTGGCATAATGAATATGTTAATTAGCTTGATAATAGTAATCATTTCATAATGTACACATATATTGAAACATGTGCAGTTAAAACATACAAATTTTGGCAATTATGACTTAACAAAACTGAGAATCGTTTAATCATAATATATATTTTGTATTTAATGCTGGATTATTGGCCTATAGAAAAAGAAATTAGAAAACTTTGCCTTCTCAACACAGTTACATGTTTTGTCTAAAGTTTCTGATAAAGATAAAATGTCATGGAAGGAAGAATTTACTCCAAATCACTTGGGAAAAAATGTAGAAAAGAAATGAAAATATGATGAAGGTTATTCTATCCTTGGCTTTCTAGGTGTTAGAAATTTAATTATTGTATCTTATGTACTAGAATATTTTCAATATTATTAAGTGCCACTTTGTTGCAGCGTCATTTTGAGACACTAAATGTAGACTTGATAAGCTTATTAAGAAGCAAAAAAAATTGTTTAGTACAGTTTTTAAAACTAGAAATGAACAGTCAATCACTTCCTAGGGTAAGTTATCACACTATCTTGGCTAGCAAAGCTCGTCTAATAGCTTGTGTAGTAGACGTTGCTGAATGCCTGCTGGATTAGAAATAAGTTTACAAAAACCATGACGGTGCCAACTGGCTCACACAGTTGAAGAGATAGCTGTAGACTGAGGCAATATCTCTTTGACAGAATTATACTTTTGCCTCACAAAAGGGTGATCCTACAGCCATGGCTGGACTTGCTATTATGATTTGCATATAAGCCCAGGAGATTTCAATGTCAACTAATCACCCCCCACCAAGGTTGCTTTTTTTTTTGGTGAATGCTTGGCAAATAAACAAATGGCCCAAATATGCAAAGTATTGCAGTTAATTCAACTAGTGGTGCTTGAGAACTGTTCGGCATCTCATGGTTTGACTTGGACCAACATTATTTTTTTTGTCATTTGCATTGATAGGCCAAAAACATTGCTGGGTAAATCTGCTGGGAACTTAGCAGGAATTAACACAGTGGTACCAAATTGTGCTGATAGTCATTACATTTATCGCCACCATATACTCTCAGTAAAATACATATGTTCCCTTTAATAGTGTACTTCGTGTAGTGGTAACTGATTAATTCTATTAAATTTTGATCTTTGAGTTTTTTTTTTTTTTACTTAATTAACCTATGGGAAATAATGCATAGAACACTTCTACTGTTTGTCAAGTACATGGTTATCTTGAGAAAAAGCACTTGTGTAATTGTGTGATTCTGGAAAATTTGTATTCTCTTCAGCGAGCTTCAGAGCTTCCCAATGCTTATGTACTTTCTCATTAGATTGGTGGTGATATCGTCAAGTGTGATTTTTGATGTTGTAAAATATCAAAATAAAATGCACCAACATTTAGAAGATCTATCAATTTGGTCAAACAATATTCTCAAAATGACCATTTAGGATGTTATAAAATTATGCATGCATAAAAAGTTCACGTAAATGCAAGGTAGATGAGAGGGTTTTGATGTAATGAAGTATGAAAAGCTTACTGATAAATTTCAGATTCCATAATGCCTTTAAGAAATTATCAATTGTTGAGTTTTGATTATCAAAGAAGAGTATCTATAGTTATCTGGACAATTATGACTCCTTTTCCATTTATGTATCTGTATGAGGCTGTATCTATATGGTGCTTCACCAACCAGAACAACGTATGACAGCAGGTGAAATGTATTAGCAGGGATCTGTTTTTATTAAGCCACATATAAAAAAATACATACAAAATCCACTCTTGTTTAAAAATCATACCTTTCATAATTATACTATTTGTTTCAGTATATTATGACTTTATTCTTGTTCTTTGAAATGAATCATTAGGTACACACTTTTAATACATTCTCAATTTTTAATTTATGATACAGTAAATATTCATATATATAACTGTATAAATAGAAGTCTGGAATCACTGATAATGTTTAGAAATGTGAAGGGGTCCTGAGACTGAAATATTTCAGAATTGCTCCTATGATCAAAGCAGATTGGCAAAGTTTTGTAAGGGGTTATAAAACATAGTCCTCCTGCTCATGTGTTACTCAGGGACCCTTCAGGAAATAGATAAACTTAAATGGCATGACAGAAGAGAATTCAGCAATGGGAGTCAGTAAACATGGGTAGGGCTAAGGGAAACCAACCAGAGATAGTGAAGCATGCCAGGGCTAGCAAGGGCAAGGCACCATCATCATTGCTGCTAAGCCTGAGCAGCAAGAAGGGGGAGTATTTCCCAGAGTCTGGAGGGGTGTGGCAACTGAAATTATAGAAGAGTCGTGACCAACAAGAGCTGTGGACTTTGGTGGTCTGTTGGTCTCTGCTGATCTGCAGGCCAACATGGAGGGAGCTTGGGCAATAAGTATTGATAAGAGGCAGATTGGTGCAGTCCATAAAGCCCAAGGCATAGAGTAGGGCAGAGAAGGTGGAAGAATGTAAGGTGGATCTGGATGAAGAGCAATCAATATGTAAAATAATCACTGGGCGGCACCTGTGGCTCAGTGAGTAGGGCGCCGGCTGCAAATACCGAGGGTGGTGGGTTGGAACTCGACCCCAGGCAAACTGCAATAGAAAAGTAGCTGGGCATTGTGATGGGCACCTGTGGTCCCAGCTACTCGGGAGGCTGAGGCAAGAGAATCGCCAAAGCTCAAGAGCTGGAGGTTGCTGTGAGCTGTGACACCACAGCACTCTATGGAGGGTAACAAAGTGAGACTCTGTTTGGGTAACTCTGCTTTGGGTAACTCTGCTAAAAGCAATAAATGCTGGAGAGTCGGATTAAGATAAGTAGAGATGAGAACTGGGGGTGAGTTTGTTTTGTTAGGAAAGACTTCATAGTTAAGTAAAGATAGGGGCAGGATCTGAATCCATGGAGAAAAGAGAGATCTTTCCAAGTAGCAGGGGCTATTCTATGGAGTAGGAATTGTGTGAGTAAAAAATAGAGGTAGAGGGCGGCCCCTGTGGTTCAGAAGAGTGGGGCGCTGGCCCCATATACCTGAGGTGGTGGGTTCAACTCAGCCCTAGCCAAAAAAAAAAAAAACCTGCAAAAAAAAAAAATAGAGGTAGAGATGACTAAACTGAGGTTGTGAGGACTGCAGAGAGAGGATAGATATTTGCATATAATGGAGGTCCTAAATTATGAAGTCCTTCAAGGAGCAGAGCAATAGGCAATGGTCAGCCTGCTATTGGACTACCTATTCAGGTATAATCCTACAGCAGGATATAATCATGGCAAGGAATCCTTACATGGTAGTTGAGTAGACTATGGTGCTTTAGGTGTGTGGATGTGACCACTCATAGAAAGGCCAGTGAGCCCTGATCCTGGGCTTCTCACTGGGTGTGGTCCATGTTCCTTTAATCATTGTAACTTTAGGGGCATCTCCGTGAGGAGCCACAGAAGCACTGGGGAGCTACGCACATTTGCTCATTTCCTTGTTTTTATATATATTTATAGTACATACTTGTTGGTGCAACTGTGAACCAGAGTAAAAGCAACCTTAATACTAGTCTGAGTTGTCTTTAATAAGTGTTCTTAAGCTTAGAATGGAATATAGGTCTGTCCTTGATCCATTATTCACCTATGACATTAGGTGGACACTTAATTTAAAATGTTTTCCAGCCTAATGTCTTGGAAAAGGAAATTTCTGAAAATAAATTAGAAAAAAACCTGACAATCTCTTGTAAAATTGAACATAATATCCCCTAATCAATTTGGAACAAACTAGTCTTAAGATTCAGGAGCAGTTTTCACATTTACCTTGACAAACAATGGAAACATGGGAATATTTACGTGAATTTCAAACCAAAGTCCATAGGAAATGTGGGGGTTTTGGATAAAGAAAGAACGAGAGGATAAGCTTGTAAAAGCTGGAGGAATACTGGCTATGACCTATCTTCCTTCATGAAAATGCTTTTTTCTTACTTAATATTCCTGCTGCAAAGCAAAGGTCAGGGTAGGTGGATTGCTTGAGCTCAGGAGTTCAAGACCATCCTGAGTAAGAGCAAGCTCTTGTCTCTAAAAGGTAGCTGGGTATTGTGGCAGGTGCCTGTACTCAGCGATTTGGGAGGCTGAGGCAAGAGGATCACTTGAGTCCAAGTTTGAGGTTGCTGTGAGCTATGATGCCACAGCACTCTATCAGGGGAGACAAAGTGAGACAACATCTCAATAGAAAAATAATCAACAGCTTATTGTAAAGGGTTAATGATACTACAATTTCAAGGAAGTCATACCTTTAACCGGATACTATAAAATGTTTATTGGTGAAGAATATGTCTCCCTACATTTTGTCACTGGTTATGACAAAAAATAACCAATTTTGGAAAATACTTGCATCACTTAATGCACTGTAAATAAGCAAAAGTTGCATTTTCAATTCCCTCTTTTTTTTTTTACTTGGAGAAGAAGGACATCATTGGAATAAAAACAATGACATTCCTTTTGTCTCTGTGATATTATGATTTTTAATGTTAGACATAAATGATCTAAGAACACTACCTTTCTTTTTCACTGATATAAAATATTCTTTACTAAGGAAATCTGTTTTGTTTTATTTTGTGCTATGTTCTCTAAAAATTTGGCACTTAAGTTAAAAAGGTGGCATTAATGGAGAGAAATATACTCCTTCTACAGAGTCATCTTCTGTTTGGGGACACACAGCAGGCCTGTAGGAAGAAGCAAGTCAGGTCATTTTGTGATGCTGAATAAAAATAGCAGAAATTAATAGCACAACCAAAAAAAAAAAAAGTGAAAGCAAGAAGAATAAACAGAAGTTAATTAGTAAACAATGAGAATTAATATAATCTAGGTGTCTTTCTATGTATAAAGTCCATCAGTAAGGAACCATATTAATGAAAGGCACAGACCCTAACTCCAGTGGCCACTCAAGCTGGAAGAAAGACGTCGAGGCTGATAAATGACTATCTCATACACAGACTAGTAAGAAACCTGGTTTGTGCTAGGAAGAAAGGTAAGACGGGCAAAGTCTGCCCCCTGATACCAAAGAAACTGTGTGTGATGATACTTTACAAACCATCTGAGGATCATAAGAGACTCTTACGGGTGTTCCAACGACACTCGGTGGGAACTTTCTCGACAGGACTGCAGATGGTATTCCTATGTTATGCAGATTTCATAAGTCTCACGGAAGTTTTGGATGGTTAGACTTTACCCAGGTGTCTAGTTTGTTAGCTCTAAACATTGCATCTCAGACTCATAAAGATGCTTCAAATCTTTTTTTATGGTTACAAAGACTTTTTAAAACTCGATAAACTAACAGAACTTGTTTTGAGAGCCCTCATAGGTAATTTGAAATTTCTATTTCATGATGCATTCCTAAAGGTGGAAGCAATTGAAGAAATGACAGGGGCAACATTCTAGATTGTAAATATTTCTCTTTCATTTGTGGCTTACTTCTCCCCAATTAGGACAGCGAAAGGTGTTTCTGCTGCTAACGGTTAATTATGTAGGGCAAAAGTAAGTCATAAGCACATCATTTTTCCCCTTGCATGCTTGAAGTTTGTGCATTGATGTGCTAATAAACCCTACCCCTCCAAAACAATATCCATTAGTTAAATAAAACATGGTGAATAAAAAACTGTCAGAGTAGAAATAGTTTGCCAAATTGATGCTGTTGGATATTCACTAGTTGGAAAATATTAGTTGTGGAAAATATTATAAACTTTTAAGACTGTATTTTAAGTAAACATGTCTTATGGAAATTTCCAAACTATTAAGTTGGGGGTGAAAAGGAGAGAACTAATTAAAAGCATCAAATCATTTTGCTGTGCTTAAAAAGCACCTTAAAGCTAAAATATGTAAGAGATGTCATAATAATGACAAACATTCATTGAGTAATTTTTATGTGCTGTCCACTAAGAAGAAAGATTACCTCCTTTGCTCCTCATAACAACCTTTTTTTGGGATAGGGATTAATGATAGAGACGAAATATCATAGGCATAGAGTATGACACCTACTGTCCAGGAATAAAGAAAGCACAAAGCTGGAATTTGAGCCCAGACAGAATGGCTTTGAAGCCAAATTTCTTAGCCACTGTGCAAGATTATGAAAAGACACAGATAACTGAAAACAGGTATGAGCACATCCCAATTCTTCTGAGTTGTAGAATCTCAAGATTAAATGAGGATTAGGCAAACAAAATTGTAGACATGTTAGAAAATCACTATTAATTGTGCACATTTTGATGCCCTGGAAAAGAATCAAGACAAAGAAGTTGAAAGGGAAAGGCAAGTAAATGATGAGGAGGGCCTGCTGTAAATGAGAAGAGATAGCTAGTATGAGAATACTGCTCTTCAACTCAGTTATTCAGTTGACTATTAGTGAGCCCTTTTTTTTCCCCTGTAAAAGATTCATGGAAGATAATGGAAAAATAAAAGTTGTATATGTTTACTTAAGTGACACTTACGTAACAGCTTTTTTCTCTTCCTTGACACATATCCCAAGGGTTAATTCTGCTTACATTTATGTAAATGCTACAGTAGGACAGATATGTAGGGTGGCCATAAAGTTCATGTGTGACTTAAAATGGTGCACAATGTAAAACTGCACATGAACCTTATGGCCATCCTGTATTTGTATTTACAACTGGGCAGTGCAATTTAAATATGTAATGTTTTTAAGAATAAGAATAGATGAAATTGCTGCTGAGAAAAAATGCCTTATTATCAAAGACAACACTGAAGTTTAATTTTAAATCTTTTTTTCTTTCCTTCCTTCCCTCCACTCCCTTCCTCTTTCTTCTGTTTCTTTTTTTTTGAGACAGAGTCTCACTATGTTGCCCTTGGTAGAGTGCTGTTATATCACAGCTCACAGCAACCTCCAACTGTTGGGTATAAGTGATTCTCTTGCCTCAGCCTTCCAAGTAGCTGGAACTATAGGCGCCCACCACAACGCCCAGCTATTTTTTATTGCAGTTGTCATTATTGTTTAACTGGCCCAGGCTGGATTCGAACCTGCCAGCCTTGGTAAATGTGGCTGGTGTCATAACCACTGTGCTACGGGCGCTGAGCCTCTTTCTTTTCTTCAGAGTCTTACTCTGTTGCCCAGGCTAGAGTGCCACGCCTTCAGCCTAATTCACAGCATCCTTAAACTCCTGGGCTCCGTCAATTCTCTTGGCTCAGCCTCCTAAGTAGTTGGAACTACAGGTGCTTGCCATAACACCTGGCTAATTTTTTTATTTTTGTAGAGATGGGGTTTTCTTCTTGTTTACGCTGGTCTTGACCTCCTGAGCTCAAGCAATTCTCCTATCTCAGCCCCCCAGAGTGCTAGGATTGCAGGCATGAGCCACCACACCTAGCCAATTATAAATAATTTTTGTTCCATTGACAGTTTAATTTCTCACAATGATTATAAATTATAATAATAGTATAATTTATTATTAATTATAACAAAAATAGCTACCATTTATGGGGTATCTTCCAATGTTAAGCACTATGCTTGGTGATTTACATTGATGTTTATGTACAATATACAAAACCCACAAATGTTAGGTGTTATTCAGATCACTTTATAGATGAAGAAACTGAAGCCAAATGAAAGAAACAAATCTGTTCATGGCTGTATACATCAAACATGTATCACTTGCTTTCCACCTTTGTAATTGGGCAACACTGTTGAATTTATTGTCCTTAGGTTATTTCAGAGCCCTGTAATGCAGTCATTACAGTGTATGTAGTTTATAATTTCAAAGCAGTATTTACTGAGATAAAATAAAGTAAAATGAATTATAATTATCCACAGAAAATTATTTAGGATAACCAGTGATGATCTAGTAAAATCAAATTCTCTACCAAACAACTATATTTGGAACAGTATGAAGGCAAAGTTGGTCAATAATTGGCGTATACAGAAAAACTGTGTTCATGCCCCCACCCACCCTAGATTCTAGCTATAGATAGACAAGGAGAAACTCTGCCTACTGTTTTAGCTACTCTAGCTCAAAAGTACATTATTGGACAAAAACATCAGTCTCTTACAGGAGGAATTGAGAAACAACAGGATTTTCAAAAATTAGTTTCTTATTAATAAAACCTGCTGTCCACAGTGAGTGTTCCTTTCAATACTTAGAAACAAAGGAAACCATTTTAAATAAGGCAGCATTTACGAACAAACACGTTTACTATTTTTCTTATTCTTTTGACTCTGTCATCAGGTGATGTGACATGCTGTGTGAAAGGGCTGCTGTTTTTCTTGGGGGTGGAGACCCAGCCGGCTTTGATTGGAGTTGTGGGTGGAGAGAACTTGCTTGGCCTTCTGTGAATGTTGATAACTTAACATTGACAAATGATCACATTATCATTAATCAGGGTGTTTGATTGAGGACCTGCATATTCATCATGCAGACACTAGCTTTAAACTTGAAGCATTCTTAAATAATCACATATATCAGGTTTAGAGGAGGGGTAGAAATGACATGGCTATATGGATAGTAAATTTAAATTTTCCTTCTAACTTGAAAATCGTATCATTGATTTGGAAAGAAGACCAAAAAACTCCATCCAGCTATTCATGAGCTGAAATAAAATGATGAGAATGGGAGTGAAGAAAAATCCCTGCACCCCTCCATACCCGATATCTGGCTGTGTGGTGTCTATCATTAATATTCACACATTTTAAAAATAAAATTATCCTTCTTCTAGGGACTTTTGCTGCTTGTTGGGCATATAGGAGACCAGATCTCAGCAAGCCTTCACATATGTAGTTATGGGCTACATGGAATCTCCTACCAAGTAATTAGATGGCAGCTTTTTTAGTGTTTCCCAAATGTAGTTGATAGCTCTGGTGGACTCAGAGCATATGTGAATGGTTCTCCATGATATTAAGAACATGGAGCTATCTGCCTGTGTTTGTTTCCTGGACCTCTACTAACTAGGCCTGAGAATTTGAGCAAGTTCCCTCATCTCTAAATAATAGCTTTATGAGATTTAAATAAGTCAATTCATATGAACAGCCATGCCCAGCATTTTAGTAATGACTTAGTAAACATAACCTGTTTTATTTTATATATCACTTTCATGATGTCACTTAGTGTTCATTGAGCGTTCTTTTGAAGTAAGTAAGCAGGATAATACTTGTGTTTGTGTTTCTCATATTCAATGCCCAACTAACTAGGTTAGGCAATTATGTATGTAGCTATAATATAATTACTCTGGGTTCTTCTACATGATGACATGCCAAACACACTGTGTACTGTGTGTTTAAGGTGAAGTGTTTTTCCGATATGTACTTTCATGCCATGAATAGGTCCCCAAACTTTGTGTTATTTATGAGGAGCTACTCTGCTTTTCATCTGTAACCTAGTAGACAGCTGGTATTGAGGTGACAAGGTGTGTTTGGAATTTATTCACCCGGGACATAATTAGTGAACACTGACTGTGTCCCAGGCACAGTTCTAGGCATTGAGGATATGCAGGTGAACCCAACACATAAAGTCTCTGTTCTTGTGGAGACTTGGGTGGGAAGGGTAAGACAAGAAAAGTCAAGAATGAATGAATAAGAAAAATACCATATAGAAGATAAATTCCTGCCATCAAAAATAAAAGAATGTACTGAAATATTGGGTGGTTGAGGAGCCATTTATGGCAGGTCAGGGAGGGCCTTTCTGAGGAAGTGACAATCTGAGCTGTGAATGACAAGGAAGACTTCAGGCAAGTGAAGAAGAAGGGAAGGACATTCCTAGAAGAGGGACCAACTTATGCAAAGGTCATGAAGAGGAGGGGACTTAGGCTGTTTAAAGAGTTTAAAGAGGGCCAGGGGTGGAGGATGGAGCGGGGCAGGATGGGGTTGAAGATGAGGGCAGGGGCTGTGTAAACCGTCTTAAGTAGTTTGGAGTTTATTCTAAATGCAGTAGGAAACCAGTGCAGAATTTTAATGAACTAGTTAACCCTGCCTGCTATGTGGAAATAAATTCTGGAGGTCAAGAGCATCAGTTTGTTTTGGTTAAACTTTGAGCTGGCTTGGACAGAAGAGGATTTACTGAAGAGCTGAAGATCCAGCTCAGGGTAAGGACAGAGATGCAGTTGTTTTCAGGCATAACTAAAAACCAGAGGCTTAGATACTGCGAGGAATCACTCTATCTTTTTATTTTATATCTTTTGTTTAAACTTTGTTTTCTCAATCCAGATGTTACAGCTTCTTTCTTGTGAGGCAACGTGGCTACAGATAAATCCTGAGTTTTATAACAGATCTTCATGGCTTCCACCACCAGAAGGGATTACGCAGTCACATACCAGTGGGTGGGAAGGACACAGGTTGCCCCTTGATGTTTTGTCTTCACATGTTCCATTGTTGTACTTAAATGAATACACACAAAAATGGGACTAACCCCCACTTTGGGATGTGACTGCAAATCTGCCTCCCAGTGAAGACTGAAATCTCTCAGGGAGGATTCAAATCAGCCCCTCCTGAACTAAGATTAGCCCATATCACAAAATCCCCAAACCAGAGATGCTGGTGTGGATGTGGAGAAAAGGGAACACTCCTACACTGCTGGTGGAAATGTAAACTAATACGTTCCTTTTGGAAAGATGTCTGGAGATCACTTAGAGAACTAAAAATAGACCTGCCATTTGATCCTGCAGTTCCTTTATTAGGTATATACCCAGAAGACCAAAAATCACATTACAACAAAAATATTTGTATCAGAATGTTTATTGCAGCCCAATTCATAATCACCAGGTCATGGAAGAAGCCCAAGTGCCCATCGATTCACGAATGGATCAACAAACTGTGGTATATGTACACCATGGAATACTATGCAGCCGTAAAGAAAGATGGAGACTTTACGTCCTTCATGTTCACATGGATGGAGCTGGAAAGTGTCCTTCTTAGAAAAGTATCACAGGAATGGAAGAAAAAGTATCCAATGTACACAGCCCTATTATGAAATTAACTTATAGCTTTCATATGAAATCTATAACCTAATAACAGCCTAAGTGTATGGGGAGAGGGGAGGGAGAAGGGAGGAAGGAATGGGTGGAGGAAGGGTGATTGGAGGGATCACTTCTTTGGTTTATCTTACAAGGGTACAAGTGAATCTTTCTAAGAGTAGAATATGATTGTCTTAACACAATAACTAAGAAAATGACATGAAGGCTATGTTAACCAGTTTGGTGAAAATATTTCAAATTGTATATGAAAACACCACACTGTACCCCAGGATTGCATTAATGTACATAGTTATCATTTAATAATAATAAAAAAGAACTATTGTCATGGGCTCATGGTGTCATCCACAGATACTGAGGGTTTGGAGGTACCAGTATAGATCCAAGGGAAATTAAGAGATAGGGGATCAAACAGGCAATCCTATACTGTCACTATCAAAAAAATAAAAGAGTATTCTCAAGATAGGGGGAGAGGAAAAGGTAATTATTACCATTTACTGGAGCATTAACTCTTTAGGTGCTAAGAATGTAGCAACCAACAAAACAGATTAAAATCCCTGTCCTCATGAAGGCACCATGCTAAGGTCCAGTGTTTAAAGAATGCCATGTATGGTACCATATAACAGTACTTGGTATCATGCCAGCAGCTGGGGACATGCCAACAAAGGGAAAGAGACATAGCCTCTCTGCCTTCATGGAGTTTAGAGTCAACTGCCAAGGGTAAAAGGAAAGCAGAAGAAAGGGAACGGCCCAGGGTGCTCCTCTGATGCACAGTCCCCAGAGGTGAGGTGAGGAGTAAAGAGAGTGAGAAGCGGGTTTATCTCCCTGCTAGTCCGAGGAGGATCTCATCACCTTTATGAATAGTGCAGCATGAAGAAGGTTCCCTGGGCCCAAGCTATGTGGCTGTGGTCCCCTCCCTGTGCCCTGAGCCTAGAGCAGGGCATCTGAGCCTTACTACCAGCCCCTCCCTCATGAGCTCTACATTCCTGTGCCCTGCTGTGGGGAGCTAGCAGTTAGGGCCGCACCCCTTCTGACTGGTAAAGTCAGTTTCTGGTGAATCCCTTCTTTTAGTCTGAGCATTGCATTTGTAAAACCACACATTCTGGATTTAATACACTGGGGTTTTCACAGCCACATCTGTCAATCAATTTCAATCACTTGCCAATCAGGTAACAGAGCCAGAAGCCAAGAATCTGCCCAGGGCAGGAAAAGACCTAATGGGTTTGTCTGTCAAATGCATCTTAATCCTCCGTTTCAGTGAAATGTTTTGAGTCAAATAATAACCACTACAAAATGAATGACTTGACTTTTTTTTCTCTTATAAAAAAAGGAAATTCTTAGAGATAGAAATACGCTCTAATGGAATAAGGGGCAAGATATTAAATTGGCAGAGCTTCACAGTCTAGGTATGGTTATTAGACTAATGGAAGGATTCGACAGCTGGGCCTAGGGCTGTATTTGTTCTGGTCAAGAAAATTGTGTGTTAGAGTCTCAGCAGTATTTTCACTACTCCTAGGTGGAAACCAGAATGAACCAACTAACATTCTTTTTTTTTTTTTCTTTTTTTTTATTGAACGGTAACTATGTACATTAATGCACTTCTAGGGTACAGTGTGGGGTTTTCACATGCAATCTGAAATACTTCCATCAACTGGTCAACACAGCCTTCATGTCATTTTCTCAGTTATTGCTTTAAAACATTCACATTCTACTCTTAGAAAGATTCACCTGTACCCCTATAAGGTAAACCTCAGAAGTAATCCCTCCAAACTCCCTCCCTCCACCCATTCCCCCCTCCCTTCTCCCTCCCCCTCCCCATATTCTTAGGCTATTTGGTTATAGCTTTCATATAAAATGTCATTTTTTTCCTTAGCAAAAAGTAAATAAAGAAAATTTAGTGATGCCAAATTTGCAGGTTTGAGTTTGATAAAGGCCAATGATTTAGGCCATTCCAGAGCCACACCAGTTATCAATTTATTGTGCCTCAGTTCAGAACTACTCATTATTGGCTGATGTGCAGAAATAAAGGCAGGCCCTCTAAATATTTTCCCTTTTCTTGCTTGCACCATGATAATTTATGTTCATGGAGGGCACTGGGAAGACATTGCAGGAAGAGAAAACTCCCTGGTCCTCTTTTCCAAATGCTGCTATTGGCTGACTCCTATGGCGGCGCGGATGACTCCTGCAGCACCCAGCTCCTGCGGCACAGGTGTCTTCTCTAGCACCCATTTCCTGGATCCAGGGCCACCTTCATGGGCATGCACCTGTGCAGTCACTTCAAACCCTGTGATTGGCTAGAGTCTTTGTCGCCGTCTTGAAATTCTTAATAATTTTTGAATAAGGGATGTCACATTTCACTTTGAACTAGAACCCAAAAGTTATGTAGCTAGTTCTGCCTTCATCTCAGAGTAGTGCCACACTCATGCTAGGGCTTCTCTAGCACCTGGGTCCTACTGGGCATTGTGTCCAGAACCCTATGTCCGACAGTTTCCCCAGTACACTCCTGGGTCATTTTATAGCAGACTTCAACCTGTGAGTAGTTTTCTCCAGCACCCTGGATTTGAAGTATTTTCTGGCCCATCCTGCTCTGACCTTGGTTTCACCTGAGGATATCAAGCCCTCTTTGGGACTGGACTTGACAGCTCAGGTGGCAGCGCTCCCTGAGGTATGGGTCCTGAGAACTGCAGGAGACATCAAGCAGTCCTACAAAGCGAGGGCAAAGCAGAGAACTGGAGAACCAAGGAGAGAAGCAGGGAGAGAATGTCATGGGGTCAGGAGCAGTCAGCAGTCAATGGTAGGGAAGGCTGGGGAGCCAGCCATTCAGGGCTGAGTGGGAGCATGTTTGACCCCTCTTATGTCAGCTATTAATATGCAGCTTTGATTTTGCCTCACTTTAAAGAACAGAATGGGGCCCTTCTTTTTTTTTTTTTTTTTTTTTCCAGCAGTACTGGCATCAGAACAGACTCTTCTGGCTTGTCCTATCCTGTTTCTCTTCCCCTCCTGCATACCCTGGGCAGAGGGTAACTCTATGCTGCCAGCCCTGCCTTCATGGGTGAGCAACAACATCAGATAAAATCCCCAGACTCTCAGATGAGCTGAAATAAAATGCTGATTACTGAGAAACTAATCACTTTCTATAATTTACGATTCCCTTGATTCAACATGTTGACATATTTTACACTTGTATTAACTGAGTTTTATAGCCCCAGTTTCTCAAAATAGATACCAATCTTAATCTCTTCTAGCTGTTTTTCCTCTCTATAAAAATTTGGTGTGGGACAGTTTCACATAGTGACTGGATTTCTGTCTTCTCTCCATCATAATCCATGGATGTGAAAATTTGCTTTTCCTTGTATTTTTTCGTCTTAAATGTCAATATGTATAACAGAATTTCTGAAATTTAAAGTTTACAACATCAGCAAAGTTCTATGCTAAATACATTGAAAATTGGGATAGATAGATATTGGTCTCTACTTTTAAATGGTCTTCATGTTCTCTTCAAAATGTAGCATAGTAAAGACAATCTAACAAACAAATAATAGGAAAAAACTTTTGAATAGTAAAAAATAAAATTGAACACATATATTGAGTGATGGGCTAAAAGGGTTACGCAAAGAATTTCACATTTACTATTCATGGTTTTTCTATTGTTGCAACATTTTGAAACTTCACAATAATGTTAATTTTGATACATACTCTATTTTAGACAGTTCATTTTTCCAGCCTTTAACATTTTTTTTTAAGTTATATTGCACTTGTCTTTCCTCAGACTTAAAATACTCTCAAGCATTGTCAATTTAAATTTCACTTTTCTTCTATTCCACTAATTCTTTCTGTGGAATTTCTGTTAAAGGTACATTGAATCCTTGCAAGTTAATTTCCTTATCACAACTACTAATTCATATTATTTAATGTCTTCATCTTTTGGCATTGCATTCTGGAGAATTTCTCAGTCCTTTCTTCCCATTTACCCGTTCTCTATTCAACTATGTTCAGTTAAAAGTTTAATTTGTGAGATTTTATATTTTAATTATTTTATATAGTTTTCTATTTTCTGGATTTCTAATTGGTTCTTTTTTGCATCTACTTAAACTTGTACATTTTTTTCTTTTATGATATCTTTTCTTTTTAAAAGAATAGTTTTTAAATTTTTTTCCTTTGAATCCTATCCATCTTCTTTTAAAAACGAATGCAGATTATGCTTTTATTTTCATTTTATCTGTAGTGAATTAATGTCCCGACTGTAGATTGTGTTGGCTGTGGCTTGCTTTCCTGCCTGGCTACCTTTCTTTCTTTCCTTCCTTCCCTTCCTTCCTTCCTTCCTTCCTTCCTTCCTTCCTTCCTTCCTTCCTTCCTTCTTTCCTTCCTTCCTTCCTTCCTCTTCCTCTCCTTTACTTCCTCTTTCCATTCCTCCCTTCTTTCTCTGTGATCTCCTATGACTTACTTGTATTTGTCTTCACTTTATCTCCCAGGTCCTCCACTTCAAACCCAAGGCTTACAATAGCAATTCGAGGCTGATATTTCACCACGGTTCCTTTAGACAGCTCTTAGATTTAGTCACTAAGCCACAGAGAGTTGGCCTAAGTCTAGGATGCCTGAATCTGTATGTTCTGCTCTCTTTTTTTCCCTCTAAAATGTAACCCTTGGCAGTAGTCAATAGCAGCATTATTCACACTCTTCTTGAGTGGGGATTTGGTAATATGGGGGGTGAGGGGAGAAGATAGTCCTATGAAGTACTTTTTCTTAAGCAGAGGGCCTTGTCTTGATCTTTTACCTCCTTGAGGTACAATTTTAGTTTCTTTTTCTTTGTAGAAATTCAACTAAATTCTGTATCTGAGGGATGCCTTAAAGCAGCACTTCTCAACTTGTGGGTTGCGACCCACAGGAACTGTTATTACAGGGCCATGGCATTAGGAAGGTTGAGAACCATTGCCTTAAAGCATAGATTTCGAATGATGGTCTTAATCAGTAAGCAGTGTCAAGGTCTGGTATAATATTCATCCAATGTGCCTGTGTGTATACACAGGTGTGTGAATGTATTTTCATCCCAGGTTGGGACTGAGTGGTATGTTACGTTAATAACTCTATAACAGATTTTCAGCTGTAAGTTGAGTAATTCAATCACTCAAGTCAGTGCATACAATGAACAAAGTAGAAGACGAGGTCTTGTGTATACACACAAGAACAAGGTCGGGTTTACACAAGAACAAGGTTGGTTTTTTTTCCTCAATGCTCTTGTAGGTCTGTAACAGAGGCAGAATAAATAACTTCCCTTCCTTCTGACTTTGCAGCAAGTTTAGCCTATGATATTTCTACTTAATTTTGAGATTTTAGGAATGACTATGGTTCAGTGGGTCAGCAAACACATGTGTTTTAATGGACAGAGGTGAAATGGTCTCACCAGATCTGTGATGTCACTTACTACGAACATGAAAGGACCAGGCCAGGCATACATGTCAAATATTTGCATAGATTTGGTCAACTTTTTCTTGTCTACTCCAAATATATCAGCATAGCTTTTGATATACTTACCAAAATAACTGAAACTTTGAAACTTGGTTTTTATTTAAAGAAATCAGACCTAACCAGGATTAGTAAGCAGTGCCTAGATTAGCTTTATTAGCAATAAGCAGTGAGTCACAAAGGAGAAACACCATCAGGAGCACCAGCTTCTGTGCCCAAGATGAGTTATTTTTGCCCATTTTTATCTTTGACTAACACTGTTTTGATATAATAGGGAGGCAAGCAAGAAACAACAGAAGAAAAGAGACCAAAAGACCTCAACAAGGGGAATGGTTGTAGAAGAAGGAATTATTGCACAAAACAAAGAGCAGAGAGGTGTATTTAGGATAAGAAAGAAAATGAGATAAGAAGTCAGGAAGTAAATGAAATCAAAATGGGAAGACATGAATTGTCTTTTCCTTCTCACGAGTGAAGTATTTATATAAAATGTCATTCTGTAACTCACTAGTCAATATCCACTATTTTCAAGAGAGAACATACCAGTAAAACATTCACCTACTTGGAATGAAGGGAGTAGGATAGCTCCCAAATAAACTCCGGTCTCCTTTGCTCGGTTCTGGCACATCTTAAATGGATTCATTCTCCTAGGAAAAGAAATTAGAGAATCTAAGAGTAAGACAATAATCTGGAAAAAGAGAAGGGAGATAAAGGGCAAAAATTTTCTTTTGTTTGCAAATCTAGTGTATTAATTGCATTCCTGGGAGACTTTCTGGACAGAGCCTCTGGTAAACAAATTAGATATAAACCGAAGGCGAGGGCAGCAAGGTCACCGTGGTGAGGGAACATCAAGTGACAGGCGCTGGGACCCCCGATGCATGGCTTGCAGAGCAGATGTTCACAAGGATGCAGTGATTATTGAACTGGTAATAAAAAAGCATCAGCTTACAGGCAGCCACGATGGATGCTGGTAATTATAAAGCATCCCCTGGGAGGAAAATGACACAAGTCAGCCACAACTCTGCAATCACCGGGGCATAATTAAAGCTCCAGTAACAGTTGTTAATAGGGTGCAAATAAAACAGGGGGAAAATTTGAACACAACCTTTCCCCCCCTTTTTTTTAAGAGACGGCAAAGGGCAATGTAATTATAGGGACAGCAGATTTTATAATTTTGCTCCACATCATAAAACAAAGGGTTGGGGCTATTAAGTGGACATAGATATTTAAAGTGTGAAAACCTAGATACACCTACATTTATGTATGTATGTATATATATACACACACATACACACACACATACCAAAGGGAAAAAGTGTGTTTGCTCTTTGAATATGTAGTACGTGGGGGAGAACAGATTTTTAAACAGAATGTTTATATTCTAATTTTCAAAATGGTAGAAATACAAATATGTAAAGAAAACGGAATGCATGTAAATATTTGGCCATTTTATCCTTTCCGGAGGATCTGTAGTGTTATAATGTGCCAAGCTATATGATACTGTTGGTTAAAATGGTTTAGATATTGTTAAATAAAGTCAGCAAATCACTTTCAGTGTGGAAAGTGTCACTTTTTCACAGAATGCTGCCAGCCACTCCCTAACCTAAAACATTAAGCAAGACAGGGCTCGTTTTCCATGGGCTAAATCACTGATGCTATTTGCCAGCAGATATTCTGAGAGAAATACATCGATATCCATTGTGACCCAGTTGCTTGGGCGATTGGGCAACTAACTAGGCATCTGCATGTATATTACCAATTAGGCCTATGTAAAAATCTGTTTTAAGAGGTACATGGGTAGTGGGATAAGAAGGAAAGGAACCCTGTTAAGTTCCTATCTAGCCTGTTGTCCATTAATGGATTTTGGAAAGATGGGGTTTAAAGGGATGACAAATACAGAAAACATGCTCTGCGTCCTTGGACCAGACTTCATGTAAGAAGTACAGGAATACCCGTCCGTGTCACGTTTGATTTCTGGATTTTCATGTGATCACAGTGAGCTACTGGAAAGTTTTATCCTGCGATCTTTTGGTAATTTAGAGAGGTAACTGATTAAAACATAACTAAATACTAATCTACTTAGTATGCTTTCAGAATGAAAAGAATGAGATAGAATGCATGAAAAATTGTATTTCAGATAGGACCATAAATTCCTAGAGCAGCAAAGGGTGCAGGAGGTCGTGGCCCTCGTTACTCTTGAATGCCTACTGTGTGTAGCCCACTGGTAAGCATTATGAAACGCACTAAAGAGGGTATCTGTCCCTGTAGAAGACTTGACACAGACACAGGAAATGTTAACTCATGACAAAAGGTGAAGTCTCTGGCTTCTCCTGTGCCCTCAGGCAATGGACCTATAATAAAAACTTCGTGAGAAGCTTCTGTGATTCCGAGAAAGATTGAGAGGCACGAGACACACTATCCCAGGACTAGGATTTTAAGAAATAGGAACATTTTGGCTGTGGAGGCAGAGAGAAATCTTCCTGTGACTGGGAATTAGATCCTAGACAAGTATAAAATGCGCAGTTGTAGCACCCTTCCTGCAATGAGTAGAACAAAGAGGAATGGTTGAGAGAGAAAAGGAAGTCTTATTCTCACCTAAGGGATAGAATAGGAAACAGGGTTCTGCAGGTGGCTCAGAATTCTGTAGAAAGGGGGGTGGTTATAATCAAATAAGAGGAAATGCTGTTTATTGCATCTCCCTCTTGGAGATTCACAATCACATTAACCTATTAAATGCTCTGATAAAAGCCTGCAGGGAGACTATATATCAAACCAGATAAATGTATTGCTTGGCTTTGGAGTTAAATAGTCCTAGTTTGAACCTCAGCTCTTCCCTAAACTAGGCAAGCTACTTAACCTATCAAAATAATAATTAAGACAGCTCTACCCTTGGCTTTCTCAAATAAAATAGAGAGGATAAACCTGCCTTCCTAGGTTTTTTGTGACTATTAAATATTCAGAAAACATTTTGAATAAAACAGACTCAAAATATCTTAGATAGTATTAGAGTTAATATTTTATTGTATAATAAATAAATACCCACCTGTTTGACTTTGCTTACTTCAGTATTTTCTGCCCTTTTCCTTTTAAAGAACACCTACAAAAATCTGAGATTATACTGGTGTTCTGGGATAAACAGATTGTGGAGCACTGGCCTGTAGAGAATCACACAGTCCACAGGAGAAGCTTGTGACTTGCTTTCCCCACAACTCTGAAGTTGTTTTATTTTAATTTGAGCCGGGGGGCTTGGGATAAAGGGTGTCAGAAGTATGACCCAAAGAAGGCAAGTGGAGGAAGAGGTCTGAGATGGCAAAAGACCTGTTAATCTATTTTTGGTTTTGTAATATGTGGCGATAATAAAGCAATAATCATCCTAATGGAATTGAAGCTTCATTCTTGGAAAGTTAGCACTCTCTATATAATTCTTAAAACTTCATCACTACATTGTCTAAAGATATTTCAATTACTTTTCTTTCCCAATATTTCAAACAAAGCTTTCAAACTCATCTTTCCAGTGGGGAAAGCAAGATCCATTCTCCATTTCCTTCATCTGCGCTTGCCCTTCAGGATCCTCCATTCCGACTCTTATTTGTCTGTTTTATTTCTCTTCTCCCTTTTGTCCAAAGTATAGAAATATAGAAGGATCAACAATGTGAACAGCTTAAGGTGGGTGGGAAAAGGGGGATGGAGTTTGCCAAGATAGATGAAATACAATCATGGGTTTTTGTTTTCCTTGATGCCAAAGCAAATTAAAAGTGATCTGATACTGCTTATTCCAAAACTGCTCGAGAGTATGAGAGAATCTACACATACATCTAAATGAGTACGTTGATGTGTAAGAGAGAAATTTCCTTGGAAGAATGTTGTGTAAATAGAAACCATTTTTTAGTAGATTAGATATTAATTCAGGTTTTAATGATTCCTTTTCAAAAAGTTTATTTGTTGACATTATTTAAGTCAGTAATTGATAAATCACCACCTAACAAATCAGCTTTAGATCAAAACTTGTCCTTGGATAAAAGGACTGTTAGTTTTACGAAAGGTTTTGGGTGAATTACAACTTTTATAGCTTCTCCTAAATAATAGACAATTCTATACATTTATTTTGTTTCCACAATAGTTCAACATAACTCAGATTATTTTGATTAACAAAGAAACAAAAGCTAGAACAGAAGAAAAAATGTGTATCAGATTGTTTTCAATTTTTTAAAGTGTTTCAAGAAATGGTTTCCTAAGATTTTTTGTTCTCATTGGCTACAACTTCGACCACTCAATGTGCTCAGGATTTGTGACAATAAATTTAGCCAAATTTGTTTCAGATTTCTGATGTTTTTAATTCTTCCTGTAGGGGCTTTGTGCTCAATTTTTGAAAAATTATATGTACCTTCTTGGGATGTTACAAATTCATAATATGAAAAGCTTTTTGCTGGATCTGGAACACAGCTAGATTAAAAAAAAAAGATAATGGATTCTACCTTACTCTAGAGAATCTTCAAATAAATGATACAGATATGTTGTATATCTAACTAATGGGGATAGTAAATTCATTCATTTTGGCCAACAAAGGATTTAATGATCATGTTCTATGTTTCAGTGATCATAGAAAGTATTGAAGATATGATAATAATGAAGACGGCCCCAATCCCAAGGGGTTTCCGGCCCACTGGCATGCTAAAACAACCTGATAGTGCCATTTGTGCTATTGCCAGGTCTGCGTAGGATGCTATGGAAGCAGAGAGCCTAGGAAAGTCTTGGTAGAAGCTAATATTTGAGTCTTGGTGGATAAATGGAAGTACAGGTGAAGGAGCAGGTTGTGTGTGAGAATGATAAAGATTATTTCCTGGCTCCTGCTTTAGTCTTTCTCTCTTTTCCATGTATTCTCACTTCCTATGTCATGTCCCATAGTTATGTGGCTATTGGTTTTATTTATATTCGTGTGATTATATTTATGTCTTTAGCTCTGAACTTCTCACTCTTCTAGATTCTGAATTTTATCCATCATCTCATATTGCATCTGCATATTTACCATCACATCTTAGATGTTTAAAAGAGAAAGGTTTTCAACCACTAGCCTACTCATTTGATCTTTTTGCAGTGTTCCCTGTCTCATGAAATGGCACCACTCTTCAGCTAGTTCCTAGATTTCTCTCCTGCTCCTTACATCCCCATCCATCAGCAAATTCTACTGGCTTTGTCTTCACATTATACGCTGGATTGTACTGTTTGGTCCTACTTCTCTGGCCAAGTCATCTCTCGTCTGGATCTGTCTGTCAATAGATTACAGACAGGCCTCCCTGTTTCCCCTCTTGACCTGACTCTGCAGCAGAGTGCTTGTTTGGAATCAAAAGCCAGATCTTATCACACCCTGAGCTCAAACCCTCTAGTGGCTTCCTATTATGGAATAAAATCCAAAGTGCTGAGAGTGGCTCCTAAACTTCCACATGACATCCCTAAATACCTCTCCTCCTTCTCATTCTCAGCTCTGGCTACGCCAGCCTCCAGCTGTGTCTTGAAGGTGGCTGCTGCACCGTAGTGCCTCTGTGCTCACTGTTCCCTGTATGAAGCGCCCTTCCCTCCTACATCACACTTGCCTTGTTTTCCTCTATTCAAAATTTAGCTCAAAAGTTACTGCAAAATTAGCCAACCCCCTCTTTCCTTCACAGGCTCTATTCTCTTGTCTAATTCCTTCTTTATTACATTTATCAGCTTGTAAATTTTATCATGTATCTCCGTAGACTCCATGATGAAGCATCTCAGTCTGTCTTATTCAATGCTGCAACTCAGAAGAGGAACCGACCTACAGTAGGTGCCCAATAAATGTTGAACGAGTTAGGTATTTTTCATTTCTCAAATACAGCATAAATGTGATACTGGATTCAGAGAGAGGATGAATATAAGCACTGTGTGTGATTCACAAAACCATAGTATGGAAGTCCATGGCAGCCCGCTTTTCTTCTTTAGTGAATATTCTGCTTAAAAGCACAAGACAGTTGCATTACGAAAGCTTTAAAATTCCTTCCAGCCTCTCTGGTGAGAACTCTCCTTCCCACCTTCTTTTCCTTCCTTATTTCCTATTCTCCTCTCTCTCCTTCCCCAGGCGTATTTTGGGCTCTGCTTCATTTTAGTGTGTCTAATTCATCTAGCACAGCACACTCCTTCCTCCACTTTAGTAGCTTATGCTCAAGTATGGAAGATTTTTTTGTGATAATGCTTATACTTCCATACATGTGTATACATACACACAATGTATACATAGATGTATAGACACACATAATGATACAAGCTAGAAAGTATCCCATGTCTTCATAGCCCTCATCAATATCATGAGAATCTGGAGGGTGAATCTGAGCTGGAGATTTAAGGAGGGGAGAAGGAGTCCAAGGTGGGTCCTGATTTGAAGCCAGAATTTTAGTGAGGCAGAGAAGGAGAAAGCATGGTCAAGTGCAAGGAGATGGCAGAGCACAGGGGATATCTTTGAAAACATTCACATCTGGCCAAATCATAGTCGAAGAGTTCTGATATTGACATTTCAATATGCTTTGCTCTTGTTCACTTTTTCCTTAAGTATAAAAAGATGAACTATAAATTATTTTTATTATATTAATACCTTATGGCATTATTATGTGGTAAAAGGCTATGATTTTATTTAGCCTATATACATTTGAAAATTGGTACTGCAAATCCACAAGCTAAATGACCACAACACATGTAAATCTTGATTTTCTGTTATTCCCTGGTGTCAAGGGCCATTTATATTCTGTGTTGAAGGAATTATACTAGCTGTAGTTTATTAATAATATTGTTAGTATCACCCAGACCCAAGGTCATACCCAGGATGGGGAATTCAGGTGACACAATAAGTAAGAAAATGCCATGAAGGCTGTGTAAACTGGTTTGGTGAAAATATTTCAAATTGTATATAAAACCAGCATACTGTCTCCTCCCCCGCCCCCTCTCTCTAAAAGAGGTAGGGTCATTCAGAGGTAATTAGGTCATGAAGGCTCCTCCTTATAAAAACTCTTATGAAAGAGACTCCATGCAGTATTCAGCTAGCTTACCCTTCCATCTTTCCCATGTGGGGACAGTGTTCCTTGCCTTTGGAGGAGACTGCCCTCACCAGACAACCAAGCCTACTGGAGCCTTGATCTTAGACATCCCAGCTTCCAGAGCTGTAAGAAATAAATTTCTGTGCTTTATAAGTTTAAAAAAAAAAAAGAAAGCACCGAAGATATCTTTGTTTTTAACTTTTATTTATTTATTGTTAAATTTCAGAATATTATGGGGGTGTAAATGTTTTGATTAAATGAATTGCTTTTGCACAGTTTGAGTCAAAGTTGTTAAGTGTGCCCCTCACATTGTACTCATTAGGTATGAATGTTCCTCTCCCCTTTTGCCCCCTCCCACCTGCTTGCTTTTCATTGAGTTTTACTATTAAATGTGTACATGAGATTAGTTCCAATTTATTTGTGAGTGGATGTGCTTTTTATTTTTTAATTCTTGCAAAACTTCATTTAGAAGAAGGGTCTCCAGTTCCACCTAGATTGTTATAAAAGATATTAGTTCACCCTTTTTAATGGGTGAATAGTACTCCATGGTATAGACATACCATAATTTATTAATACACTCATGTATTGATGGGCACTTGGGTTGTTTCCACATCTTTGCCACTGTGAATTGTGCTGCAATAAACATTTGAGTACCTGTGTCTTTTTTATAGAATGACTTTCTTTTCCCCTTTGGATAAATACCCAATAGTGGGATTACTGGATCAAATAGTAGGTCTGCTTTCAGTTCTTGCAGCTGTTTCCACATGAATTTCTGTAGAGGTTGTACTAGTTTGCAGTCCCACCGACAGGGTGTAAGTATTCTTTTCTTTCTGCATCCTTGCCAGCATCTGTTGTTTGGGGAATTTTTGATAGAAGCCATTGTCACTGGAGTTAGGTTTTGATTGGCATTTCCCTGATGATTAGAGACCCTGAGCATTTTTTCATGTGTTTACTGGCTATCATCTATCTTTGCAAAGGAATCAATCCTTCCCAGCTTGTTCTGTGAAGCCAGCATCACCTTGATCGTAAAGCCAGGAAAGGGCACAACAACAAAAACAACAACAACAAAGATCTCTCTTTCAAGAAATATCTCCCTCCCATTCATTGCTTTTCTTGAAATGGTACAAGCTAGTTTTTGGAGTTATCAATATTTGCTTTGACAGTGAACACCACTGATTTTTCAACTTTTGTGCCATGCAGCCACCTGGAGGAAATTATTTAATATGCAGCATTTCTGATTCCTTAATTGGGACCAGAAATCTAAGTGTTTAGGATGATGCAGGGATTCAAGCAGACCAGACATGGAGAAACACTGTCTCAGAAGGAAACAATTTATGAAGCTAGTGGTTTCTTACCTTAGTGTGAATTCATTTAGTTAAACCGTTCTTTTCTAATAGAAGTTTCAAATCAACAGAATTTAATAAATAAAGATAAAGGGTAAGATATAAGGCTTCATCCAAAGTAGGTATGCGTTGGTGGAGTAAAAGCCTCAGTGAGAATACAGGGGTACCTGCCAACAAAAGCATGCATTTAATCTCCTTGTCCGTTAAGGAAGGAGGGATGAACAGAGGGGAAAAGAAAAATCACTGAAGATCCTTCGTCTACTTCATGGCTATATTTTTTGCTAACTTGTATCAAATTTCTGTTTGAACTATTTAATATCGCTTCTGTCTTCTTTCCACTGGGCAGTCCTTATATATAGTTTAAACCAATTCAGAACGTGATGAGAAAGTATTTGTTAGAAAATTAGAATGACAGTATTGTGGTACAAGAAAAACTACAATGTGAAAATATTTGTTTAGTCTACCAAGAGGCAGGTGGACTTGGAGAAGGAAATTGTGTTTCCGTACAATAATTTTTCTGGTCCATCCTATGCAGTTGATTGGGCATTTTATTTTTACAAAAAATACCATATTCTATTTTTTATCTTTTGTAACATTGCTATTTCTCTCTGTGAGGAACTTATCAATTATGTGAACACATGCATGCCTCTTAAGATAGTTGCTACTCTCTGGCAGCCCTGCTTGTCACACAGACTTATTCACTAGTTTCCATCAGTTTAAGCATTAAGAATAATGTCTTTGGCTTGACCAGCAAGCTATTTTATTGTCTAACTAAATGTTTAATCTCTGCAGAAGCTCTTCATAACTCCCACTTCATAGCAGCGCTGGTGACACTTCTTATTTTAACAGTGTCAAATTATGCCCAATTTATTTTGTTTGATTTCCTTGTTGTGAACTGTTATGTGTTCTCTAAACCTTCTTTCTGGAAGTTAACCCACAGCAGGGAGACACTTGTCACAAGGTGACTTTACTAGCAGTACTTTCTCCTCCGTGATAGAATTGGCTCACCTGCCAACTTCAAATAGCTTCCCCCAAACACATAATGGCTGCCTCCCACTGAGATCTGAAGCAAC
This sequence comes from Otolemur garnettii, assembly GCF_000181295.1. NCBI lineage: Eukaryota > Metazoa > Chordata > Mammalia > Primates > Galagidae > Otolemur > Otolemur garnettii. The sequence continues at coordinate 2,928,214 of NW_003852445.1, forward strand.
CCCCTACATCTTGGAACCTGGCCAAAATGACACCGCTGAGATACATAAGTAGGAACTTTGTTATGTTTTTTGATGTGGAAATGGCACAATGGAACAGTGAACAAATCTCCTTAATTTGAGATTCCTTTTTTTTTTTTTTGTGGATACATGTTATAATCTTAAATGTTAAATAGGAAAAAAAAACTACATTTAATTTACTGTTTATAAATGGGGATTGTTATAATCTTTAATGTTAAATAGGAAAAAAACTACATTAAATTTAATGTTTATAAATGGGGATATAATCTTATTTAAAATGACATTTGAAAAAATGAGCAATTTATAGAGATCCAAATAAAAGTCTTTAAAATGTATAACACATAGAGTTACTGACTAGTAGCTTATAGGTACACTGGGTGTTTTTCTTCAGTTGTACTAAAAGTGTTTTGCTATTAATACTATTGTTGAATCAGGAGATTCTAGAATCTGAGTTTTAGGGAATCAGTTCCTCTCTTTGGTTGCTTTGCTTCTCATCTCAACAGTGATGATTTTAATTTTGTCTGGGGATGAATTATAGTGAAATGCATGCACAGTTCCTGTTAATGTCAGTAGGAATTACGCACAGCGATGGAAGAATAGATCCCATATGTTTATGAGAAATGAATGATTTGAAGCATCTGTGAAACATTCTTAAAGGCATCTCTATCACTGTATGCAATCCCAAAAAGGTTTAAGAAAACCCAACCATTTCTCTTATTGTGTAGACATTGGGGAGCTTATTGGTATAAAAATAACAAACTTTAGGGTTAAACAACACACTACATAGATAGTTCTGTAAGTTTAAAAGTAACTTTGAAGAATGGACATCCTATCAAAAAATTAATGTTTCTTTCTGGGGTATTCTGTGTACATATGTATACACGTGCTTTAATATAGTATTAGCTTTTTTATTATATAAAATCCTACTCAGAGATTACAGAGTCAGGTTGGTAGATATTTCTAAAATATCCTCAATAATTTTGGATTTACAGAGAAGTTGTTGCTGCCACAGAAAGGTCTTGAGTGCCCTCCATTCAGTTTCCCTTAATGGTAACATCTTACATTAGCATTTTATGTTTGACAAAATTAAGAAATTTCCATAGGTACAATTTAATTAATGTACTTTATTCGGAATTCTTCATGCCTCTTTTCTATTTTAGCACTGAAGCATGGGCATCGTGTGGTACTGAGCCTTCACGTCTTTTTATTTGATCCCATAGTGATTTCTCATGGCTTGTCTTATTTTCACAGCATTGATAGTTTTGAGGAGTACTGGTCAGGTATACTGTAAATGTCCTTCCATTTGGATTTCTCTGTTTCCTCACAATTACACAGGTATTATGGGTTTCTAGAAGAATACTACAGAGGGGACATGCCCTTCTCATCATATAAGGCAGCAACATAATTTACCAGTGGTAATTTTAGCCTCGATCACTTGGTTAAGGTGATTGTCTGCTCAGTCCCTCCATTGTAAAGGTACTAATTCTCCTGTTTTATGCTAATCATTAGTAAGGAAAACACTAAGTTCAATCTATTGTCAAGGGGAAGAAAGTTAAATTCCACCTCTTAGAGAGAGTGTTATCTAAAGATATTATCTGGAAGTCTTCTGTAAAGATTTATCGCTTCCTTTTTTCCAATTTCAGAATATTATAGGGATCAAAGGTTTGATTACATAAGTTGCTTTTGTACTATTTGAGTCAAAGTTATCAGTGTGCCCATCACTCAGGCAGTGCATAGTACCCAGTAACTGTCAGTTTACCCAATCCCTCCACCATCTGTGCCATCTGTGCACATAAGTCAATTAGCTCCAATTTAATAGAGAGTACATGGGGTGTTTTTCCATTCATACCATATTTCACTTAGAAGATTGGTCTCCAGTTCCATCCAGGTATTATGAAAGGTATTAGTTCACCATTTTTCTTTTTATGGCTGAGTAGTACTACCCGGTACACACACAGTATACCACATTTAGTTAATCCACTCATGTTAATGGGCACTGAAGATTTATCAATTATTAATTGATTGATTGATTACATCATGTATTTGTATCAGTATCAACTCAAGTGTATTTATTTTATTCTTTTGCTTATAGCTCAATACTATTTTTGTTAATTTCAAGGCTTAAACAACAGCTGAGGCCCATGGGCTCTATGAGTTTGCTTGTTACGACCTTCTGACAGGTCTTCATCCTTCCTCATTTTAAAATTTTTGAGCACTTCCTTACCTTTTGGCACAACAATTTGCTCCAGATTTGCTTGTGTTTTCTCTGTTGTCATATGAGGGTGGTCCAGAAAGTATCAAGAACAGTCATATCTAGCTAGATACTTTCTGGACAGCCCTCGTATTTATCACTAGACCCTTGTATCAGTATTTTCACAATTTCTCCTTTCCACTTTTTGTGCCATTATTGTTATACATTTTATTTTACATATGAGACAAACGCAAACATTGTCACTATTCAAATAGTCATTTAACTTTTATTGCAAACAAAAGTAAGAAATAAGAAAAATATGTTTTACCTTCATTTATTCCATTTCTGACATTTTAAATTTCTTAGTGTAGATTCAAATTTCCATCCTATGTCATATTCTTTTGCTTAAATAATTTCTTTTGACATTTCTTATGGAAAGGTCTCATGAATATGAATTCCTTGGTTTTGTTTTGTTTTGTTTGAGAAATTCTTTGTCAGAAACTCTGAACTTCTGAAGGATATTTTTACTGAGTATAAAATTCTAGGTTGACGATTCTTTTAAATGTGAAACTTCATCATCTTTCTTGCCTTTTTTTCTGAAACTTGGTGTAATTCTTATCCTTACTTTATAGATAATGTTCTTTTTGTCTCTGCCTTTAAGATTTTCTCTTTGGCTTAGGTTTTCAGAAGTTTAAATATAAACACAACTGATTGTGGTTTTATTTATTTATTTTTTATCCTTGTTGATGTATTCTGAGCTTTTTAGATCTGTGGCTTGATATCATTTGTTCATTTTAAACTGTTCTTGGCCACAATATCATCATATTTTTCTTTGTCCCATCCACTTTCTTGTTCTTTCTTCAAGCTCACTCACTTTTGTTGGCTGCATCAAGTCTGCTCATCAGACTATCCAGGAAGTTCTTTATCCTCGTTATTGTGTATTCAACTTCTAGCATTCTCACTTGACTTTTTCTGAGTTTCTATCTCTCTGCTGCAATTACCTATCCAATTTTGCATGTTGTCTATCTTTCTCATTAAAGATTTTCCTATATGAATTATAGATACTTGAGTCCAGGTCAGAAATGGTGGTGGCTGCGTTCAGGCTTTCTGGGCTGTTGGGTCGGTCCCGCCCACAGCTGGGGCAGCCCAAGTCGAGTGGCGCCCACGGCGAGGAGGGCTCTGCTCGCATGTGGAGGGCCCTCACCTTCTTCGTCGCCCTTCCCCGGGTGGGAGTGAATATGTTGAATGTCTTCTTGAAATCCTGCCACAGAGAACACGAGAGACCTGAGTTCATCCCTTACTCCCATCTTCACATCAGGATCAAGCCCTTTTCCTGGGGAGATGGTAACCATACTCTATTCCACAACCCTCACGTGAATCCACTTCCAACTGGTTATGAAGATGAATAAAGAGAACCTAGACCACTACCCAGACATTGGGGACCACAGCATCAGTTTGGACCATTACTCTGCACATGGACCAGAGAAAGTGTATGGGACCTTAAGCTCATCTTCTTTTATCATATGATTACCAGTCTTCCGTCCTTTTACTTGTGGCAGGAGATGGCTTAAATAAATAAACTAAGATTGGTCATAAAAAAAAAAAAAGAATTATAGATACTTTATATTTCCTGTGCCACACCTGATCATACCTGAGTCTGGTCCTGATGATTCAATTGTCTCTCTTTTATTTTTTACTTTTTAAAGTTATAATGTTTCATAATTTTTGTTGAAAAATATAGAATAGGGCCAGGTATGATGGCTCATACCTCTAATCCTGGCACTTTGGGAAGCCAAAGTAGGTGGATTGCTTGAGCTCAGGAGTTTGAGACCAGCCTGAGCAAGAGTGAGACCCTGTCTCTACTAAAAATACAACAAGTAGCTGAGTGTGGTGGTGGGTGCCTGTAATCCTAGCTACTCAGAAAACTGAGGCAGGAGGATTGCTTGAGCCCAAGAGTTTGAGGTTGCTGTGAGCTATAACTGCATGGCACTCTATCTGGGGTGATGCTGTAAGACTCTGTCTCCAAAAAAGAAAAGTAAAAGAAAAGTATAGAATAAATACTTAAATCATTTTATTTTTATGCTTAGAGATAAGCCTGCCTTTTCTTTTGCTAGGACTTTAATGAGAACGTTTGTATTCATCTATTCAAGATTTAGATTGGGTACAGAGTTTCTTATAGCTCTGGTTATCCTCAGTGCATCAAATGTGTCTGTGCTTCCTTGTGTTTGTTTCCCCTATTGGATTTGGGACTTCTCTTTATGCTGTTTCCTGAGGACGATCTGTCTCTTTCATCTCTCTCAAATTTACTCCATTGTTATTTTTTCCTCAATACTTGATATGATGGTAGGAGGTGTGGTGGAAGGACATTTTTTGATGTTTTGATTAAACTTCATTTTTAGGGAGGTCCAGATGTAATGCTGGGCCTAGCAAATATCCATACACATTTCCCAAGAAGGGGCATTCTCCCAGCTGCTCATCTACTTTAGTTGCTGTGGGTTTCTATCAGTATTTTCTGTCACAATTTTGATGCCTTCTTATTGTGTATTTAAGCTTTTGTTCCTTAGGGGAGATGGCTTTGGGAAAGTTTATAGTGGCTTCTCTTTCCCCCTAGCCAGCACCATTGGACAAGATTTCTCAGTATTCTTCCCAACATTCCTTAATGACATTTCTAGAGTAAAAACTTGCAAGATGGTATAAAGTCCTTTCTGTCTGTGACCCCTCCCAAAGTTTTGCTCTCTCATACCAGCACACACTAGGTCCTTAGCCTTTGTTAGAAACTCTCAAGCTTAATCTTTTAAAGTACCAGCTTATATGGTGTTAGGGAGTGTCTTTCCCAGGAAAACAAAGGCTTTGTTCTTGTTCCTTCCTGCAAGCACAGGTCTCTTTAGGTTTGAGGTTAGTTTGTCATCCAACCTCAGTGTTACGGATTCAAGAAAATTTATTGATACAGATTGTTTTAGCTTTTTTCTTATTGTAAAAGTGGAAACAACTCTTTCCAGTTCTCCACATCAGTGATTGAAAACTGGAAGCCTTATGTTTTTTTTTTTTAATTCTTAACATTTTTTTTATTAAATCCTAACTGTGTACATTAATGCATTTATGGGGTACAATGCGCTGATTTTATATACAATTAGGAATGCTTACATCAAACTGGTTAAATAGCCTTCACCTCACTTAATTATTGTGTGAAGACATTTATACGCTACTCACCTTATGTGTTTTTTGAAGTGCTATTTATATCCATCAAATGATTTGAATGATCAAATCAATCCAACTAAGTCATGCTGTTTTTTGATAGATTGGATTTGTTCTTTGACTGATTTTATAGTTCATATCTAGTTAGCAAACAATGTTGTACATATAGTAATAACTCAAGTTTAGGGCAAAGATATAATAAATAGAACCTTTTGTCCCTAGGGTCAATAGGTTAGGTGCTGTGTACACTCATCTTAATTGACCATTTCTCTTAACTCTCCCCATCTCTCATCATACTTCATTTTGTTATACACAATATGGAAAACAGAAAATTTGGAGAAAAATGTCATGAGGCTTTGGGAAGAAACAGGCTGGCCTACTACAGATTCCAAGAGGAAGTGCTAATAATGCAGGCTGGTGAGAGAGACAGGGACCATGTCATCTCCCGATCTGGCTTATCTGGTGGAGATAGAGGTCCACAAGCATGATGGAGGACTAGTCAGGTTGTTAGGAAGGGATTGAAGAGACTTGAACTGGTGCAAAAAGCAGTAACTCTCTTTCTAAAACATGACCACAAACCAAGGTATTTTGCCCATCCTTTATTGGGATCTTGCAAGGATTTAGGTAGTCCTTTTTACCTAGAAGTGTCAGCAAACCCTATGTTTCTACATAAGTTATGGGCTTTCATGGGAGATCTTCACCATATGCTGGCCAAAAGAAACTGCTATGGGTGTACGACCATACTGATCCAGTTCTGTAGCTCTGGATGGATGCCTTGCTTTGTTAGGAAGACAACTTATTTATACGCAATACCTACACTGATACCAGTGAGCATAGTTCCCAGATTTTTCCTTCTTGGCTAGATTCTGAGATCTAAATTCTCTCTGAATGTTATATACTCCACTAGGAACTTTTTGGAAAAAGTGGAAATTATTTTTTTTTTTACTTTAGGAAATCTGACAATAAATGAATGTTTCAGTGATCCTTGATCTTCTCTGTACCAACTATTGTTGAGGAACTAGGACGTCACATCTTGATATATTTGTTGGAAATGTGAACATCTGTGTCTGTCCTTTCTCTTGGCCTTCATCTGAACTGATTTTGCAGAGGGCACCCTGGGTCTTGCTTTATGTTATAGAATGTGGACCTCAATGCATGGAAGACATGGTTCTTGTTAGTACTTACGTAGTTTCTGGCTCTGATTGGCGGCCACCTTGAAGGTTTTGGTGGCAACTTCTCATCTGTGTTGTTAAATCTGGGTGGTTTACATATTGTTCATGGTGGAATTACTCTTACTGGTTTATTTGGTCATTGAAAGTGGAATCTTAAAATATCAAACACTGAGAAGTGGAGAGTAGAATGATGGTTTCCAGGGACTAGGGAGCTGGATGGGGAGATGTTGATTAAAGGATACAAAATTTTGGTTAGAGAGGATGAATAAATACAAGAGATCTATGGTAAAACAGACTGAATACAGTCAACACCAATGTATTATGTTGGGAAAAATTGATAACAGTAGATTTTAAGTGTCTCCCCACAAGTACATGTAAATGGTAAGTATGTGAGATAATGCATATGTTAATTAGCTTAATTTAGCCATTCTATAATGTATACACATTTCAAATCATCATGTTATATACCATATATAATTATATATATTATATATGTATATATGTGTGTATACATATATAATTTTTATTAATTACAATAAATAAGAAGAAAAAAAGAAAGATGTTTTCTGGAAAAAATATTTGAAGAAAAAATAGAGTTTATTTTTTCTTTCCATGTGGATCTTCATTTTATCATCCTACAAGCACTAGTTTGTGCTATTTCACTTAGATATTGCAGTTTACCATGTCAGACTTTGATGTCTTGCTTCTTAGAAGATTCATTGCTTTTTGTTGAAAAGACTGCTAGCTGCTTACCAAAATCTATGTGTTTTTTGTCTTTCCAGGTTCTCAACTAGAATACACTTCCCATCCTCCTGTGCAGTTAGATGAAGCCAGTTGATGGAGGTGTGATAAGTAATCAGTGAGTAGAAATGATCTATGCCATTTCTGGGCCAAGGCTTCTGTGAAGCAGGTATGCATTCTTCCTGCCCTCCTTCCTTTTTCTGCTGCCTGGATACAAGTAACCAAGAGAATTTAGAGGATTGTGGAGCCACGAAGTGAAGGCACCTTGTGCCCAGAATCATCATATGGTAGAGAGCCCCCTGTTCACTAGAAATAGACATGCCTTAAACTGTCTTCTGATTAAAAAATAATCTACTGTTTTATATGAGCCATTTGCCTTTCATTTGTCCTCCACCCCCAGCTGCCATTTTAGCCTATTCCCAAAGACCTATTCTGAGGTCTTTGCTGCCTGCTTGATGATGCCTTGATGTGCTTCATCAACCAGAGTTCTTAAGAGATCCTGCTCTGAGAATATAATTGTCTTCACCATTCAAAGCAGTGGGAAAAAAATACCAAACTAAAATAGCTCAGTTTTAACTTGGTGGCAAGTAGCTTTGGAATTTGGATTTCTTTGTCTTTGATGACTAATAAATTGCTTCTACTTTTACTCAATGTGCATGTCCGTATTCATTTTTCTATTACCTATTCCAATATTTCCTTTCAGGACCACTAGCAAAACATTAAATCTCCAGTAGTTAACATTTTCCATACTTTGTCAAGTTATTTTCACCCAACCTGAGAAAGGGCAATATAATTTAAAACTCAGACATGGTCTCCTGGTAGTTCTCTTACCAAGATCCAAGAGTCGAGTGAACAGAACATGGCGATGGACCTTGCAGTTTCATACATGTTGCCTGTGGCAAGTGTTGTCCCTCCCTCACCATCACCCACCACCCCACTCCTAACACACACTAGGGAATTCTTTAGGACACTTGTCTTTTCTCTACAAAAGTAATCAAATAAGTTTGATTAATGCTTAATACTATACTCTTAGGTATATACTCCAGGTACTTTAGCACATTCTAGATTCTAAGAGAGATATCCTGCATCTAAAACATGCTTAACTTTAGCTGGCCCATTGCCATATTACTGTGAACCAAACTGTGTGTGTAGTGACTAGTCAATTTCTTAAATTCCAGTATCTCTCAGAATATTACCATTTCTATTTGTCCTAGTTCATTTGTGCTGCTATAACAGAATACCTGAAAGACTGGGGCATTTCCTTGAATAGAAATTTATTTTCTCCTAAGTCTGGAGGCTGGAAGTTCAATCTCAATGTGCTGACAGCTTCAGTTGTCTGGTGAAGGTTACCTCCCCCGAGGGGAGAAACTCTGTCCTCATATGCAAAAGGTAGAAAAGCAAGCTAGCTGAATACTGTGGAAGCTTCTTATAACAGCCTTAATCCCATCAATGAGGGAGGAGCCCCCATGGCCTAATTATCTCTCAGTGGTCCTGTCTCGTAACATGTGTACCATCACATTGGCTACCCCTGAATTTCAGAACTGGATTTTGTCATGTGAAAGTTTTGATAATTTTTACCTTTTAATGGAGATTTGGTCTATTTATGGCAGTGACCAATTTGGTTGATTTTATTCCTCTCCTCTTATTTATGTATTAATTTATCCTGTTTATCCCCCCTTTCCTTATTTGTTGACTTGATTAAGTTGGTATTCTGCTTGTTCCCCATGATTGTGAAATTCTTCTATAATTTTTCATGTATTTTATGGTTACGTTCATCTTCGAGCTCTCAGATGCAGACATATTTTTCTACTATTACCTGAAACTAAGCTGCTATTTTATTGAATAAGAGGCTGTAGACTTTTAGTTTCTCATCCCTTCATAAAGTAAAATTGTTAAGGTGATTTTATGTCTCCTATTTTTACCCCCTCAACCCCAACCAAGTTATAGAAAATTTGTTTCCTCCTTTCTTTATCCCCACCCCAATTTCTATATTTTAATTTAATGGTTTAGTAGAGTTTTTTTTTTTGTTTTTTTTTTGTCATTTGGAATCACATATTTTTTGTTCAATCTTCATTTTCAAAATACTCATAACATTCCTGCTGCCCGATAGTATCTATTCATCTATCCATCATTTGAAGTTCATTGTTCATTACGGTTTCCTCTATTCTTCAACTTTCCTTATTATTCAGCTTGAGTTTTGGCTCATTTGTATTTGGTTAGAGTCCTTACTTATTTATTTATATTTATTTATTTATTGAACTTCCTTCAGGTCTCTGAGGAACTCCTGAAGCAGCACTATTTATTTATTTTGACATGGAGTAACTGTGCTATTTTGTAGCTTCAAATGCAGCAAATGAGAAGTCTGATGCCTGTTTGATTAAATTTTATTTATTGAGAATCTCTTTTCTGTCATAATACATGATTTCTGTATGTATACTTAGATTTGAGTATCATTTTCTTAATGTGCCACCTTCCATCTTAAAAGGCAACAAAATGGTGAGGTACTAGCAGCAAAGAAAACAAATATGCTTGACTGATATAAAGAAAACAATGTGCCACTAAGCGGGAATGTTAAAATGCCGTAACTGGAAAGGAATTTTTCAGTTTTAAAGAGAACACTCAATATTATAGGTATTGGTTATTTCTAAAATAATTTATACATTTAATGTCATGCAAATAACTTCTTGGCAACTAGACAAGCTGATATAAAAGACAGTTTGAACAATAAATATGCATGAATGGGGAAATTCAAAAGTAAAAACGTCATGAGGAGGTCTGTGCTGTGCTAGATGTCAGAACACATTATAAGGCTATAATAAGTAAAACTGTTAGGCATTCAAATGAATATACACATAGATCAGTAGAGCAGAAGAAATATTCATAAATGGAATAAAATGTAATAGACATGTAATAAATGTAACATTGCATATCAATGGGGAAAGAGAGGCTTATTTAATGAGAGATGCTGGGGCACTGAGGTAAGCATCTTTAAAATTTTTTATGCCCTGTGTCCTTTATTTCAATAAAACACATTTCAAATAGATCAAAAATTTAAAGGAAAAAGTTGAAACCATTAAGTTATTAGAAGAGAATAACGATTTAAAAATTTCAGAGTGGGAAAAACTTTTTAATTGTTATGTATAACTTAAGCGGCTAAGAAATTTGACAAATTTACATTAAAATGTGTACAGGAAAGGCATCACAAACACATTCAAAAGACAAATAATAACGTGTAAAAATAATAATTTGTAAACATGTTTATAGAACAAGGGCTAATGTTCTTAATATGTAAGGAATTCACCAAATTAGTGATAAAATCACCAACAACTTAAGAGTACAGTGTGAATGGAACATGAATAGTTTACTGAAAAGGTGATCCAAAAAGTGTCTAAAAAGATTTTTTAAAAGCTTGATCTCACCCATAATATAAATAGTATTAAAGCCTCTGATGAGATACAAGACAGAATGTTATTTACATCCCAAAGTTGGGGGAGAATGTCAGGAAATAGAAATTCTCATGTATAACTTTTGTATGAGCCTAAGCTGGTATAATTTCTTTGGTGGGTATTTGGTAATTTGTTCTAAATTTAAAATACACATATGTTTTGACCATGTAATTCTACTTCTAGAAATGTTTTTTACAAATGTATTCACACAAGTGCCACCACATATACAAGAATATCCACTGTACTGTTAGTTACAACAGAAAAATGGATCAATCTAATTATCCATTAATAGAGAAGTTGTTAAATAAATGATAATGTATTCATACAATGAAACATTGTGCAGCCATAAAATAACACATTTTGATATGAAATGATCATGAAGAAATACTACAAGTGAAAAAGGAAGATTTAAAATAGAGAGTATAGCATGACATATACATATATGTCATATTCGTCTGGACATTGCATAAAATCTCCTTGAAACAATACTTAAGAAACTATTAAAAGCTGTTGCCTCCAGCCAACAACACGGCTGAGGAATAGTAGTGAAAGGGTATATTAGTTTTCTGGGACTGCCACAGTAAAGTGCCACAGCATGGGTGGCTTAAACAGCAGAAATTAATTTACTCCCAGGTCTGGAGGCTGAACTCCAGGATCAAGGTGTCTGCAGGTTTGATGTCTTCTCAGGCCTGTCTCCCTCCCTGACCTCTAGTCTGGCCTCTTGCTAGGTCCTCACACCATCTTTCCTCTTTCACAGGCATCTCTGGCATTTCTTTGGTATGTCCAAATTTCTGCTTTTTATATATACAGTAGTCAGATTGGATTATGGCCCACCCCAAAGGCCTCATTTTAACTTACTTCTTTAAAGGTCCTTTCTCCAAATACAGTCACTCTCTGAGACAGTGGGTTTGGACATTTGAATTTTGGAAGGGACGCAATTCAGCCCATAATGAAGAGTAACTTACTTTTCCTGCATTCCCATCTGTCCCTTTTGAACTTTGCATCATGCAATATTATACTTTGTGAAAAATAACTTCAAAAATGATTCTGTAATAAATATCAGGCTGCAGGTTTGACTTCTTAGCCCAACAGAAAAGAGCTTAATACCATTTGGCTTGACACTTAACTTGAATATTAAATTTGAATACAGGTAAGCATCAGATTAGGAAAACACATGCTTGAATTCATAAATTATTTATTTTGTTAAAGTATTTACTATATGCTTCCTTTAAATAGAAGGCTTTCAATATGATTCGCTTTACAGACATTTTCAGGAGTATTTTACTGCACAAAGAGAACTACAACTGAATATTTTTATTAATTTAGCTGTCTAATGCTGCCAAAGTAATGTAACAAAATTTTCATGTAGAACAATTTCCATTCTCTGACATTCTATTCCACTTTTAGTTACATAGGTTATGCATCTGTTTAAGAGTGAATTCACACTTACCTCTGAGTAGAATTTAAAGTGGAATGAACAGAAATACTCTTAATGCAGTAGCCATAAAAAGACAGTTGTATATATTACTCATAGATATTGCATAGTTACCATGATAATCTAATGACTGTATGCTTCCTCTGAGATTTTAAGAAACCTCATGAATAGCTATCTTTCTGGGCTAAGTATAGTCTTGTCTCCAGACAGTGGGATGTTTGGATCATTCCTAAGATCCTATTCAGCCATGTGATCATGGTAGCAATAGTTATGAAAAGAATATAGAAGCTTTATCCCTTGTAAAACTTGATATATAATTTGGAATTTTAATAAAGATGGATACCAAATACTTTTCATCAATTAAAATGATTTGATTTAAGGGTAAACATGCTCGTTCTTTATAACCTGGAATATATACTGCTATGTGTAGAAACAGATGTCCATACTATTTAAGCCTGTTATTATATCAAACAACAGAAAAACCAGCATTTTTCACTGAAAATGAGGTTTGTGAGAGAAGTGGTTTACAAATGCCCTTCTTAGATACATTATATTTAGGGTAACTACCTTTGGAAATATTTGTAAATTAAAGATCAGTTCTCTTCGGGGTAGAATAACTCTTATCTTCAGGGTCACTGTAGTTCTTGAGTGATGATAGTCTGGTAAGCAGGTAAATATGTGGCCCATCCTTCCTCCAGCCTCATTGCCTCTTCAAACTTGACAAGTACATTTGTATATGCCATAGTGGAAAGCTGGATTAGGCATTTCAACAGTAGTTATAAATTTGCACTGAACTCCATTAGCTAGAAAAGGCTGCATGAAGTTTTAGACCTAAGAAGGAAATATTAAGTATAAGCCACATCATAAATAGTGATGATTTTAGTATAGGTTTATTCCAACATGAAATGTCAATTGACACATCCTTTCTTTCAGGGAGAATTGGATATCATTCTCCAAAGTCTAGGAATTGTACTACATGTCAAGAACCCAGTTGAAAAGACAAACAAATCATTAAATGACACCACCACCAGCACGTTCCTATGTTGTAGCCATTTTACTACATAGTACTGCCACACTCCAACCATACATTGACCCTGTCTTATATTGGGATAAAAAGTCTATGGTGTTAGAATATATGGCCTTTCTGATGTATTACAGATCAAAACAATTTTTTTTTTACTTTAAAAAAAATTCAAATTAATATGAGGGTACCAATGATTAGGTTACCTTGTTTGCCTTTGTTAGAGTACAAGTTGTAGTTATGCCCCTCACCCAGGAGGTGTGCCGTAGACCCTTAACTTACATTGTGCTTGCGAGGTGAGAGCACACCAATTGCCCTCTCTCCTCCTCTCCACCCCCTGCTTGAGTTTGCATTTTTCTCTTATGTGGGCATATATTTGTTCGTCTACTGGTTGCATATTAATATTAATTACATTGTATACTTGATTGTCCATTTTTGTGATACTTTACTAAGGATAATGTTCTCCAACTACATCCCAGTTAATACAAAAGATGTAAAGTCTTCATCTTATGGCTGAATAGTATTCCATGGTATAAATATACCACACTTTATTAATCCATTCATGGGTTAATGGGCACTTGGGTTGATTCCACATCTTGGCTATTGTGAGTTGAGCTGCAATAAACATTCTAGTGCAAATGTCCTTATGGCAAAATGATTTTTTTCTTCTGGGTAGATACCTACTAATAGGCTTTCAGAATCAAATGGAAGGTCTACTTTTAGCTCTTGGAGGAGTCTCCATACTTCTTTCCAAAGAGCCTGTATTAGCTTTCAATCTCACCAACAGTGTAATGAAAATAATTGTTAAAAGTCAAACACTACAGAATGGTGTACCTCAACATTGGTGAACCTGAACTAACATGTTCAGGGAGCACAAATACAGTACTCTTGTTGGTATAGGATACTTTCCATAAGGAGAAGAGCTATATTAGTGAGACAATATGTGCCATAATAAGAAGTGACCATGTGTTCCTTCAACAGTGATATTTTCCATCTGCTGACAAATGGCTTATAAATACAAACAGCAGATTTCCCAAATGCTTGTTTAGAAGTTTCAGTACATCAGTACAGTGTCTGTTCAGTCACTGAGTTGTTTTACTTTACCTATAGTGATGGCTCTCTGAAGCTGCATATCTAGCGGGAAAGGCAAAAGTGGAACTTACCACCTTCTCAGTGTGTGTGTGTCGCTTACCCACCTGTCTCTCAGGTCCAGCCTAGGCATCCAGCTTCCAGCCATTACACATCACCCGATGGCTGTCGGCTTGGACCGGGAATTGTCCGTATCCCTTTCTCTCTTGCCTCCATGTCATTTGGACCCCTTTGGTTGTCCAAGGAAACCCAGTTCTGGCTTTAGGTTTGGCTACATATCCATGGAATCTGTTTTAACTCAGACATGGTCAGCAAAAAATATTGCTGAAAAAATGTCAATTTTGAAAATTCATCAGTGTACTCTCTGCAAAACCAACAAAGAGTTAGTCTTCCCTGCAGTCTCCATACTGGGTGGAACAGTCTTGCTAGGAGATTTAAGGTCTGCTCTCTTACCAGCTTTGTGGCTGGTTTTGGGATCTTCACCAAACTTTCTCTCATGACGACTGGAATGTTTGTGGAAATGCAATGCAGTGTGTGGGCATTTAATTTCATGCAGACTTACTGAGTTTCTACCACATGGTTCTGTGCTCCTCTGGGTGTTACCTCCCCTTACTCTTCCAACCATCCTGAGACGCATGCTTGACCTCACTATTACTAAGAAGGTAACTGAAGCTCAGCGAGTCTGTGTGATGTATCTGACGCGACACCTCGGGAGTTCTAGTTCAGCTCTGGATTTGTATTGACATATCTTTTTCATGGTGTTAAAGCTGATTCTGAGGATACAAAACACAAACATGAACAAAACCAAACAGAACTAACGTAAGGATATCTAAAGTACCTAAAGACTTGGACAAGTTAGAAGAATTAGAAAGAAATTTACTTTTTGAGGAAGACTTTCCAGGGATACACCTATCAAAAAAGATTATTTGACATTACACATGAGAGAGCATTGTTTAGGTTTTCCTGTATTACAAGGTAACAGGCTATTTTTCAAATAATTCTTTATTATTGCATCAAGTTCCTGGCACAGAGCTACACTCAGCTGTCACATTACATTCAAAGGACTAGCAGTGGCATGAGGGTTTCTGAATATCCCACCTCAATTTTGTAAAAACTGGTCTCACTCCTATCCAGTGTAGTTAAGTTGGCTCCCCGATAAAGTAGCAATATTCCACTAATGCTCTCCAAGCTCAGCATGCAAAGAAACACTTTGGGGTTGAACTGTCTAACTTTGGCCTACATGCGTCTAAAAGAAGTTGTTTTTCTTAGTCATAACAAGAGTTTATTTTAGGAAAAAAAAATCCATTGAGTCTGGCTAAGATGATACTTATATTCCCAAGATATTTTTATTAAGGAAGATAGTAAACGTAGCCTTTTCCTCTACCCCTTGTATCGTCAGCTGTGTTTGAAGTACATGTTAATGTTTTCACTGAGGGTTCACCTTCAGAGAGCAGCTTTCATCACCAGGCTGAAGTCCTCGTCCGGCAGTTTTAGAGCAGTCAGGGGTGAGGCCTTCCTGCTCCCACAGTCCCATTAATAAATGGAGATCTGGCTCTACTGCCACCCGCTACGGCTCCCAGCGCAGCCACCCATCCCAGCGCAGTAGTAAATCAGCCCGGTGTGTTTTCCTAATTTTAGGTTTGGTCTGACTTAATCCATCTAATAGGAAAAACATCTGGTCTAGTTTTACTTTTAATCTGTTCTTTACATCAGGAACTTTATCACCCTAGGACCAGGTAGTAACAAGAGGTTGGTTCTTGTACCTGGGCATGGACTCTGCGTGGCCTGGTGCCTAATAAGGATCTGCTTCCCATTTATGCTCTCCAGTCCCTTATCAGCCTTAATTTACAATAAAGCATTGACATCACAAATCAGTTTGGGGCCATAAATCCCCCAATTAGTGAAAAGTCTGTGTTGTGACACTTGTTGGGGCAAGGAAAGCCAGGGAGGTTCAAAGATATTTTTCAGTATTCACTTTGCAAGGATCTGGGTGTGGAATGGGCTTTTTATTAATGATAAGTATTCTAAAACATTGTATCTTGAGTCAAATTTTACCTTTCTATGGTTACATTAGGGCATACAAAGTATTTTTTTAAAAATATATGAAAATAGCTTAGAGGAAAAAAATAAAACATTGTTACATGGTGTCAGTTTAGTTTCTGTTTGAATTAGGCACACAAAATAGCACAGGCTATTCAATACTTTCAGAAGGGCCAGCAAGTGACTCTGACTGAACATTTTTGACTATAGTTAGGAGTGGTTTGGGTTTTAGAAATCATTTAAATAAAAAGGGACCAGGGTCGTTTGGTTTCCCAAATAACATGTTCCCCTTTCTTCTCTTGACGTTTACCTCTGATTACTCTTCCACCTCTAGCTCTCCTCATGCCTGACACCCTATGTTCCCAAGCCTCCTCTCTCTCTCTCTCTCTCTCTCTTGTTTTTGGGAGGAATTTTCATATAGTGAGAAGATGGAGCTTTCCAACTGAACTGAGATCAATTGCTGCAAAGCTGTTCAGCCATCCGCTCAGCTTTCTACTTCTCCGAAATGGTTAGGAAATCACAGACAACATGGGTAACGGGGGACCTTATAGGAATTCACTTCAAATAGCCCCGGGCCTAAAAGCTCTTCCCAAATCTACAGTATGTTAGGGGACTGTAGCTCCCCGAAGTAATGTAACTGTTTATGCACTTCTGCCTCTGAGTTCCTTTTAACTGGGGCCCGGGCAGGAGTGCATAAGCAACATTACTTTGGCAAGCAGGAATTAATTATTGAAATCAATTATTGCATCTTTCCAAAGACTGCAGTCAGTCCTCGGTGGGTTGACATAAAAAATACTTGTCTCAATGGCTGTCTCTGTGAAAGGAGATTGAAATAAATCAAAAAGAAAAGGGACTGGCTTCAACTTGGTTCCATTCCATTGCTCAGGATTTTTCAAAAACTTTACAAGTTGGGAGTTGAAAAAAAAAAAATACTTTAATCCCATTGTCCCAGGGATGGAGAATTATATTTCTTACATAGTAAAAGGATTGTTTCTCATAATGCATAGTTGTTTTGTTTTTTGTTTTTTTAATTTCTGACCTGGTTACTGTTAAAACTGATTTGAAAGTCACTCCCTGGTTTTGTCTGAGGGCTAAACCAGCATCTCTTGAATATGTTGCCTGTGTTCCTTGCCTCCTAATCTGTGCCAGGAATGTCCCCTTCCATTCTCATTTGTTTATGGTGGAAACACTGAAGGTTTACTTGTCAGGCTCTATCTGATGGTCAAATAGAACGACAGACATACAAATATACAAATATACCATTAACAAACTTTTTAAATCTATAGGAATAATTTGAGTGAGCATTCAAAGGAAGTATTTCACAGGCCTCTCTGGGAACAAAGGGTCACTTTATGAACAAGAACAGTTAAATGTGAAAACTTTTCCATGAATTGCAAATTGGGGCATCAACTCTTTTTGTTTGTTTGTTTGGTATGATTTTCATCAAGCACCTGACTCTCCACCTGTGAGAAATGTTGATTTATAAGAGCTTTATTAATGGGAGATAGTACACCACTATGTGTGTTAGTCCATTCAGGTTACTCTGAATAAGTACCTTGAACTTTGTACCTTATAAACAAGAGAAATTTATTACTCATAATCCTGGATGCTTGGAAGTTCAAGATCAAGGTTTTGGCAGAGTCAGTGTCCTGTGAGGGCCCATTCCTCACAGTGCCTTTTAGTTGTGTCCTCACAGTAAGGATGGAAGGGCTCCCTTACAAGGGCACTAATCCCCATAATGAGGGTTCTAATCACCTCACAAAGGCCCCACCTCCTAATATCATTGCATTTGGCAGTTAGCGTTTTAGCATATGAATTTTTGGGAGGACACAAACATTCAGACCATAGCACATGACTCAGTAAAGAACTGAAGGTAGACCCCAAGACCAAAATACACTCTCTTGCCCTGTGCAAATTTATTACTAGGTGACAGACAAAATTGAGGCCCCTAACAAGCTTGAGGCCGTATAGACACCTGAAACTATAAGATAAAGGAGTGCTTTTGAGGCAAATATTTAAGAAAAAAAAGGGGGGAAGATTTTTCCCTAAGCCTAGAAAAGGTTCTTTGGACCAGGAGGAAGAGGAGCATGATAAGAACAGTGAAGTAAGTAAGGTGCTGTGAAAGGAGTCTCAGAGCCTGGACCCAAACAAAGGAATGGCTAAGTATATATAAAGTAGTCTCAGAGAGGTGCTCAGGCAGGGCATTGCAGGTGGACTCCCCTGTCCAGGGAGCCTTGTAGACAGGAATGAGAGATAGGTCAACCACAAAACTCCACGACCCTCTTCCTAGTCACAGAAATCTTTCAAAATACCTGCGCTATGTAAATCTCCTAGAGCACTAACCTTGAGAAGGGGAGGGGAAGGATCCCAAAGACTGAATTTTCTGCTAACTAAGCAGAATCAAGAATAGGCTTGAAAGAGAGCTGAAGTTGGCTTATAAAAAAATAAGATAATGTACATTTCTTGCACCCTGAATTTTTGGACTATGATTTCTACCTGTTGTAAATTATTTTATGCATTAACAACCATTCAAATGGTCCCAAGACCCCTGCAGCTTTGGGCTTGACTCTGGCTTTTCCTCTTCCTGCTGTCCTCCGGGTACCACCTTCTTTTGCAGCTCACTATTAGCAGAGACTGTTATTAGCAGCACCTGAAAATTATTGCTATGTAATCTGATTTCTTAATAGAAATTCCAGGAAGCTCAGTTCTGAGCAGCATATGTGAATTGAAGGGAAATAAATATTCTCTTTTCGGGTCAAGAGGAGTCATAAGTAATTTAATGTTGGCATCCCCCCTCCTCTCTGGCTCTCTCTAGAGCCAGTGACGATGATCAGGGATAGGTCTGCCTCTGTCGCCTTAGAACTGGTGTGGGAACGAATGCCTATCTTACTGTTCTTTCTCTGCTTATATGTACAGTTACAGAGTAGATATCTCTTTTCCCGTTTTCTGTCTTAGACCTCAATTATTAATTTACATCGTCAATCGAATAGATTTAACAAATATTTCAAAAGTCTGCTGTCTATGGTACTGCTCAAGGCCTAGGCCTAGAAAAGATAGATATAACAACACAAAATAGTGACTAGAGAAAGAGAGAGGAAGGGTGAAGGGGGCTGGTGAGTGATCAGTATGGGCTGAGTTTGGAAATAACCCTCAGCACAGCCACTCCTGCCACTTTGGTATTGGGAGTGGCAAGAGGCCAGTTATGAAAGTAAGAGCCCACAGCAAGTTAAAATTTCTAAAGCTGGAAATTTTAGGTCTGATGATTGAAATTATTCAATTACTTGCCATAGTTTCATTTTCTTATGCCAACATTTCCCCCAAAATACCTATTTAAACTAAACAAAACTGTTGCAAAGATTTTCTTTATTAAGAAAGGATCTCAGCAGTATGTTTTATTCCTTGAGAAGCAGAGCCTAAGACAAGAATTTGGCTGTGTATTGTTTATTAAGTGACTTCTCTCAGGAGAAAGGCAAGGAAGAAGTTGGTGTGGTTAGGTAAAGGAGCTAAGCAAGGAGTTCCTCAGTGAATTCTGGAGCATAGATTGCACCATAAAATAGTGTCTTACAGTTCAGTAAGAAGCTGACCTATTGTACCACCATGTGGGTCAGTTATTGGCTGTGAGCTGCCCACATCACCTTGGGTTTTTAGTGAGTGTGTTTGTGTACGTTTGTTCATATAAAAGATTTCCCCTGCAAGGTGGCTCTCATTAGGTCAAGGGTAATCATCCAACATTCATAGCAGCTCAGTGACCCACGGATCTCCTGAAGGGAATCTGGTTAGGGCACCAATGGCACTCCCTTTATTCAGAATTTTCCATTTTTAACATCTTTAATATCGTAACAAAATATTCTTAATTTAAATAAAATGTTAATTTAACCTTAAAATAATTATTTCTTAACATCTTTAATAATCTTAATGTCTTTCATATTTAATATATGAAATATGCATTTCATATTCTGATACATTGTTAGAATTAACTCAATTCAACAGATGTTTTTGAGATGTGTTTAATTTTGGAGTGTTGGTTGAGCAATATAAATATGAATAAATCTTAATATTGAGTTACCTTGTATCAAAAGATGCTTGAAATACATTGCAT
Organism: Otolemur garnettii; assembly: GCF_000181295.1. Taxonomy (NCBI): domain Eukaryota; kingdom Metazoa; phylum Chordata; class Mammalia; order Primates; family Galagidae; genus Otolemur; species Otolemur garnettii. Next base: position 2,948,661 of record NW_003852445.1, read on the forward strand.
GTCTGTATTTTGTGATCCTTTCCCCATTCCTATTCACTCAGAAAGTATTATTAGGATGTGTGCTTTTGATAAAAGAGTTTTTTACCCACACTTTGCCAGAAAGTGAAGTAATAATCCTAATAAACAAAGGAATAGGAACATATGCAGGAGAAAGCAGAATTGGCATTCAGAAAAGAATAGTGACAATTTTATAAGTATAGTATCTGAGGATGCCTTTTTACATTTGGAGATTAATTTATTTTTATTTTTTTGAGACAGAGTCTCACTATGTCACCCTAGGTAGAGTGCCGAGGCATCACAGCTCACAGCAACCTCAAACTCTTGGGCTTAAGTGATTATCTGCCTCAGCCTCCCAAGTAGCTGAGACTACAGGCACCTGCCACAACACCTGGCTATTTTTTTGTTGCAGTTGTTTAACTGGCCTGGGCTGGGTTCAAACCCACCATCCTTGATGTATGTGGCTGGCGCCATAACCACTGTGTTATGGGCGCTGAGCCAGGAGATTAATTTATAAATGATTTGGTAGATTCAAATGTCTTACAAAGGTCTTCACTGAGCACTAACTGATAGGTATTGAGAATATACATTTGATGAAGTGAATGATTTTTTTAATTAATTCTCAAAAGAACAAACAAGAAATTAAATTCAGCCTTTCTATCAGTCAGTCATCATTAAGAGGGGAAAAGTCTTTTTTTTTTTTTGCAGTTTTTTTTGGCCGAGGCCAGGTTTGAACCCACCACCTCTGGTATATGGGGCTGGTGCCCTACTCGTTTGAGCCACAGGTGCCGCGCCAAGAGGGGAAAAGTCTTGATTTCTTATAAGAGATCAGAAATCATGAATTCCTGACTCTACTTAATTCTCTACTCTCATCTAATGGTCCATCTGGATTTATACAGGAAAGTACAAAGCTCATGGGGTGAAATTTACTGTTTTTCCCCTCTAGCAGTGACCAGGTATATCGGATGTCTTCGTACATCAGCTGTTGTTACTAAGGATATGAACCTTTTGTAAATTTGCAGGATTTATTTCACATTTTGAGGGTTAATGCTTCCTTACTAGCCGACTAAGAACCATTTGAAGAGTTTGAAACTTGTTATTTGCACATTGGTACTGTACATATGTCTCCAGAATGTGGGAGCTTCATAAACAACACATTTTGATCTGAGCAGATGTACTGCATCTCTAGAGGTTAGGAAGTTCATTATTACAGACAGCCCACCTAACATCCATTTGGTGAGACTCCATTAGGTATATTAAAATACAATGCAAGATGTCTGAATGAAAAGTTTATTTAGCTGAACCAAGTGGAGTATTCACATCTTCTCCAGACTGGGAAAAGTTTAGCTGCAGTAGCAGCAGCACATTCAAGTGATATATATTTGTAATATTGACTACGATGTGGGTACTACTGACGACTTTTACTGGTTTCTAAAATAAATGTCTTCTAGCAGCATGTAATAGACATGATCTTATCCATTTTTATATTCCAGGGAGGGACTAATATTATTGTCCTCATAGAGTAGAAAGGAAATATAGAAACAGACAAGGGGGATACATGATATTCTTATATATTTTTGATTCATGTTTCACCTACATGGTCACTGCTTTTAGAAGAAATGACTCTATTCTTCCAGGAAAAAAAAAAAAATCTACTGTAGGATTAGCTGGACAGCAAATGTCATCCCTTAAAGCAAAGGGCTTAAAGAGGAAATTATGAAATATTTGAAATTTATCTCAAATGAAATATGACTCCTAGGATGGCAATCAATGTTTAGTTGAGAGGTGGTGAATGGAGGTTAAATCATGAATTCACACTTTCCCTTGTGATCATCAAATCAGCACTCTTAAATTATCTTTTTTAAAGGCTCAAAGTCACTTGTTGTTTTATGCTTCTTCCATGTCCCTGGTGCTAGCATATTAATGGTCTTTCCCATTTGTAGAGGAGCGAGCTGCAGATCAATAAGCATGCTTAGCTGCTTGCCATTAAAATTGATCTGTACTATCCTTCCGATTGACGTCATATCCAGCTGTAAATATCATCAAGTAAGCTGTCAGCTCATTTTCATTATGAGTATTTTTTAATCTCAAAAGATAGACTTCAGCTGGATGACACGTTAGGATTTTTCTTCATTACTTCTGACATTTTCCCAATACCATCAAGAACATCTTTAAAGAAAAATCAGGATTGTCCATTAACTTTTAAAATGGAGGGGGAACTAATAACAGCAACAACAACAAACAAACAAACAAAAAAAAGACAACAACAAAAGAGAAATATCTTTGCAAGTTAGAACGGCAGAAATGACTATGAAAATCTAGAGCAGCAGGACTTGGGTACTTCCCATGTGAACCTGCCCCAAGAGACCTTCATGAGAGTCTGGGTTTATGTAACGAAAATTATGGTGTTGTACTCTTAGAAAGACACGTTCCTAGGGATTTATCATCAGGACTTCAAAGGAGTATTTGTTTATGTGAGTGTTGACCAAAAATTCTCCTTGAGAAAAAAAATTCTTATACTATCTTCAAGCCATCTTGAATATTGTGCCCATGGTGGTGAGAATACCTACATGGTGAAAATCCTAGAAAAATCCCATTAACATCATTAGTTCAATTTCTAAAGAATATTCTGCTGTCCTCATCCAGTGGTACAGAACACAGTTTCTTAGGCCTCTATTTGCCACCCAGCTCCTATGGAAAGTCTGGGAAGAGAAGCTAAACCTATTGTAGATGATTTAAAGCCATTGATTGCTCTTGGAATTCTAATGCTGTAAGTATGGTAGCATATATATGTGTGGGCGTGTATATGTACATATATAAACACATGAGCATAAAAATATATTGGGGGTGATAAGATGTACACAAAGAATTAGAGAGTGTTTTCAGATTTTCAGACAGTATGATTATTACATGTTTGGACTATGTTAGTTCTGTTTGCCAAGGAATTATCATTAATGAATTATCTTTTACATTAAAACTCAATTTTTTATTGAAAGGTATTACCAGAAACATTCAGATGAAATTTGTACCTGAATTTGTTGCAATAACATTGAAGTTATAGTTTATATTACTCTATATATCCTATGATATTTCTACTACGAAATATATTTTAGAGCTTTATGTTAAAAAACTTTGCTTTTTATCAGCAACTAGAATCTTCTTTATAATGAGAATATATCCCTTTACTTTTGGCTGCCAAGAAGGTGTGGATTAAATTTAAAATGGCACAATAAAATATCAAATAGGTTATGATAGCATATATGTTCTGCATATCTGCATTCTTGATTTCTGTTTTTGTAATTACCACTTTAGATAATCGTTTAAGCTGTTTCAAATCTTTTATGAAAAGAGTAGGAGTAATTATAAGCAAATAAAATACTGTCTGTCAAAATAACAGTTACGTTGTCATAAAGACTAATCAACTTCCAATAAAAGTGAAAACCATGAATTATTCACCTCAAGATAGTCTGTGTTCTGTTTGACAGAATGTAAAGAATTTGTATTTCTAATAAGACCTATAGTTCTCTGAAAGCCAAAAGGTTTACTCTTTATCTTTGCTAACCTTCACTACCACCTTACAAATAGAGAAAATGTATTACATTTTTCTAAAGATGAAAGAATGTGTATAACTTATTTAAGGTCACGTATCACTGGTAGGTGATAGAGCCACTTCTCACATTTCTCATATGAAGTGGAGAAATAAACTCTATTTATTGCAGAGTCTAGTGTACCTTAAATTATAGGAATAAGTTCTGTCTTATCTTTGTTTACTTGAGCGCAAGCGACTGGCACAGAATAAAGGCTAAAGAATATTTGATACATAATTGAAAGAACAAATAGAACAAGTGAGTACATTAATTATGAGTAATATATTGAAGAGAAGAAACCATATAATATATATTACAACAAATAACATAAGTATATAATGAAATTATCTGGGTTTATATGGGCATTTGTATATTGGTATTACATACCTTGTTTAAACTATTATTTCACAAACATTTTATAGCTGATTCTACATAAATTATTTCACTGAATTTTTGTAGTGAAAATTTTCGCATAAAGGAACTAGCTAAGCATGGTGAGTGGGGAGTTGGAATTTGAATCCTCCTCTAATTCTAGAGCTCATGACTATATGGAATTATGCTGATAAATGCTCTTTGTTTGATTACTGCTCAAGAATTCACAAGTGGGTTCCAAATGTTATAAACCTACTCCACTAACCCACAGCTATATACCAACATAGTTGATCACTCTTTTTCTTGAGTGACTGTCTTCACTTGGGTTTTAGAACCCCAACTTTTCTCTCGGGTTTCCTCCTACCTCTTTGGCCTGTCCTGTCTCTTTTGCTGGTTCCTTCTCTTTTCTTAGTAGAATGTTGTTGTGCCACATACTTAATCCTTGGTTCTCTTCATGCTTTACTAACATTCAGTGTCTTGGTGGAATCATCCAATATCATGAGGTTAAATCCATTTTCATATCTAGATTCCTACATTTCTATGTCTAGCCAAGACCTGTTTCTTAACCTCAGATTCATAAATTTAGCTGCTTCTTTTGTGTTTCTATTTGGACATCCACTAGGCATCTCGTATTCAACATGTTCTAATCTGAACATCATATTGTTCCTCCTGAACTTGCTTTGCCTCAGTTTTTCTGTCCTTAGTTAACAAACACGATCTTCCTAAACGCTGAGGCCAAAATCCTTGATGCCATCCTTGACACCTCTCTCCCCCTCTCTCTCATCCAGTATCATCCACTACATTGTCAAATTCTGTTGGCATTACTATCTAAATATATCCAGAATTGGATTCCTGGCCCAATTCTTATCGCCTCTGTTGCTACCCTGGTTTGAGTCTCCATCATTTCTCTTTTCCTAAGTGGTGTCTTTGCTTCTACCCACGATCCTTACAATCAGTACAGCAGCTGTAGCAGTTCTGTTGAAACAGAAGTAACATCACATCAATTTTATATTTAAAAATCATGTAATGGTCCTTTTCCACTTAGGGGGAAAGTCTATCTTTTTCCCTAAGTGATACACAGTGATACACAAGGCTTTATGTTTCCTGGCACTTCTTTTCCCCTCTGACATCTTCTTTTACTCATTTGTTTCCCTTGTTGTTACCTGAATAGTCTCAGCAAGTGTCCACTTTAGGACTTTTCTCTGGATGCCTCTTCTCTCTGGAATTAGAACGTTCTAAATATAACCTTCTCAGCGAGGCCTGATTATCCTACACAAAACTGCAGTCTTTCTCCTAATCCCCGTCCCCTGATCCACTTTTTCTTCTTTTCCACACAACTTATTTCTAACATAATACATTAATTCTTATTTTTGTTTGTTTGCTGTGTCAACCTACTAGAATATAAAGTCCACAAGGGCAGAGATATTTCTTTTTACTTATCAACATATCTCAAAATTCTAGAACAAGGCATGAGTCATGATATAATGTAATTGTTAAGCACAATAAATAATTGTTAAACTAAGAAGCTGAATTTATATGTGAGAATTTATAGTATCTTTTTGCAGTTACTACAGGTTTATCATGAACTATTGTAGTACAAATCGCAACTGACTTTTTGTGATTGTAGGATGTTACTGTAGGCCGGTCTGCATTATACTGTCCAAGAAATCCGTACTGTTAAGCAGTGTGCTCATTTGACCAAAAAGTACCTAAGCCTGTGAGGTGCATGTACAGGCATATCCTCTTCTCACCACTGGACATTTTTCGTTTGTGTTTATTAATTAACAAAGATGTATTAAAGTGTAGCACTGCTTATCAAAAATAGTTTCCACTTATATTTTGGTAGTGGTAATAGCCTGTTTATAAGCCAGATATAGCCAGGGCAAACAAGATTTATTTTCTTGATGTTCATTTAAAATGCCTTACCTTTAGAAAGGCACTGTCTAAAAGTGAGGAAATCTAGAACACATATCTATTAAATATCAGAGTCTCATGCACATATTACTTTAATTTTCCTTTGCCATATTTTCTCTCTTTCCTGATTAATAAGTTATAATTGATGCACACATCTTCCTTGGTCATTAGGAAGCCTTCTATGATTTTCCCTTCTTTTGGCATAAACACAAATGTTAAACACATTTTTTTAAAAAAAATCACCTCATAAAATATTTAAATTGAAATATGTTTTTATCGGTGTTTTTCACCTACATATATATTTTTCATAGTTGAATTTTTAAAGTTTGATTTTAGTGTTTTTTTCTTCAAACATAACCTTTACTCGTTAGCCAGAAGCACTGAGTTTTATAAACAATGGGATCCAGTGACTAGAGAGAAACCCGTAAGATAGTGGTGCACTGCTGTCTTTATAATAGCTCTTCCCTCAACTTAGTGTGTGCATGTCCTTTCAAGCACCTCAGTGAGTTTCCTCATTAGCCATGAACAGAAAGTAAAGTAATTAAATTTGTAATGAGTGTTAAGTACCCTTTACCACATGTTATACTTCTAGACCTAGAACATAGAGTAGCAATCTTAGTATTTTCCTGAATTGCATATACTATTTTTAAGGACAATATCTGATGTCTGAAAACAACTGATTGCTTCTATTGTTATTACTTTGCTTTCTTAAAAACAATAGCTACTTTCCTTTAATGAGTTGCTCAATTTTCTCTGGCCTTGATTAACAATTTAGATTGCCTTGGGTTTTCAATCTGTTTTGTGAGTTTAATCCCCTTTCCCAAGTTCTATATTCATTTTCCTAGGTTGATTTGATTCATTCTCAATTAATTAATTTACAATTAATTAATTAATCGCCCCTTGACAACTGTCTGGTGCCATCACAGCTCATATTAATGGTGTAGTGCCCGTTCTAATTAAAATCAATATGTAGTTCCTAATGATATAGTCTTATCTATTAGAAATGGTGAAACATTAAATGGAATATGTTCTGTTTTTAGACCATATGACCTAATACCATTTGAGAATAAAATTACAATACAAATACTTATTTTGTATCTTATGATGTGACAAAGATCATTTATATGCCAGTCACTGCACATCCTACTAATCAACACATAACTAGGAATTAAAATGACATTGCCCTTTTTAATCAGATAAGTCATTCTCTATCCATGCATATAATCCACTTCAGATTTCATTCAAATGCACCTTATTTGCTGGTGTTTATCATGATATAAATTCTAAAATTTGTTGCAATTATTGGTAAGTTTGTACCGTAAGAGCTTCACCTTAACAGACATTTTAGCTCATTTGTGAATCTAACACTGATTTGAGATAGTATATTAGGAAGAGACAACATTACTTCTGTATCCATCCCCACTGGCGCAGTACTGATAAAATTTCATAGTGAGCTGGTATAAAGACTAAGTTATAGGCCCCTCCCAGTTAATGGCCAGTTTATTATGCTATATTATGGCAAAGAAAGCAGAGAGCTCATTTGATAGCAGTTGAAATCTGGCGTGCAATTTTATGTGGTGTGGGCTTTGTCCAACTAACAATGGTGGATATAATTTTTTTAAAAATATATTTAAGATCTTATGAATTAATGTGAAGAGAAACTATACCTTCTTAAACAACTGAAAGTTCCAAAAAGCATTTTTGACAGCCCACATTCCTTTTTTTTTAAATTTAATTTCAGATGAATATACATTATTTGCATATGAGGTAATGTCCAAGTTGTAGTTGAGTACTTCACCCAGTAGGTGCACTGTGTACCCTTACATTATGCCTGTTAAGTGAGATCATGCCATTCCCCTCTCTCTTCTTCTCTCTTTCTACCCTCCTACACACCTCCCCCAACTTGAACTTAATTGTGTTTTTTTCTTATGTGGGTGTGTAATTGTTCATCTAATAGTTTCATTTTAGTATTGACTGCATTGGCTATTTGCTTTTCCATTCTTGTGATACTTTGCTAAGAAGAACATTTTCCAGCTCCATCCATGTGAACATGAAGGACATAAAATCTCCATCTTTCTTTATGGCTGCATAGTATTCCATGGTGTACATATACCACAGTTTGTTGATCCATTCGTGGATCAATGGGCACTTGGGATTCTTCCATGACCTGGCAAGTATGAATTGGGCTGCAATAAACATTCTGATACAAATATCTTTGTTGTAATGCGATTTTTGGTCGTCTGGAAACATACCTAATAAAGAAATTGCAGGGTCAAACAGCAGGTCTATTTTTAGTTCTCTAAGCGTTCTCCAGATGTCTTTCCAAAGGGAATGTATTAGTTTACATTCCCACCAGCAGTGTAGGAGTGTTCCCTTTACTCCACATCCATGCCAGCATCTCTGGTTTTGGGATTTTGTGATATGGGCTACTCTCACTGGAGTTAGATGATATCTCAAAGTAGTTTTGATTTGCATTTCTCTGATGATTACGGATGGTGAGCATTTTTTTGTATATCTGTAGGCCGTGCGCCTAGTATTGACTACATTAGATACTTGGTTTTCCATTTGTAGGATACTTTACTAAGGAGAATATTCTTCAACTCCATCTAAGTTAATACAAAAGATATAAAGTCTCCATCTTTTATAGCTGGTTTTGTAAACAATTTGAAATATCTGCATCAAAGTGGTTAACATAGCCTTCATGGTATTTTCTTAGTTATTGTGTTAAGACATTTATATTCTACACTTAGTAAATTTCACATGTACCCTTGTAAGATGCACCGTGGGTGTGGTCCCATCAATTACCCTCCCTCCACCCATCCTCCCCTCTCCCCTCCCCTCCCTCTCCCCTTTCCCCTTCTTCTTGGGCTATAATTGGGTTATAGTTTTCATATGAAAGCTATAAATTGGTTTCATAGTAGGGGAGCTGGAACATATTCTTCTTAGGCTTCCTTTTGATGGTTTTTCTTACAACATCTATATTGACTATTGCCACAAAGTATTGCTTCAAATGGAAGATATTTAAAAATATTTAAATCCTTCAGTTTATTCTCTTTAATGAACTATTGAGCAACATAACCCTTGACTCATATGTAAAGTAGTTAAATTGTATCCTATGTGGAAAAGTGAAAACTTACTTCAGTGCAAAATGAAAAACAGGCACTAATTCTGTAATGCATTTATGAGGCACAATTCAAAATATTTATCCCCTGAGAATCACTAGTTATACAACATAGAGAAAAGCACCCTTCAAGGCAATAACCTAACATAGGCATTTCTTCTTACCAATGCCAATATTAATCTTCATTGAAGCCTACATGGAAGGTAATTCTCCTAGTAAATCTGGCAACCAGAGTAGTTTGTACATTCAATGACATGGGCTAAAATAACAAATCAACATTTTAGGTTTAGAAGACTCTTGGGGTTTCTTTTTTTAATCAGACTATTGATTCTCTTGCCCAATTGCTACTACCATTAAACATGGACACACAACTCTGGCATAGGCTATTCATTATCTAACCCAGCCACTAACATTGACTTCCCCTGTATACACTGAAAAACTCAGCTCTATCTTGAAGTGATGAGAACAATCATAGAGACCCCTGATCAGCACTATCCTATATTATAAAGACTATTCATAAGACAATATGACCCTTCCCATTTCTTCTTCTTTTTTTTTAAACCTAGTTCTAAAAATGTTTTATACATTAGAGACTTAAAAAATAGATGGAAAGAGTATGTAATTTAAGAAATATAATACTGCATATTGTACTGAGTTGTAGCTGAGATGTACCAACAAATGCTTTCCAACTAACCCACTAGCTATAATAATTTACATTTTTCAGATAACTACTTTACTTTTGAAGGAAATTATACACATTTAAATATATTTTTTAATACAGCATATGAAATGCTCAGGAGTATTCTGTAGTCAGTTAATCTCTTAACCATCTTTAATTCTACATAGAATATAATTAAAGACATGCAAGCAATATGGCTTTAAGAATATTACAAACTAAAATTTGAATTATTTCCACATCCAAGAGTATCCTACATTCATATTACTCTTGGAATATATATTGTTCAACATTTTTAAGCAATGGAGAAGTAGATTTCATGGTGTACATAATAGGTTAAAGTCTCGAGGAACAATGGAATATACATATTTGGAAAGGATCATATGAGGTATGACAGTTGAATTCATAAACTCGTCCTGGGAATGGTGCTACATACCTCTTTGCTGGTCACCTCTCCCCTTGGAAATCTATGTACCAAGACCAGAGCCTACTCCACCCTGCAAAGCAATTTTGAAAGTCTTTTTCTGGAATGGCCATCAACACTTTATAATAACACTTGATGTACTGAATCTCATCAAAATGTATGCTTTTCAATATTTCCTTTCTCTTCAGGTAAAGAAAAAAGTCATTGGGGGTCAGATCAGGTGAGTAGGCAGGGTATTCCAAAACAGATATTTGTTTACTATCTAAAAATTCCCTTGCTGTGCTACGTGAACTGGTGCATTGTCACAATGCAAGAGTTGTTGGCAAAAAGTTCAGGTTGTTTTTGTCCAACTTTTTTACTCAGCTTTTCAGAACTTTCAAATAGTAAACTTGGTTAACTGTCCATGTGGTACAAATTCATAATGAGCAATTCCTCCAATATAAAAAAAGCTTATGAGTAGCAACAGCATTTTACTTTTGATTTGGACTTATGGAACATTTTTGGTCATGGTGCATTGGCTGACTTCCATTATGTGATTTGATGCCTTGTTTCAAGGTCATATTGGTACACCCATGTTTCATCACAATGGTAACATGGCCCAAAACATCATCTTCCTTCTCCAAAAGGTCTTGGTGGCAAATTTTGGCTCTCCTTTGCTTTTGTTCTTCAATGAGGTCCTTTGGGCCCATTTTTCCACCCACCTTTCCTATACCAAGATTTTCAGTTAAGATTTTCCTGAATGTTTCTCTATCAATATATACTTGGTCTGATATTCTTCTCACAGTCAGTTGGAAATTTTGATGCACAATTTGATGAAGTTTTGCAATGTTTTCATCTGTTCTGCTTGTTACTAGCCACCTTGACCTCTCTTCAGCAGGGACACCTTCTCTCTCCTCAGGAAAACATTTAGTCCATTTTTACACTGCCATTTTATTCATGGCATATCCCCCTAAACTTGGACTAATATGTCCCTGATTGATTGCACTTCCACTCTTAGCAAGTTTAATGAGAAATTTATGAATGTTTGTTTGTTGCTCTAATTCAAGCTCCAACATTCTTGTGATGGCACACAAAAATACACAACAACAATAATGAAAGCAACTCAGCAAGGCACTGCCACATATCAACAAACATACAGCTGTGAGACACTGATAAACCAAGGTTATGAAGACTTACTGAGTTGTTTGTACAGTGCTGCCAATATAAGCTCATGGTGGCAAATTTGTGAACTTAATTGTTAGGCCTTGTTATATTTAAGCATAGCTACAGAATTGGCTATGTACATATATTATTGGACATAATAATTTGACCTCAATTTAGCAATAAAGATAGTTTACAATAAGCTGCAAGTTTGGGATGTGTAACTGTTAGACTAATATGACCTAACAGATGTCTGGTGTGAAGGTGAGGGGGTTTCTGAACAGGAACATCAAGCATATCAGACTGAGCATACAGTGACAGAAGTGACCTGGAAACTGGATACACCCAAGAAACTAGCTGCAGAAGTAGAAGAATGCATAGTGAAGTAGGTGGATAATGATATCCAGAGAGAAGGAAAGGATCAGAGTTGGGGATGTTCAGCAAGAATTAACTTGGAAATTCATTAAGTGAATAGAAAAAGCCGTGAATATCAATTCATGGACCATTTGGTGGGCATACCTATTTCTTCTACCTGGAACACCCTTATTTCTTCTTTTCTTAAATTTCTTTTCCTTCTTTACAATTCATATCTGATATTACCTTTGGGGGGAAAGTTTCTTAACTCTCCAAGTTGAACTCAGTGCTCTTCCTTTGTGGCTTGAACGTTCTGTCTATTAGACAGACAGCTCTGTTGACCTGAACTGTGTCTGCCTATCTGTGTGTCTCCTGCACAATAGAAAGACTGGGAAAAATGATTCAGGGCACCCATCTTAAAGTCACTCAAGTATTTAACAGGTTATCAATAGAGAAAGACCTACACTCTAATATTTTGTGATTCAGTGTAGACACCACAAGCCAGGAGGCATTTCTTGATTGTATTATTTAGATCCTAGTAGTTGACCTACACACAACTTGCAAATACACGGCTGAAAACAGATCTTAGGGAATTGAACTAGTGACACAAAGATGACATGTTATAGAAAAATATGACTTCAGAAGAAAGGATAAAGGTATTAGTAGTTTGTTTCTGTTAGGGGCCTAGAAGAGGGACAATTTAATAAAAATCTTCAAGGCTAGGAAAAGAATTTCCATCTACACTGAAAACAGAAGAGAAAAAGAACTCAAACTTGACTACAAGGAAAAATAACTCATCGAGTACAACTGTTTATTTTTAAGACACATTTAGGGAATTGGCCATACAACTGTATTTAGGATAGATTTTCATCTATTGGAGTTAGTTCATGCTTAATCCACTACGAAGTTAAGTTGTAGAAGTAAATGACTGCTCTAAACTGCTTTGTCTGGCCCTAAGATTCAATGATTCCATTGGTTAGAGTACATTTCTACCGATGGCATTCATCCTGGAGATGTGTGATTCTCTAAGTAAACTTTAAAATAAAGCATTACAGTTTGGATCTTTCCAAATGATCTCTTCTAAGTTGTTCTACGCGCTTGAGCCCCTGATGGTCATGAATCACTGCTAATCTCTTAGAAACATATTTCTCCAGATAACATCAGTTTCTCTCAGAATACGGATAGGAGAGGATTGGATTTCTTTAATGCTTCTGCTGAGAATAAATGTAGACATTTACTTCAGTCAGAAGAAGTGAAAATCACTTGGGGTTAGTATCTGGTTCATAAACAGGCAGTTCTTTGTGTATAAACCCATCTGACCCAAAGCAGCATTAGGCTTGTTCCTTGTGGCAACTGTGTTCAAACAAAACTTCTCTTATATTTGTGGTTTATTCACATTTACCAATCACCACAAAACTGAACAAAATCTATCTCTTTTGTCAGCCTAGTAACTTATTCTTTGATGATTGTTTATAGCAATCTCTGATGATATGATACATAATAATGTTACTATAAGAATATTTATTTCAGGTGTTATTTAACTAGTTATGAAAACATGTGGAGTTTTACAACAGCCAAATAAATTCTATTATTGTGCCATTTCAAGGACTGCAAAGTATGTTCTAAGTGACTGCAGAAGGGGGAACTCCCTTTCTTATTTCCTGTTTATTTCTGCATTTAGATCTCTGTAAGAAAAAACAAGTCAGGCAACCTAAAAAGAAAAGGCAAGATGAGCACATTCAAGTTTCCTCTTGACCTTGTAGCTCTGATATGCAAGCATAACATTTTCATTTGAAAAATAAACGCTCTGAACCACCACCACCCTCCTTTTTGTAAGGAAAAAAAAAAAAAAACCCTGAGGCAAACATAATCAACTATTCTAGGAAAAATTTAAAATATGTATGCAGCCATAGGGAATTCCAGTATTTGAGTAGATATACACTGTTCCAACAGCAAGCTGCTGTTAGGGTTACAGTGCTCTGACCACTTAGGCTGAAAGTGAAAAAGGCATTAATTAAGTAATAACGATCAAGGTATGGGGCATTTCCTGGGGATTAATGACCAGCTGGGGGAGTTGATAGCCCACAGTGCAGCCAAGGGCCATTAACCCCAGCTGGTCATCAATTCCTGGGCCCTGTGTTATAGTCATTATTGCTATCATAAGCCAAAAATGAAAAGCAAATGGGTCTATGGATTACTTTTATGGATGATGCAGTTTCAATTGGTATCTACAGGGCATTCCTGGAGAATGAATGCTCTGACCATGAGCCAATCAGGTGCTTTGACATTCCATTCTACTTAGGATGCTGCCTGGGAGGAATGGAGTGCGAATGAGGTAGGCAGCCAACGGTTGAAAAGTTTCAGGTCTCTGTTGACACTTGAGAGCTATTGAAACCATAAAGATCACATGCAGGAAGATGGGGGGAAAGGAAAGAAAATGTGCTATGTAGTTAGGTGGGTGTGTTTTCATGTGGGTGCCCTAGTTTAGTGCCTTTATCATGATGTGAAGAGAAATCATTGGATGGTAATGAGACTCTTAGAAGACAGAAAATGCCAATTTGCAGGAGGAAAAGAGAGAGATGAAAGGAAGATGTAATCTATTGAAACAATACATTAAAAAATAAGGAATACTGAGGGACTGTCAGCCTATGGTGATCAGGTTGGATAGATAGAAATTAATTATATTGGTTTAAGAAGCTGCTTCTGCAGCCTTGGTCAATTTTAAAAAGCACATTGGAAGATATCTCAAACTGACTTTCCAATTACCATGGATGACAGCAAAGTGCGTTGAAACAAAACTCATTTTAAATGGGTAAATGCATTCAATGCTGACTGACAATATTTTCAAAATTCATAAATTTAGTCCTTGGGTCCAGATATTTTGAAGGAGATTCTACAGAGAATTGACCTCTGTGAAAGGAGAACAATATTAATGGGAGCCCTCTGCCATCAAATTAATAATCTCAAATGCAGTGGGACAGTGTGTGTCTATGCACACATTGGAGGATGCTGGGAGAAAAGAAATATCGAATTGAAAATTATTTTTTACCATAATTTTAATTTTATTGTAGAAAAAAGTTATAAAACCAATACTCAAATCTACCTTTTCTCTAGTACTTTATAGACATTTACAGATTAGTTTTATAATAGAGGTGTATAAGAAATGAAGAAACTGGGATTGTGGGAGTTATTTTCTACTGTGAATAAACCCCTAAAATCATACATTAGTGGGGAGGAACTATTTACAAAATAAAACAAACTTACATTTTATGTTTGTGTATACATGTACACACTATCACAAGGGTTAAAGCTGGCTTCAGAGAAGACTAATCAAAGTCAATGACAAAATAATAATTAGAACCTTAGCTTTTCAATGGCAGAGTGGTAAATATTATTGCATATTTTGTTAAATATGAGTGGCATAACATTTTTCTGGGTCATGTTTTTATCAGCACCATTTTTTTCCGATATGTGATATGAAAAGATTTAAGGGAAAAAAGGAGATTCATTTTTTTTTTTTTGGATGGATATTGTCTATTTAGTGTGGCTATAAAGGAATAACTAAGGATGGATATCTACTTCTGATGAGGTCTCAGGCTGCTTCCACTTATGGGGGAAGTCATGGCGGAGCTGGCACCTGAAGGGATCACACAATGGGAGAGGAAGCAAGAGTCAGAGGGGAGGTGCCAGGTTCTTTTAAATAACCAGTTTCCTGTAAGTTATTAATACAGGGAGAACTCACTGCTACTCCTCAAAGGGAGGGCATTAATCTGTTCATGAGGGATACACCCCTATGTCCCAAACATCTCCTGTTAAGCCTTGCCTCCAACACTGGGAATCAAATTTCAACATGAGATTTGGAAGGGTCAAAAAAAAATCAAACTATAGCAGACATAATTTTAAACTTAGAGCATACAATGTAATCTGGATTCCATTATGTCTTTGACTCCCCATTATGCAGAGAAGATTCAGCCTTTGAGTGATAGTAATCCTTTAGTGTTTGAGACCCTCCTCAATTCATCTAGTATTCTTCTTCACATGTGTCTCAATCAGTAAGATGGATAAAGTAATTTCAAAGGGATCTGTTTGCATCCTCTACCTACCATCCAGTAATATAATAGATACAAGCCAAATAAATCTTGCTGAGTTATTTTTAAATTTTTCAACTGTCATCACTCCTAAAACCTTGCCCATTGAACTCAAGAGTTTCAGACATAGAGCCAAGTGGGTGATTTCCAAATCTCCTCTTTCAGTTCTGATCACTCACCCAAACTTTAGTCTTGAATTTACAATAGGCTTTGAGACCTTCATGTCCTGCCAATTCCTAATAGTCAATAGCTCCCATGCCAGAATCAGCATATTCCCACTTCTTTTTGGATTCACACTGTTTCTGGAACTCCATTTTTTTCCCCATCCAACCAGGCTCAAGATCTTGAAGTCATCCCTTTATATCATCTCACATAACAGTATTGTCACCAGATTCCAACATTCTTTCATGTGCAGAACACATTTTTGCAGGTACATTTTTGTTTAGGCTCCTTTCTTCATCTTATCTTCATTATCTCCATTATCACCAGATGAATGGGCTGTGTTGTAAACATAAGGGAGCTTTCTCATGGTTAGGCTGCCACTTCAATATCTTTCAATCAATGACTTAGAAAAAATATACAAGTCACTATCAAATAGACAGCAGAAGCTTGGAAAGAACAGTGAATAATTTGCTTGGAAGAATCAGAAACTACAAGACACAGACTCATTCCCTTGCTTTGAACATGTAACCTCTTGATGGTCTTCCATTGCCATTAGCTTTGAGTCGATGGCAGCCCAGTCTGGAATATCAGTCTTTATTTTTTACCATTATATTCCATGTACTATATGCTCTAGGCTGCCCAACAACATTTTTTAAAGACCTACCTTGAATGTCCTCTCCATAGTCTTCTTCAATATACTCAATCCTCCTTATAGGAAAAAAGTTTCATCTTTTTTCAAAGGAGATTTTGTATAGGCTTTTCATCATCATGTTTATCATTTTGTGATTTCTTTTATTTACTTTTCATTATTTTGAAGCTTGTGAGCTGTTTGATGGCAGGGAACTTTATCTCTAAATTTTTATCACCCAAGGGAAGGAGAATTACCCAATAAATACTCCAATAATGGCTGCCTTTTGTTAATTAGAATAAGGGGTCAGCTTCAATTTTAACTTTTCAATTTAACCAGGTGAAATTGAACATAAAAGTATCCTGTGTTCCACTATTCAAGGACAGTATGGTCTATGTAGCTTACCAGCAAGACAAATAAAGGTGATCTAGAGGGTTTAGTTGAGAGTAACCCTCATTTGAAAACTTTGACTTTAGGTGGAAAAAATAGGAATAACTAAAATATGTAGAAAATAATTCCATGTTCTTGTGCACTAGTGTGAAAATACTGATAATATTGTGAACTATAAGATACTATATTAGAAAATCCCAAAGATTCTGCCAAAGGACCCTTGGAATTAATAAACAAATTCAGCAGAGTCCAGGATATCAGATGTACAAAATGTACAATGTACAAAAAATCAATGGCATTCCTATACACCAAAAACATTCAAAATGAGAATCAAATCAAAGGCTCAATATCTTTCACATTAGCAACAAAGATAATAAAATATCTAGAAATATATTTAAGCAAAGAGGTGAAAGACCTCCACAAGGAGAACTATGGGCTACTGAGGAAGGAAATCACAGTAGATATAAACAAAATACATCATGTTTATGGAATGGCAGAATCAATATTGTTAAAATGTCTATTATACCCAAACTGATCTACAGATTCAATGCAATTCCCATTAAAATACCAACAACATTTTTTTCATTTCTAGAAAAAATATTCTACCTCTAGTGAGGTATCACCAGTGAGAATGACTTCTATCAAAAAATCCGCAAACAACAGATTCTGGCATGGATGTGCTGAGAAAGGAACGTTTATACACTGCTTTGGGGACTGTAAACTAGGATAATCTCTATGAAAACTCATATGAGGATATCTCCAAGAACCAAAAGTAGATCTACCATCTTTTCTGGTAGAAAGATCCCAGAAAAGAGCCCACATAGCCAAAGACACTTGAAGCAAAAAGGACAAATCAGGGGATGTTACCTTTCCAGACTTCAAGGTACACACAAGGAAATAGTAACCAAAACTGTGTGGCATTAGCACAAGAACAGAGACATAGACCAATGGATCAGAGCAGAAATACATAAAACCATCCTCACATTGCCATCTAATCTTTTACAAAGCAGACAATAACAGACACTAGGGAAAAGAATCCCTATTCAATAAATGGTGCTGGGAAAATTGGATAGCCACATGTAGAAGACTGAAACAGGGTCTGCACCTCTCATGACTGATGCATAAGACTATAAGGAATCTAGAAGAAAATGTTGGAAAAATTCTTATATAGACATCAGACTAGGCAAAGGATGTATGAAGAAGACCCCAAAGACAATCACAACAACAACTAAAATTAACAAAGGGGACCTGATTAAATTAAGAACCTTTTGCCAAGCTAGGGAAATAATTGATAGAGCAAATAGAAGGGGAGAAAATATTTGCATGGTATATGTCCAATGAAGGGCCGATGACCAGAATCTATAAAGAATTCGATCAAATCAGCAAGAAAAAAGCCAACAACCCATTAAAAAGTAGGTTAAAAAAATGACAGAAGCTTTTCAAAATAATATAAAGTAATGGACAATAAACATACGAAAATATGCTCAGCATCTCTAATCAGCAGGTAAATGCAAATCAAACCACAGTGAGGTATCACCTAACTCCAGTGAGAATGACTTCTATCAAAAAATCTCCAAACAACAGATGCTGGCGTGGATGTGCTGAGAAAGGAACAACTTATACACTGTTTTGGGGACTGCAAACTAGGATATCTCTATGAAAACTCATATGCGGGTATCTCCAAGAACCAAAAGTAGACCTACCATTTGATCCAACAATCCCACTATTGGGTATTTACCCAAAGGAGAAAAAGTCATTTATCAGTGAATCCTATTTGGGTGAGGGGAATACTTATAACTCTGACTCAGACTTTACAAAAGCAATTCATGTAACCAAAACATTTGTACCTCCATGATATTCTGAAATAAAAAAGTCGGGGTCCACTTTTTAAAAGGGACACAGACAGAATAGGACAATTTTTTCAAAGGTGAATTACAAGGCTATTTAGGAAGTAAAAAACTTATCCTAGAAGGACATTCAGACAAGAACACTGGTTTCCAATGAAGAACAGAAATTGTATACATTTAGGTGGAGCATGAACTCTTCAGTTGCCACAGACCCTGTCATATTCCATAGCCATGCTTATGTACTGAACAAATGGATGTGCCCCTGAAGACCATTCAGTTTGCAACTCTGATTAGAACATCTCTTCCAAGTGTGAGATTTTAGCTTTTTCTTCCTCAACATAAATTCTCCTATCTTTGCAGTCCAGTGTCTTCATTAGGCTCTGTTATTTTTCTCACCCATGACATCCTCCTTTCCTGTCCTTCTGTGCATTTAAAGTGATATCATAGGCCTGCATTCCACAAGAAGTTGCTCTTATTTTCAGACTCAAACAATTTGGAAATTATTGTCCAAGGGGACAACCAATAAATAGCACTTACCCGCCCCCCCCAACATAGAACTAAAAAACTTGAGGAATAAGACAAAGAAGAGAGATGACATTGGAGGGAATGAGAAAGAATTGGGCCTTGCAACTGAAGCTCCAAAGTGGACAGACGTCCTCATTTTATCTGATGCAGTAGGACTTAGGGCATGAAAGTGCAGCAGAGAACGTGGTCTCTCTTCAGGTGTAAGGGCTTATAAGGAGAAAAGCAGTGCAGAACTATGCATGCTAAGTTATTCTTTCCCATTAAACTCTACCTCCCCAAGGGTAGAGTTTAATTTCCATCATAGGAAGGAGTCACCAAGAATGGGAAAAAGTATTTCTCTTTCATTAATTTGTTTTTTAAAATACATGTGTAGGACTATTTGCTCCCCTGAAGAGGAAGATGTTTGAGAGCAGGAACTTATTCCATTTTTTCTTTGTATAACCCAAGGGCTCAACACTTAGTAAACACTTAATAAATACTCAACACCATGACACAATATAAAGAACAACAAATGAGAAGTCTGGATACTTGAGTTGTGGTCTTAGCTCTGCCACTGGGAGATCTTTATGCTTCTGGACCTCAGTCTTTTACCTGTGAAATGGGGGGATTGGAAGAGACCCTCCATAAGAGGGAGTTATAAGCCTAAGACCCGTCAGTGTGGTTGAAATAGATCATATGAATAGATTACAGGAGCCTATTCAGATGTTAAAATGGAATATAGTGTATCACTGATTTCACAGAACTGAATTGCCATAATTGAATTTAATGTAAGTGAAAGAGATTGAATATCCACATAAGCATCTTATAATGACATAAATGTCTTTTCTGCACAGTTAGTTCCCATTTGCAGGAGGTGCCCAGAGCTGGCTCCCTGGCTTCCACTTCCTGGACAGGTTCATATACTCCATAATTATCTTTTTCTATCCTATTTTATCTGTAAAATATTAATATCCTGATCTTGGCAAGTGGCACTGGAGGAGAAGGATCTAGTAAACTAATTCAAGCGAAGGTGAGAGGTTTGTATTATGTATTCATTTACAGCAGAATTTTAGGCAAGTGTTACACACTAGGTGGGGAGATAGTTTTAGACATGGAGTCTTTTCCCAGCACCTCTTGTACCATATTACATAGGCATCTGTTCAGCCTACACACACCCATCCAGCCAGTTCAGCCTGCGTTTGGGAGAGATGATGACTGTGCACGTGCGTGGGGTTGTATGTCCTGCACCACGAGGGCGGGCTGACAGGGAGGTCCACGGCTAGCTGTTCCACTCACAGCTACATTATCCTGCGAAACATCTTGAAGTACATAAATCTGCTTGGATTCCCAAGAGATGGACTAGATAACTTAGTAGGTATTTTTGTCTGTCTCTATTTCCTGAGATCTTTTCTACAAAAAAATAAAAAAGCCACATTTTTGGGTCTCACATGTTGGAACAATTATCCAAGAATATTTCATCCCTGAGAAAAATATAACCCTTGAGTTCCTGCCAAAGTCAGTGAGATCTATGGCAGCTTGCCTTCTGCACACAGACCTTGCACATTAACACTTTAGGGACTCCAGCCCAGAGCGCACATTCACTGTCTCCTGCAGCTCACTTATGAATGAGCGAGATTGACGAGGACCTCTACGGAGGTGCTCTAGGGCACCTCAGGAAATGTTTATCGTAAAGTGCATGCTAAACAGGCTCGTTCTATTTTGGGGGTTGCCATTCACATGCTGTAAACACCATTTCTTTTCACATAACTGACAGCTTGAATAAAATATTTGAAAGGCATTTTTCAAAGACACAGATGACTAGCTGATCACCCACCCATTTCCTCTACTTCTGGACACGAGGCTGAATTCCATTTCCCAGCCTGTTTTGGAGTTAAATGAGCCCATGAAACTGAGTTCTAGTCACTGGAATGTGATAGCAATGGCAGAGCCCACTTCTGGGCCTCATCCATAAAAGATTCCCCACTCGTGGTCCCTCATATTGTTTTCACCTTCCAGTTAGCTGAAACGGAGTCAGTCCCAGGCTGACCTTGGGAGCCCCACATTCAAAACAGTGGAGACTATGGTTCATCTCTTCAAGGAAATCTACCCAACTAGGAACTCGCACATTGGACTGTTATGAGAAAAAGAAATAAGCTTTTACTTTGTGAAGCCACAATCATTGAAAGTTTTATCTTTTGCAATGGTAAGCATTGCCTTAACCAATACACTTATAACTACATTAGTTTTCTTGAAGGCTTTTGTATTGAATGGCTTTTATTTGGGATAACATGCCTCTATGGTATGTCAAAATTATGTCTGACAGGGAACTACACTCTTTGATTTTTGGCATTTTCTCTTCTTCTGTATCTGGCACATAATATCCCAACATTTTCAGGGTGTACCTAACCTCACCTGAACTTGGACTGATGCCCATTCACTTTCTCCTTTTATTCTTTCTTCCTTGGTTTATTCTCTTTCTTTTTATAAAACACTTTCTACTTCCTTTTCTAATTTGGCATATTTATTCAGCAAACTAGTATTTACCATATTTCCTATTAATGTGACAGACATTTGCCGGGTACTGAATAAGTGGAACAGACTTGACTCTGCTCTCCTTTCATGGAGTTTTTGGTAGGGTGTGGAAAATAGATAACAAACAAGAAAACAGATTTATAGTAAGAAATTATGATCAGTACCATGAAGGAAATGAATAGGGTTCAGGGACAGACAATGATGACAGAGTACAGAGGATGCAGCTCAGGAGTGATTATCACAGCAGGTTGTGAAGGGGTGATGTTTCCTAGTTAAGAGCCAGCTTGTGCAATGGCAATCAGGCAGGAAACTATTTTGCAGGTTCAAAGAATGGGAAGGAGACCACTGCAACCACAGCGCTGGGGATGATGGAGAGAACTATACATGGAAGGTGAAATTAGGGATTTCTAGGGATTCAAATATAATGGGAAGAAGTTTAGCTTTTTTTTTTTTTTTTTTTGAGACAAAGTCTCACTGTGTCACCTGTGGTAGAGTTCTGTGGTGTCACAGCTCACAGCAACCTCAAACTCTTGGGCTTAAGCTATTCTTTTGCCCAGACTACAGGCACCTGCCAAAACACCCGACTATTTTTTGTTGCAGTTGTCATTGTTGCTTAGCAGGCCCAGGCTGGGTTTGAACCTGGCTCCCTCCATGTATGTGGCTGGTGCCGTAATCACTGTGCTACGGAGAAGCCACTGCAGCATTTTAAGTAGGAAAGTAAAGTCATTCAATTAATGTTTTACAAATACTCTAGCTTATGACTCGAAAATGGATGGTAGGAAAATAGATGGTTGGAAGGGTGTTCATCAGGAAGGAACATTTCCCAGCTGTCCAGTTTGCAACTGGAGGAGGAAGTGAGGAAGAAGAGATAAGAATAATTTGTGGGACAATTTTAAATGAATGCCTGTGTGACCTCCAAGTTGAGATTAACTAGGCAGTTAGATATGTGAGTCTGACGTTCAGACGTGCTTTAATAGACATTTGGAAGTTGTGTTGGAAAATAGTATTTTATCCATGGACCAGAGTAAAAGACCCAAAGCCTTTCTTTAGGCTCTTTGTGTTTTTTGACTGAAAACATCTTATGGTGAGAAGCAGGATGCTAGAGACTCAGGGACAACTGGCTGTAGGGTGGACAATTCGCTAGTTGACCCACCACAATGGGAAATATATTCAAGGTGGTTCTCAGAAAAGGAGATGGGCCACATAAAGCCATTCACTTTTGCCTTTCACTTGTCCTTATAACTAAAGGTGCAAAAACTTAAAAAATAAAACTTGACCTTGAGGTTTGTAAACATTCATGCTAATAGATTTCTTAGTTTCTCTTCTTATACCACAAGAGTCTGAGTCTTTTAATTTTCAGATTATTTGAGTAATTCTGAAAGTTAAGTTTTCAGACTCTAATCTCACTAACTCTAACCTTTGAACAAACCTGTATGTCCTAAGGATTGCCCTATGATCATCATTTTGTTTTTATTTTTGTATCTCAATTTCTCAGTGACTGACATTTCTGAATATTTTGTCTTTTATTGTTTGAAGTCTTTATTGAAAGTACAAAAATTCAGACAGGAAAAGTACACAAATAACAAGTATATAGCTCAAAGAACTTTAACTAAATGAACACACCCATGTAACCAGAATGCAGACAGCATGATGAGATTTTTACATTGCATCCAAATTGTCTTAGTTCTGTATAAGCAGACCTTATTCTAAGCACTAGAATACATCAGTGTATGAGAACACAAAGATTGTTATCCTTGTAGTACTCCATACTAGTTATAATCAGAATTTGGACTTTAATTCTCAGTTTTCAGAAGCTAAATAGCTTAAGTGACCTTCTAGGTTCCTAGGAGCAGGATTTTTTTTTTTTTAACCTCCTAAGCCTATCCCTAACTAAGTGTTTAAAACCTACTTTCAGAACTCCCTTGCAGAGTTCTTGGTTCATAGTAGGCCTTCCAGTGTTTGGTCAGTAAATGAATATGGAGTTTCTCCAGGCTATTACAGATAATAGGTAAATGCACCTGTTCCAACTTACATACAAATCCAACTTAAGAACAAACCTACGGAGCCTGTCTTACTCATAACTCGGGGGCTGCCTGTGGTGTTTTTCAGCGTGTTAGAATCATTCACATGCCTTTGTGCTTTTGTGCAATTCCTTTGCCCTCCACTGGGCTGTTTGTCCAGAACTTCAGTCTGGTCCATCCCACCATGTGATTTCTCTTTTTGTTTTTCTTCACAGCAGAGAAAGAGTTTAATATTGCAGGCTCCATGCAAGGAGAGGGGAAGAAATTCTCAAATCTGCCCACCATGTGATTCTGATACTCATAGAACTTCCCTGTATGACAAGGTATCAGCCCACTTGGTCACTAAACCCACATCCTTTGCCAGATCAATGTCCTGTTTCTGCTGACCTCAGGAAGCTAACTCTGTATCTAATAAGGCTGGTACCAAATCTGTTTTCAAATCATCTAGACATAAAGACTACTTTAAGGTGATTTGATTGCGCAGTCTTGCTTTTAACCTCCCATCTGCTCTTTTCTCAAAAGGCAGCCATAATAAGAAGGGAAACAGGATTGGATACAGACGAAAACAGGCAGGAACCTGGACACTGCTTGGTGGACAGTCATAGCTGTCAGCCTTACATGGAGCCTTATGCCTTGCTCTGTGCCTTACTCTGCACTGACTGAGTCAGCTCCACCCCATTACAGTGAAGGCTGGTTCTTGGGTGGGACCCCTTGTCAGGTGATACTCTGCTTTCCTGCCAAGTCTCAGGTGCGTGCATACATAGCGGACTGGCCACTTTAGACTCACCAGGGGAAGTGCTCTGAGATAAAGACACACAGTGGAAGACGTATGCTTGGTTAAAATGTAAGCCAAACCCTCTCTCCTTTCTCAGGCAATTAAGGGCCTCATTGCACACTTGGAGACAGCGCTCATGCAGGCGACTCTTCTGCTATTAGAGAAGCAGATTGACTCCATTTTGATCACCCTGCCCTTGTCTGCTTGGCAAGCACGGTGCGATGTCCATATGCTCTATTGTTCCCGTCAGCAGGGCGCTAACGTTTCTTTTGCTGCTGCTCTCACTTCTGTGGGGGATGTTTTTTTAGCCCCCTTTTCAATGTTGCCAACACATACATATATATTTTTAAAACATAGCACTTATTCTGGAGCTGCAGAAGGTGTGAGAGCTGTGTCCTCTAGCCATGGGACTGCATTTTCATTCAAACTCTGCTTCCTGCCTTTAAATGCAGTGTGGATTAGTTTTCCAAAGAGGTACAGATCACCAGTAAGTGGCAGTAGCCTGGCTTAAAGACAGGCTGCACTTACACTTCAGAGGCGACTGCCTGGAACTGGGAAAGGGTTGCAGCCAAACGGAATTTATTAGCGGGATCTATAGAATGTGTTTGAAGAGCTACAGTGGTGTGAGCCGGCAGGCACACAGGTTGGCCCACCATCACACGAAGTCAAACAGGCCAACTGCTCAGGGGATTCAGACTGGCATGCCTTGTCAGCATTTCTTTATTTCTTCCTGCAGAGAAACACAAATGGAACAAATTTTCAGTCTCGGGGACTCAGGCTTCTTGTGCATTTCTCCCTTTTCCTTTAGAGCTCCCTTCCATGTTCTCAGCCTTCATTCTCTAGCTTTTCTTTCCCAGATGGTGTTAAGGAAGCAATTGCTTCTTTAGTGGTTCCAGCTGATTCCCTTCCTGCCAGTACCTGGATTTCCTGTGGTGCTGGATTTTTAGCTGGGGAGAATTTTCTCAGTTCTTCAAGTAAGGATTTTGAACTGCATATTCAATGAGAGGGCTGTGGAATTTGGCTTCTTTACAAGAGCTAATCAATGTAAAGCATGGGCTGTGCTGCACCTGATCCTGGGATGTCCCCGCAAAAAGGGGGAAGATCATTTATGCTTCCTGGGGTAGAGAGAGCATTCAAACCCCATTTCAGAATGTTGATTTAGCTCTTGCAGGTGATCTGCATGGGGAACGCTTGGCCTGATAGAGATTACCTGAGCCCTCATGGAAACAGCGTAGCATGGTGGGAAGGGGATGGCCTTTGCAGCCAGACACATATGGACCATGTGAACTTGGAAGAGGCTGCCTCAGTTCTCCTCCCTGCCAATGGGGATAGAGGTCCAGAGTGTGTGACTAAGAGTTTGGGAGTGGGAATAGAGAGCAACCTGGCATTGTAGGTAGGCGTCTTCCAATGGGATGACATTCACAGTTTTTCATCATCAGTTTCTTTGATGAAGGAAATCTTACCACTGTGATAATTTCAGAATATTTATCATTTGTTTCCACATGATAGCTAATTTCATGCAAACATATTCCATGATCTATAACATTTGACAGAAGTCTGAATTTTCTATCCGAGGACCCTGGATTGGAGTGTTGGGTGGGACGTGTTTCTAGTCTGTGTGTATTTAGTGGAGGTTGAAGGGCTTCCCTTCTCATTTCCACCCTCCTGGTCCTTAGCAATAAGATTAAATGAGGTAATGTTTGAAAACACCTGGGACCCAGTTTGAACGATTTGATGTTTAAGTGATTGAACTGATTTCTTATTATCTCAATTTCTGCCCACATTTGATCTTATATTTCAATACTAGACCCCCCAAAGCAGCCTAAACCTTCTCATTACTACAACTGAGAGATTTAATTATCTGTAGTTATTCTGAAACTGCAGCTTCTGTTGACAGAATATCGGCTTAATCTTGAAGATATTTTCTTCCTCTCTTTTCATAATTTGGGTGAATTTTATTTGAGTGTGAAGAAGCTCGTGACAATATTTTAAAAGGCAAACACAATGATGTCTGGTCCATTCCCAGATTGATCTCTGCCACATGAATATTCAGGGGAGTTCTGAAGAGTCCATTAAAACCAAAGTTGAACTCTACCTGTTTATAGATTACATCTTTTTGTAATTACACCATGTTTCAGCAACTAATGGGAATGAAACTTCTTAGCAAAAACAACTCACTTTCCATAACATGAATTAAAGGAGAAATTAAGGTCAATTTTGTTTCAAATAACTGTCTTAGAAGGAATAAAAATCTCTTCATTAATCAAAAGCATCCAGATCTACTTCCCTCTATTAATCCAGGTGTATAGAAGCTCCTAACACTTGTAACCAATCTCTGTCTGCTCTAATGGATATTTGGAACCTTTATTGATTTGGGTAAATTTGCTTCTTCTAAGGTCAATAATGATAAATGAGTCATGTTCTGCATGAAGTGTCTCGGTACTTTGAATTAAATGATTGTAATTATCTGTAGTTATTCTGTAACTGCTACTGTTACTGCTGTTGACAGAACATCCATGTCATTGTGATGGGAATTTTTTTTCCTCTGCTCTTTAATAATTTGGGTGAATTTTATCTGCTATGAAAGAGCTCACAGCGGTGGCTTAAAAGGCAGACATGGCAGTGTCAGTCACCTTCCCCTGTGCTCCTGTCCTCCAGTGCCACACTCCCGCTGTTCACACTCTTGTTTGGCGTTCATCACAGCCGGCCACTCAAACCTCATACCTGAGCACTTGGAGGCAGAGGAAGCCATGTGCTGCCATCCAATGCCTTTTTAGTGGAATTAAATCAGGCTCAGAACCCAGAGATGAAATGTTAATCACCCAGTGTGTTTCCTAGGCCACAGTAAGAAGGTATTAGCTTAGAAGCGATTGTCTACCCTGTGGTGTTCCACAGTCATCGGTGATGAGAAAATCCTGCCTGTCCATAAGCCCTTGCTGTGTTTCCATCTGCAGCCCTATTTTGAAAGGGCTTGTCTACATAAAAATTCCTGCTTTGTTTCCATGACGCAGGAAGCCCAAAATTATGGCAGGTGCAAATGTGACATGTGCTTTCATCTGGCCTCTGGCATGGATGGGTTTGCTCACCTGAGCTTCAGCCCCTAGGTGAGGACAGTCTAGAGCAGTGGTTCTCAACCTGTGGGTTGCAACCAATGAAAATGCACCCTGCATATCAGATATTTACATAACGATTCATAACAGTAGAAAAATTACAGTTATGAAGTAGCAATGAAAATAATTTTATGGTTGGGGGTTACCATAATATGAGGTGCTGTATTAAAGGGTCACAGCATTAGGAAGGTTGAGAACCACTGGTCTAGAGACAAGTTAGCATGGAGTTAAAAGGAAGAGCAAGCTACTTCCTTCTCTCTAGCTGTGTGCTTTTTCTATAAATCAAGGGCCTAGAGATTTGTATTATAACATGTGTAAGGAAAATTTTCTGTTTTCAGAATGTTTTAAGAGAAAAGTAGCAAGTTGGGCAAAATGTTTTATCTTTCTAAGCCTCAGATTTCATCATAGAAAAATAAAGAAGCTGAAAGGAAGAACTTTATGACTTTCTGGTTGCTCTAATTTAGGATTCTGGGATGATGGGACCTTTAGAAGGGGGACAGAGAGATTACATTTCAATGTAAATATATTTGAAATGTCTTCATAATGGACTCTCCCAACCAGCATCAAGTGGTCTAGTGAGAGTTATGTTAGCTGTGTGCTCTACAACTCAGGAAGGGGAAAGCAATGGGGTCAAACCTTGCTGGGATAAGAAAGCAATTTTCTGGATGTGAAAAGAAGAGAGAAAAATCCAGTGAGCAAAGTCCCACCCATGCCAGCAGACTTGGATCAAGACATGAGTTTATATATAGCAATTTAAGGGCAGTTTACTAAACAGAAGAGTACATAATTGCGTTTTCAGAAAATAGAAGGGAATAATGGGTTGACTTTGAATTATAGAGTGAAAAAGGAAGAGGTGGCAAGTAGGAGAGGCTGGCAAGATGGAGAAGAGGAGAATCAGCTTAGAATCCATACAAGAGGTGGTTTAATGATGCAAAGAGGAGAGCTTTGTAACTTGACAGAAGTCACACAACTATAGAGTGTTCCAAATGTCTCCAGACACAGGAAAAATTGCATAACAACAGGCATCTTGGAACATGTTGGCATTCCTGGGTGTATAGAAAGAGGTGACTAACACCTACGGAGTATTTTGTAAAGTTTTATAATGAATATTCTGTATATAAAAGTACATTTAGCTACAATTTTCTATTTTCCTGCGTATGGTGACTGTAAAGCCAGTGTTCTAATTTGGCCAGACTGGTGAGAAACTCAGTCATGAAGGGCAGGTGTAACATGCTTTATTCAGCTTACCAGTGGCTGGTGAGCTAAATTATGTGGGAGGTCTGCCCTAGCTCCTGGCAGCAGGTTACACATCACAATCTTCAATCCACAATCTGCACAAGGAAAGGTCTTACACACCTTTGTGCCCAAGGGAACTGAAGTGGCAGCATGCCAAGCAGCAGTTACATAAGCATGACCTCACTGTACACTGCTATGGCCAGGTGGAGCACAAGGCACCTTCCACCAAGGTCACAGGTGAGAAAGCCCGAACTCTCTTCCTCGCTCCACAGCTACCTTTGGGATACCCAGGAGACATCAGCAGAACAGGGAAGTAGACTCCGGGTTCCAAGGGCAGCTGCAGATGGGAGCAGGACATTTCGAAAGGGCTGCCTCCCTGCCTCAAGGGCCTTCCCTAGTGGGGAAGGAAGGTGAGCAGCAGCACAGCCGACCACAGAACTCTCATCCCTGCCACAGTCACCCTCTTCTCCTCCCACTCTCCCTAACCACTTAAGAACAGAGATTTCTAGCTGAGAGCTATTTCTATTTTTTTTTTTCTTTCTGTTTGGGGAGTGGCTCTTAAGACATTGTCATCTGTTTCTTATTTCCCTCAGCTGAAGACCTTTCCAAATCGGGGATTTTTATCTCCATGAGACAAGGAGAGTAGAACATCCCCTCACCACCCCCAACATGCTAATGAAAAAACCCCATAAGTAATTTCAAGTCACCTTCACATGCTTGTGGCTCTCTCAGGTGAGTGTTGGTGGCCACTGCTGTAAGTTCCATTCCTGCAGGCCTCAGTAACAGAGTGGAAGCCAGAGAGCAGCCTCGCTCGGTCACAGAGAAGAGGCAGTGGCTGTGAAGGAGGCACAATGGAGAAAAGATGGGAGACCGTGACGGGGCCACTGTGCCCCTGTCTCTTACTGAGTAAACTGCTGAAACATCCAGGGGGAGGCAAGGCCAGCAAAAACTAATGAACTTGCGGCAGGTGTTAGCACTTGAAACCATCTAATTTCAGCTTAAATTCCCCAGTCCCTTGAAGAACACAGACCAGGAAAGTGAAAGCATGAATGTCTAGAATCAGAGGTTCCAGCTAAAGGCCAAAACCTTTAGCCTGATTAAGTCCTCCTTGAAACTGGAGAACATCAAAAAGAGACTGAATCTAGTAAGTTTTACAGATAAACCAAGTGGAGAGTCTGGGTCAAATAGCAAACCTGTTAAAGAAAGAAGAGAATTAGAGCTAATGGGCTGTTCTTTTTCTTCTACCCGTGAACTGTATCAACTGCAGCGCCAATCCAACATCTGTCTGCCAGATAATGTGCACAGCTGCATGTGGGTCATTATTTGTCTAGGAAAAGAATATCACGTGCTAGATGCTGTGTACTTCAGGGGGATTGAAAGGAGATCTGTTAGGGGAAACAACAAAGATAGTTAGCCTTGCATCCCGCGTTGTTCTTTATTATTATTTTTCTTTGAGTGCCCATGCCTCACTGAAGAGTGTGGAATTTACTTTAGAAAACAGAACAGTGGAGTGGGCGTTAGGGCAGGCCACGGCAGACCCAGTCCCACCTGTACGTCGCAAGCTGAAATACTGGCAGGATAGCCATCCTGCTCACTTGCCAGGGTGTTTGTTTTTCATTATCTCTTTTGGCAACACAACACTATAGTTGTTGCATCATTTGTGTGCTGCTACCCTGCGAGTTTTCCAGCTTGAGGTGTGGAGGTAGAACTGGGTGGGCCTTGGACTTGCTAGACTTCAAGCTTAATGTCAAACAAGGAGGTGATGCTGAACCCAGAACAGCAACTGTTGCATATCATCATCTCCTTGCCTTATGATTACTGAGAGACCCCAGCAGATGGCTGTGACTTGCTGACTTGTTGGCTGTTACTCCAACATTTCCTTATTCACCTCTTTCTTGGACCCAGGCCTCTGATCCTAACATAGACACTTCAAAGGAAAAGATTATAGTAATTATTAATATTACAATCCACATGAAGTGGAGGAATGAATAATAGGTGATAGATTAAGGGAATGGCAAATGGGAAAAAATGCATGTTGCCCATTAGACCCCAAGGAAATTGTAGCGTGCTGTCCAGTAACAACCCAGAGTAGACAGCAACACACACCACAAGAAATGCTTAATTGAGCCCATTTGTCCGTCTCAGGTTAGCAGTGGTCTTGTACTGAAATAATGTGTGATAATATGACTTCCTTCTTGACATGAGGTGTCTGTTCCCACCAGGGACTGGATGCAGGGAGGACAGAGCTGGAGGCTTACATTGCAGCTACATATCCCACCTAGGCCAAGATGAGGCGGGGCTGGGAAATGGGAAGGGTGTTTTACCACCGAGTGCCCTTTCATTGTCTGTGAGTCAGAAAAGAGAGGATGAAAAAGCCCAGCAGAACGGAGAAGCAGCAACTGTAAGCACGAGAAGCCCTGAAACGTCTCCCAGAAATAATTTTTGTAGGTCTGTGTAGTGGTGGCTTTAACCTTTCATTAAAAAAACAAAAATCCTTGGAATCAGAGCACAGCTCTTTATAAACTGTGACAAAACAGCCTTTTGTATCATTCAAAGAGAGTCTATAGACCAGTCTTTGTAGCAGCTCTCTTTTGGATGAGGTCATCAGAAACATCTAGTTATACCAATCAAACCAAAGAAAAGGTAAACTTAATGGATCATCCTTGAAGCAAACATTCAAGAGTGCTAAATTCACAAAATACGGAATCCCACACTTCTCATCGGCCGTAAGCTAAAATTTCCCTTTAAGGAATTGGAGCATACATTTCAATCAAAACTGGTAGAAATGGCCAATGAGAATCGAGGGATTTGTATTCCTCAAAAATCAACCGTGCTTGCTTGTGTGGTTAAAAAAAAAAAAACAAAAAAAAAAACCAAAAAAAACCTGCTAGGAACTACAGTCTCTGAGCACTGATAGGAAAAAGGCTGCTAAGAAAAGTTATCCTCAGCAAATTATCAGTTGCTGAATTATGAAATTAGAGACGTTGGATGCCATTTTGGCTTTCTGGGTCTATTTCCCCTTTCCCACACCAAAATGGAATCCTGAGTGAAAAATTGCAGCATCCCACCCTGTAATGAAACGTGCAGAAGAAATGAAAAACGCATTACTTTCCCCATGTGTATGTACGACATCATTACACCACTGAGAAGGTTTCACTAATGACACAGAACATACGGGGGTCTTCCATAATGGACTACAACGAAGTGCATTAAAAATACAGATGAGTTTAATTTTATATATTTATTTAATTGATTTAACAAAAACTTCTATAAGGCAATTTTTTTTTCGTAAGACTTCTCTAGATGGCAGTTATTCCCATTGGTGGCGCCCAGGCTCTGTTATTACAAAGTTTGCACCAGTGTTAAATAGAAAGTGATCTGGCCAGCCAAACTGAAGGCTAGCCTCAGTTACAAACTCTTGCCTGTTTTAATAGTCTCGGCTGTGAACTCGTTCCATTCCTATCTCCTTCTGGGTGTTTGCTGAGAAAGCTTCTCTGGTTCAGGTCACTGTATTTGCATCTGTGATAAAGGCTTCCATTTCTCCTACAACTTGTCCTTTTCTTTCTCTGTCAAAAAAGAAGTATGGATGTGGGTGGTACCTGTGGCTCAAGGAATAGGGCACCGGCCAATGTGGGGAGGGTGGTGGGTTCAAACCCAGCCCTGGCCAAAAAACTATGGACCATTTTCCAAAAGATGCTATTCCCACTGCCACAGAGATATGAAAATGCAATGTGATAGAAAACGTGAGTACTTTGTAATATAGCGTATAATTCAATTTGTCACCCTTCAGAAGTAAGAATTAGTTTGGTTCCTAGTTAGTATTTGATGGTCAATGTATTGAATGTAGAGGACACAGCTTTTTATGGGATCTACATCAAAATTGTTTGGCTATGAAGCATAACCTCAGTCTTTGGTACTTTCAGAGTGAAGCTTTACCTTAAGTTGCAAAGACAAAGAGGAAAGCTTGTTTTATTTCATTTTGCACAGTTCTAAATTTTGTATAATGGTAGCTACATTCAGCAACACACTGCAACAATTCAGAAACCTGTACTCTAGCTTAAAACTCAGACGAAAACCCAATTTTGTGTTTGGATAATTTTATATAACCCCTGTTACATCTCAATTTATGGAAATAATTGGAGCAAATTAGATCACAGGAAAGTTTAATTAACAGGCATAGTTTTGACTTAAAGATCATTTTCTGTGAAAATTGGAAAAGACGGAGAACTTGGGTCTTCATTAGGTGATGATTTAGCATCATATATCAACAGCATCCTGGACAAAAGAGGGTGGGGTGATGGCCTGAAGGGTGGTGTGTGCTGACCCAGAACTGGAGATGGTGCCACGAAAGCTGAATGATAAAGCAGGAAGGTTATAGCAAATGGAGACCAAACTATTTTCAGTGCATTAAAACTCTCAAGTTAAAACTTCCTGCTCTTGATTTTTCTCTTGTGATTACTTGAGCAGCTATTGTTTGACTGTTTGACTTTTTTAAAAAATTAAATTCTTCTATGTAATCAACTGCTAGAAGCCATAGGATGGTGCTTGTATCCAAATATTTAGGCTAGAGAATTATAACTTCTGCGTAGAGGTATATTATGATTCTAACCATCTTCACTACATTGTTTTAATTTTTCTCAAAATCATATTACAGGGGTTTCCATGAATGCAATGTACACAGCATGTGGCTTAATATTCACACTGTTTATCCATAAAAGCTTTGGAAAATCTTTTACTGATAATTAATGCTTTGTGTGTATGTGTGTGTGTGTGTTCCAGCAAAATTTATTTTTTTCATTTCTTATTTTTTTAAATTAAATCATAGCTGTGTACATTAATGCAATCATGGGGTACAGTGTGGTATTTTCATATACAATTTGAAATATTTTCATCAAACTGGTTA
>NW_003852445.1:2984777-3016486 GCF_000181295.1 Otolemur garnettii
CACATCAATATTCATTAGTGATATTGGTCCATAATTTTATTTTCTTATTGGGTCTTTTCCTGGTTTGGGTATCAAGGTGATGTTTGCTTCAGAGAATGTGTTGGGTAGTATTCCATCTTTTTCTATATTTTGGAAAAGGTTGAGTAATATAGGTATGAGTTCCTCTTTAAAGGTTTGGTAGAATTCTGACGTGAAGCCAATTAATGCCTTTAATTAAAATTTATTTTGTAATTTAGCCTTAAATTGAGGTGATTTTTGCACACTTTTGACCCCCGAACCTCCTGTGAGTCAAGGACTTTCTATCATTCATCTTTGCATTCACCATAGCACTTGGCACAAGGTTTTGCCTATAATAGATGTTCAATAAATATTTATTCTACTTACCTTTATCATGAGGAGATATGTATCATCCAGACCATGTGGTTTGGAGACACATCTGTGTGTTGTGAAAACACGTGAATCTCTTCTTCAGTGTGCCGGCTCATAGTCCATGTGGTCCCCACTACCCATCTCTTCTGACATCATGATCCATTTCAATGTAGGTTGATGATTCCAGTGTGGAAAGCAGGAATCACACCAGCCAAAAATTATGTTAAATCGATATTTTGTATCACAAGTGGAAAGTCTTCAAACATGGAATTTAGCAGATCAAACAGGTCAACCATGAAATTCAATTTGACTTCCCCTCGATATGGCAGGTCATAGCAGAACCTTCAGGTACAAGGATGTGCAAATAAATACAATAAAGAATCACCACAGAAATAATTGGAAGCATTAACTTACAAACTATTCTCAAATTAAGAATTTGAATTTACTTTGTCTATAAGAGTAAATTTTTTACTTAGATTGTAATTTTATCATGTAACTTTTTTCGGTACCTTTTCTGTAATCGTAGCAGCATAAAACAGTGGCCACTGGTTCCCATCAAAATACATGCATTTTATGTTATCTGAGGACTATTACTTAATTTTGGAGAATAGTTGATATTAATTTCATATTGATATTGAATTAATATAAAGTTCCATAATCATCACATTGATAGAGATTGTGTTACGGTTGATCACACTTTTATCAAACATGGGAAAACAAAGGCAGAGAGAAGTTGCCAAAGATTGAATAGCAGAGCAGTTTGGTATGTGTTAGATACATGTCCTTTTCCTCTGGTGTAAGGATGTTGAGGCATACCATCTGTGTTGGGAGCCTATTATCTGAAACTGATTTACCTATTGTGATTCCTTAAGTAGGACTCTGAACTTCTCCCCCATGCATTTTATTTGTCTATGAAATATTTTTAGACTTACATTTGAGCATCATGTTTGATATCATGAGAAAGTGAAATGTACCAAATAAAAGTGATGAAAGCATGTTGAGGAAGTATGACTTGAGGAACCTTATCATTCTGCCAACAGGTTCGCCGAAATCAATTTTTCACCCACTTGCAGAAGGAGAATTTATAGTCCATATGACCCCTCCAACTTTACCTGAATTGAGGAAGTGATTAAATTTTTTGACTAAGCTATTATACAGTTGTACACTGTTAAAGGATAGATCTTATAGTATGTAGATTATATCTCAATAAAAATGTTAAAAACTGAATACATTTCTTATATGGCTGTAGGCTACTGAAGTAAGCAGATAAAAATGGTTTGGAGAGACACTCAGATTTATCTGTTTAAAGCAGGTGTCTTTTTAGACCAAAAATTTGAGGGTTGGGATACTGTTTATATCTTTTCTAGTAACAAAAACTAAAAACCCAGATAGGCTGAATGGTTTGGCCAAGATCTCACAAATGAGTTCAAGGCAAAGGCAAGTTATTTTCTTCTTGAAGTTCTCAGGAGTTCATTGCAATGTACCCTGCCTTTCAGGGTGTGTACTTTGTCTAAAGTTGGTGATCACTCAGGCAATATAAAGTCTTATGTGTAAAACAGTCAGATCACTTGGTACAGCTCCAACACCTGAAAGTAAGGCTGAATCTAAATAAATACAGACCATGACAAAAAAATGTATACAGAATTTTAAAAAGAAAAAAAAGTATTAAAATTGTTATGTTCAATGTATTACTTATAACACAAAATGAATATATTGAACACCTCTTGCAATTGCCAAAGTTAAATGTGACTTGAGTATTACAAATTTAATACAGTTTTTCCCTCTTTAAGATAAGTATACATTTTTTTGACACTATATTTCTGTGGGAAAGGAAAAAACATTCTTCCTCCTCATTTTCTTGGTTCTTATTTAATTGGACTTATCATACATATCTTTATTTTAAGATATTTCAAGCCATTTTGGGGAAGGAGCATAAGCAAATATGAAGTGTCGAAAATCAAAAATGGGAGTCCTAGCTTTGGCACTGCCTTATCTGCCCTGTTGATTGTCTCTGAACTCAACGGTTCTATATCTTTTTTTTTAATTTATTTTTTATTAGATCATAATTGTGTACATTAATTCTATCATAGGATACAGTGTGTTGCTTCCATATGCAGTTTAGAAAACTCTCATCCAACTGGCTAACATAGCCATCATGTCTTTCTCATAATTGTTGTGTTAAGACATTTATATTCAACCTTTAGACAAATTCACATGTACCCTAATAGGATAAATTATAGGTTTGGTCCCGACAATATCATTCTCTTCACCCATCCTCCGCCCTCCCCTACCCCCTCCCCTTTCCCTGTAGTCTAGGGCTTCATTCGGATTGTAGCTTTCCTAAGATAGCTAACAATTAGTTTCATAATAGTGTTGAGTACATTGGATACTTTTTCTTCCATTCTTGAGATACTTTGCTGAAGAAGACAGACGCGTGGTCTATATCTTTAATACTGGTGAGTCTGCCTATAAGCTAGATGCCATTTCTAAAGTAAAAGTTTTTGAGCTTTTATTTGTAAATTAAAATAGAGCACTACGCTTGAAAAACTATCCATTTCATCGCACCATATTGTGATTGAATTCCCTATGAAAAGAAACAACCTTTTTTAACCTTTATTTATTTTTAGCTCTAGGTCATTTTAATTTCATTTTAAGAAAGATGTGCTTTGTATTCGGAGCCAAATGAACTTCATATTGGCAATAGTAAAAAAGATGTCCTTGATTATTTGAAACAAGAACCCATGTTTTACTGGGAGACATAGAGGAAGACTGAAATTAAGGGAGAGACACACCACATTCCAATGTGAAAAAATAATTTTTTGAAGAATAACTTCTTCCTAATTTCTAGGCTTACTTTAGCTTTATTCTAGATATTAGCAGGATATTTTTCCCTGAATTTTATAGTTATTTTAAAAAATGGTCTGAAAAAAAAATAAAAGAAAGGGACTAGATGAGAAACTAAAGGCAGGGGGGCAGAAATTAGAAGTAAATTTATATAGACATTTTACTAGGGCAATGAAAGCTATAATAATAAAACCTGTTGCACTGGCATATGGATCAGTGAAAATAAAAATGGAAACTAGGGGGAAAAGCCCTAACACATGTGTAGTAGAATTTAAATTAAGTGGAAAGATTAAAAATCTGCATCCCTTGGAGTTTGCTTTGCATAGCAGAAGAATGTATACTATCTCTTTTATTCTTGGCTACCCACCGAGGCTGTTGCAGGGGAATAAACTCAACCAAGGGATTGAATCCACAAATTTTGAAACTTTAGGAAGAAAAATTGAACTTCAAAATCTCTGCCTGTTCTTTGAAAAGCCAAACATTAGGGGCTGGTTAGATTGCCCTTTTGGGTATGAAGGTTATTTTAATAAGTGAACCCTGAGATAAGTATTTCCCTGTAAGTAGTTGATTTGGGAGGTGATCCCAGCAAATACTGGCAGGAGAGAAGATAAATAAGACAGGGAAGGAAAGCAGCCAAGATAGTTTTGTTATCAAGAACTTTACCATTTTGAGCAAGGGGAACTTGACTTTGCTGGAGCAATGTGGTACAAAACATGATCATTAGACTCATCCACTCCAATCTCTCAAGGATGAGACAATAGATCCTCTCAGTTTGGGGGTATTTAAAAGGACCCAGCAGCCCAGGAACTTCCAACTTGCTGTTCCTGCAGACAAAACAAATATTGGTGGCCAAATAAAGTTTTGGGCAATAAATGAGGGTGCTGGCAGTTGGAAGTCAAGCTAGCAAGTGCCAGGGGATAGAAATGAAGAAAGAACTGGCAGTATCTGGTACAGAAGCCAGGACTCTGGGTACTTGCTTTGCATAGTGAATGACTAAGACTTTTCACTATTCCTGTGATGGGAAGGCTGACAACTGTTGATCTCAGGGCAGACTTGTGATGGGTGAGAGAAATCAGTAGCGGGAAATCAACCTGCCATCTTGCCAATCTGAGGAGGAATCATTGTGACTGTGATCTGTGGGTGCCTCTGCAGGATTTTAGATGCAATGATGTTTCACAATGAATCTTAGGGTGTTTCCCCTCTGTTTTATATTCTCCCTCAACTATCTCCGAACTTCCAGTAAAAATCATGTATGTTTAATAGCCTTGGGAAATAAAGACAAGGGAACTCTGTCTAAGAATGAAGCTGGTCAGAGTGGGGATGTGATGGTCAGAAGTGTCTGACAATTGAACTCAATTCAGCATACCAGGTGAGCACCCAGAGGATGGAAATTATGGGGAGGACACTAACAATCATTTTACTTTATTTAGGTATTATATTAAAGGACAATGCCAGAAGGCTATAGGCCTTGATTCTGCCTTTACCTAAAATTTTGACATATTGCTCATTCTGAGCCTTTGCAACAGTTTTGATTTTTTAAAATAATTGCATTGAAATGTTGTTTATATTGGTTATAAATGTTTTTTGGTGATGGTAATTGATTAGTTATTTTTAAAAGAAGATTCTAAGCTTTTTCTTTGTGGCAAATAAATCCTAGTTCAATAATATTAAAATATAAATAATAATATTAGATCTTAGGACTCAGAGGGAATTTCTATGCAAAGGGAAATTTCTAAAACAAAAGAAAAACTACAAGTAAAAATATGCATATATTGGACAACATGAAAATTAGAACTTCTATTTGTTTAAAAAAATTTGAAAGGTAGACAATTGAGGAAATTTGCAACAAATATTTTTAAAGATCAAAACATTAGTACACTACATTAACATCATTAAAACTAACATCCCTAAAACTGTACTTTTAATATAGGAATTTCATTTCTAAGGATCTATCATTACAAAGTATTCAGAAGGATGGTCAAATATTTATATATAAATGTAGTGCTATATGGGGTTGTCACTGATAACAAAAATTCTTGAAAGAATCTAAACATCAGACAATATACGAATAAAGATATTAGGACAGTCATAGGATGGAACATTGTGCATATATAAAAACTATACTTTTTAAAAAGAGTATTTAACCTGGTCTTGAGCTACAGAGTAAAGAAGTAAACCCACATGGCTGGGAAGGTACAGCAGAGGAGCATTGCCTCTCCTCTCCTCTCTCCTTGACTATAAAGGGTAATTTGGAAGACCCCCTCATCCAAAGTTTTCTGGATTGTGTAAATCCTAGGGTTCTGGGTAAGATCTTAAAGAAGGCATAATAAAAACTGACTTAAACTGGATTTCCTAGGGGATTGTGTCCTATGCCAAATGTGATTCGATTTAGAAAAATAAATACATATCACACAGGATATGTAAGCTGTTAGTGATGGGATTATGGGTGATTTTCCTTTTCCTGTTTACACTTTTCAGCATTATATTTAAGAATGTGTCTTCAGAGCAAAGGATTCTTGTATCCCAGCTTATCACTGTGGCCCATCTTCCAGATGTTTTAAGAGATATTTCTTTCAAATAAAATTATAATTTTAAGCTGTAAAGCAATAGAGTTCTTGAAAATAGAATTATTTCTCCCAGTAAGTAACTTTCATATTCTAATACTGTAAAGCCAGGTTTAGGAAGCAGATAAGCAGAAGGGAATGGGACGGCAGAGAAAGTGTCATTTGTGCTGCAGCAAACATGTCAAGAAGATGCTCTTTGGAATGAACTTACAAGAAAACTTTTCAAACAACTCCTGGCTGGTTAAAGATCATTTTATTCGGGCAATGCCTGTGGCTCAAAGGAGTGGGTCGCCGGCCCTTATGCCAGAGGTGGCGGGTTCAAACCCAGCCCCAGCCAAAAATTGCAAAAAGAAAAAAAAAAAAAAGATCATTTTATTCATTTCTAAGGTGTTCAGTATTCACTCATTCTGCATGAAACCACAGGTTCAGTTAGGAGCACTGAACTTGGTCTCAGGGGACTGAGGTTTTAGTGCCCCGTCTAACACTCTCCATCCAAGATTGCTGGGTCCCCATTCCCCCATTGACCTGCCAGACCTTCCTTGTCTGGAAAAGGAAGGACTTTCTAAAAATCTTTATTGGTTTTTGATTGCATGTCTTTCAAATATTTGCAAATAGGAGTGAATTTTGATTTAATAAAATCTTAAATAGAATTCATCTTTGGAACTGTCCACTTGCATTTTATTCAACTCCTTATATCTCTAAAGCTGGGAACATAAATGTTCATAAAAAGGCCAACCTCACAATCTAAATAAAGCAACACATTTTTTTAGTTCAGACAAAAATAAGAAAGAATCTCCCATTAGAAGATACAGTGGAACTTTCCTTGACCACCCAAGGGACTGTAACAAATTGGTCAACATAAGGAACTAGGTGTATTATACTGATACATACATGTAGTACACATCCAGTCTATGAAAATGAGGTCACCTTAAGGAGGTAGTCAGTATATAGAGTTAGTCAACTGTGGAAACTCTACTGTATGTTATGTAGACTGATAAAATGATATCAGTCATTTTATGATATATAAATATAGATCATATGTGATATACATTTAAAAAGTATGTTTGCTATGTGTGAGATATTGCACCATAAACTAAACTTATCATGTAAAGATGATTACTGGAATTTTAAGATTGATGGTATTTGACCATGCTTTTCAATTTTAGATATCCTTAGGCCTCAAAAATTGACAGTGAATGTACTTTAAGAATAACAATGAATCTAGTCCACAAGTGCCACCATGCCATTTGCTCAATTGGAATATCTAATGCTATACCACAAATGGTAAAGCTTTCTTCCTTAAAGGGGGTGACATCATGTGGGAAATTCAAATTCAGATCAAGTATAAATGATTCTCTCCCCCCCCCTTTTTAAATTACAAAGGAAGTATCTCCTTCCTGCTTTCTCTCCAGTGACTTGCTTTTTGTTTGGGTTCCCTGACTCAGTGAATTCAGGGAATCACTGGGTACAGTTAGCTGTACAACTCAAAAAAAATGCATTGGCTGGCAGATTTAAATAATTCCCAAAAAAAAAAAAAAAAAAAAAAACAAAAAAAGAAGAAGAAGAAGACAAAGAAAAACATATTTAAAAACTCATTGAAACTCATGATTTAGTTTGAGCCCAGAGAGGTACCTCTTAGAAGACATGTGAGCTAAGGAAAAGGGGGTGGGCCAAGGTAGCATACTTTGGGTATGATGCTACCTCTCAGCTGGTTTTCATTTTCAAGCCAAGGACATGGGCATCTTAAAAAAAAAAAAATAAAGAAAGCTGGATATTGCATATAAAGTTTAGAGAATTGAATATTGTCTACTAAAGCAACAAGATTTACGAGAAATGTCTGGTTCAATTGCATTAGGGAAAAAAATGATTTCAAAAAAATCGCTTCCCTGCCTTTTAAAATGAAAACCATCTGCAATGAAAAATTTTAAAATGATAAATCTTCTCCTTTCACAGTGCTACTGATAAATGGTTAGTTTACTTCCTCTTTTGGAGGGGGCAGAATAAGGGATATAGGAGCCTGCGATACTTGGGCATTCAGACCTTTGATTAAATATCTTTTTTTCTGGAATTTTTAACAAGTTTTAAAGTTTTTATTATTATTATAATTATCATCTGATATTATGAGAGCTATTGTGTGGAAATTCTAGGCTGTGGTTTTTTGCCGTTGAAGTTCAATAACATCTGAGCTTTCTCAGCTGTAAAAAAATCTTTTTGTGTTTCAATAAATATGGTGATTTTAAATCCACGGGGTATATTTAAATCAAGATCTGTTCAATATAATACATTTTAAATTAGTCAGCTTATACAAGCTTATATTTATGTTTGATGTAAAACATTTGATAATACTTTTTACAGTAAAATCTTTTAATTTTGTTAAAAACCTACAGATTCTAGCACTTATTCAGAATATAAAGAGGAAAAAAATCCATAATTGTTGCATTTTTCCTTCTCCAATTCATGTTCACACACATACAGAGAAGGCAGTGGTTAAAATAGTGAAGCTATGTTAGTCTCTTTTCTTTGGTTCTGTACTACATTTAGGCAAGTGTGTCCATTATTTCATTTTGCCTGGATCCTAACAAATGGCAAGAGCTTAATAAATGATAATGACTGAATCATAGAAAAATCATTCTCCATATTCTGCTGCCCAAACTTTACTAATCTAGAGAGCATCAATTCAAAAGTGTCTTACTCTGAAGTAGGAGTGAGCAGAATTGCCCCTAATGTGGTGTCTGTTCGTTCCTTTTCTAAAAAAATAAAATAGGGGTACCCAGGCT
This sequence comes from Otolemur garnettii, assembly GCF_000181295.1. Classification (NCBI taxonomy): domain Eukaryota; kingdom Metazoa; phylum Chordata; class Mammalia; order Primates; family Galagidae; genus Otolemur; species Otolemur garnettii. Next base: position 2,993,332 of record NW_003852445.1, read on the forward strand.
CCTTTGGAAACATCTGAGTTTAATTGGAAATCCTGATGCCTACTTTGCTAGTCATAAACTAGGTAATTGTTTCCTAATGCAACCTGGCAGTGCCATTGAGGGCAGATTATACAGACCTGCCATCCTGAGGTGTTCTAAACAAGTGACAAATCATTAACAGCAAGTCTCTGGATCTCCGTGAGTGTGCTCTGTGGCTGCGACTGGAGGGAAACAAGACCAGGGAGGAGTGAGGCAGATCTGAGTAGGCAGAAGCTGCTGCATTAATGACTGGCGTTGTCAGCACGGTGCGCCGGGGATGACTGCATCATCTTCACTTTCACCTTCTTCTCAGGGGTGTTGCTATGGGTACCATCTCAGAGGTGTCATAGAAGAAAAGAGCAGGAGGTAGACTGATGAAGAACATAAGGAAGTAAAGGATATGCAACAGCATAACAATATGAAGACATTCTGCCCATACAAACGAGTGGGTTGCATACTCCGATAGGGACGCATTAAATATGGAGGATGGCAGACAGGAGAGTTGGTTGAATTGTCAACAAATGACAAATAAAAGGTGCTTTGGAACTATTTTATGGCCCCAATTATCCATAAAGCTAATCGTAGTACTGGACCTTTATCACTCGAGCACCATCTTTTGCCACTAAATTAACTTAGGAGCCTTTGGGAATTGATGCATGTGTGGTGCATAGGTGTTTTTGCAGCATGGCAAGGCGTGGGAAAGCATTCATTATTTTAAAGTCAGTGGGGTTTTTTGCACTCTTTTCAAACTTCTGCTCTCTCCCACGATCAGAGATTCTGCAAAGGTGCCAAATCCCTAGCACTTTGACTTTGAAATTAAACATGATAACCTTTCCCCCTGTAATATGTTTTATCATCATCAGCCTAAATCTCTCTCTGTGTGTCACACTTCAGCCTTTGAATGAAAGTCAGGAAAAAAATTATTAGGAGCATTTTAACAAACTGTAGCATTTCAATAGTTATGTAGCAGTTGTCAAATTTCCTCCTAGCAGAGTTGGAAAAGTGACATTTTCTTAGTCTTCCAAGTTTGTTCAACTTATTAAAATAGCATAAACAATGCTGAGGTGGAAAACAGGTTTTGCTACCAATTTTTATCCTGGCATTATAATCATAGAGTCCAACCACGTATATATTTATAGGAAAGATTATTAAAATAATACTCTGGTGGAAATACAGAACAGCTTTCCCTCGTAGTTTGATTGGAAACTGAAAGTTTATAATTTATGTGCCATGTGGCATTCAGTTTATCCAAACTGAAATTTTTTTTCAGTAATAAATACACCTAGAAATGTTTATTGTTTTGTTTTTCTTCTCCTTCCTGTTATTTACTTATTCATTATTTTGGCTTTTGTTTTCTCATTTTAAAATCATGGTAGTTGCTGGGAATGTCAACTGAAATAACATTCATAATCTGAAACCACTGCCCATTATTTTCACACATATATCATATAACTGTCATTGGAAACCAAACTCTGGGGTGATTTGACCAAACTCTTGGGAGGCTGTTTCAGATACCTTTCTATACAAAAATATGTTTTTACTAAAATCATACAAAAGGACCCTTGGCCCTGACCCACTGCATATTTATTTTTTGTAGGCATCAATTTACTCAGGCAAGGAAACAGGAGAATTTCTCAGAGAGGGATGAGGTCCCAACTTTCAGACACTTCTTTTTTTCTGGCTCTAACTTAGGGTACAGAACATTGTTTGAACTAGGAGTAGATTATTTATGGGAAAAAGAAATTTGATTTGACTAAGCAGTGAGGACTAATACATATTTGAAAATGTAGAGAGGACATGGTCTTTACTCATTAATCTGTTCATGAATTCAACATTCATGGAACAGCTTCCATGTGCCAGGTACTGTACTTGATATTAGGAAAACAAAGATGAATTAGACATAGGCCTCTCCCAAGGAGCTTGCAGTATAGAAGATGTAGTCTTAATTAGCTTATTATATAATGCTGTGAGTACCCTCTTATGTATAATAGTGTCATCTGAGACATCGAGGAATGAGGGAAATAGGTTTATGATTTAGTATCAGACTTCCAGAGTATCAGATAAAAAGAATGCTTTAATTTTCAAAGACCCTTTAGGTATAAAAAACAACTTCAAGTTTTAAAAACCAGAGAAGTAGCTCATTGAAGGTTGTATTACAAACTCCTTGCTAGAAAGAGATGATACAGGAGCCAATACAAAGAATGCAGTTGGAAGAACCTCAGAATAGACCTTAAAATTTGGGACTTCATAACCTAATTATTATTGTATCTACTTAGAAAAAAAAATGTTCTTTTCCGAATTCATTGTCGTTAATTATTCCGGTGAATTATGCCTTTATGGGAAGTAAGAGCTAAAAATTCTATAGTCATTACTGTGTTTGAGCTATATAATCAGAGCATTTTTATGACCAAGTTTCTTGACATCAATGACTGTCTTTTATTACAGGGTTCAAATAATTTTTCTTCCAACTATGATGTCAAGTTACATCTAATCCAGCAAGAGTAGTGTTTGGAAGGAATTGTTTCTATTAGAAAACTTAATTATCATTTGATTAACTTTAATTCTGGTACTATATTTGGCTTTTTAAAGTTTCTTTTACTTTCACAGATTTGAAATATTCGAAATTAGATATTAGAAACATTTGAAATAATATGAGAAGTTTATAGTTACTAGCTCAGCACTGGTACTTACTGAACAATTAATAATTCTACCTGCTGTTATTAGTAATAATAAAAGTAGCACATATTAAATCTTCATGATAGCCAGAGGCCATCAAGTCATCCTCTGTCATAGTACAAAATTTAGTAAATTTAAAAAAATTATCTAGCTGGTTTAAAAGTTGAATTTAATATATTTACAACCTCCAAATATATTGCAACATGATTATAAATTGCTTTGGGATTTTTTTAATACTCAAAAAAAGGTCAGCTTTTACTACAATGTAAAATTTAGAGCCTTTATTGAAATATGTCTTCTAGAAAGCTGCTAGGAATTTTTATGCAACCATTAAACATATAAACACTTGTAAAGGACAGTGCATCTATATATACATACATATGTATATATGTGTGTGTATTTACACGTATTTATATAAAGCATGTGTGAATATACATTCTCGTATTTATCTGTACATATGTCTGCCCCTGCATCTGGAAGAATATATTTGTGTCTGTAGAAAGTTGGTCCAGTGTTCATATCCAAATGCAAATTTTGACTCTTAGAAGCACATTTTCATATTTTCTTCCTTTCATATTTCTTCCTGTCTCAGTAGTTTTGCCAGTTGGTGTATTTCTTTGCTTATTTCCACTTTTCCTTTCTCTGCAGCATCCCCCATGAAGTGGCGCTGAAAGATCACTTTAGCACAGTTCCATGATGTGAAATACCACAAGTCTGCAATTTCTCGGTCTTGAGAGTGTTGCCGGGCTGGGAGGATGGAAATCTTTCAGTAATTATACCAGTTTGTATTCGTCTCACATTTGGGACCAAATACAAATCCGATCCACTCTTTCTCCCTGTGAATATTCATAAAAAACAAATGCCAATTCTGGTCTAATCATGTATGGAACCAAATATGTTGATGAGTCCTAAGTATATACTGTATGTATGTATACATATAAATGTATATATTTGTACACACTAATTTTGCTTGTGTCCTCTTCCGTGCAATTTGTTTGTTTAGGATAGGGGTTGCTGTTATAATGTGTTAATAAGCTGCTGAAAGCTTGGCACCTATTACTTGAAATGACAGCTATGTTAGAAGCCTATTAACACTCCGTAGCAGCAGCTCTGCAGCTACTAGAAATGAATTTCAAAGAAGGTAAATGAACAAAAGCGATTCATATCTCTAAGGAAAGCAAATACCATGCCCAGCACCATATATACTTTGGAAATATACACTATATAAAACGAAAAACCTCTTCCAGTTAAAGAAACAACGGAAGGGAATATTTGGAGAAAGGAAAGCTGCCTAAAAGATTTCCAAACAACCTTGAAGACATAAATGTACAGGGTACCGAGTGTAACTTCCTTTCTTTGTTTCTATTGTATCCGAACGAGAATCATGTCAAACTTGGTTAGAGGAATAAAATAGGACAGGTAGAGGAAATTCACTTTTCATGAGCAAAATTTAAATCGTCTGGATTTAGCTCAAACTTTTTCTTAGTTTCTGAGTTTAGAAGGGCACCGTTTGCCATTGTTCTCTGAGGCAGGGCTTTGCATGAGTCAGCTCACTCTGCCTTTGAACTGCTTTCCTTACTTTTAACTGTTATGAAATGTTATAAGATGGCTCCAAGTCCTTGGTAAACTGTAGCCATTATAATAAAAAAATGTCGTAAGTTAAACTGAGACAAGATTCTTTTATCCTTTTTTTGTGATACAGAGTGTATATTTAAGGGGGTGTGTATGTCAGCCTGGGGGGAAGCTATATATTGATGGTGATAAGAACACACTTCTACAATTTTAGGTTAAGTTAAGATTAAACTGTATTAATTTTTGGAAGTCTTTGATTTTGAAACCAGCTGTGTGGGAAAACATGAAAAGCCTTTTACATTTCAACTTATCCACAGAAATTAGAAATACTTTGAGAGTTCGCATAAAACTAGCAGTTGTAAGATTATAATAGGCAGTTTCATCTGTAGAATAATTTATGTTGTCTCCTTAATATTAATGGAATGTCTAGGATACACAGTAGTATTATCTTTAAATTCGTAGAGAGTATGTTGTATCTATGATGCTAGTCATTATCTTTCTGTGTACAGCTCCCATGGGCTATAAAAAGCAAGCTTGAAAACTCTTAGAGAGAGAAAGAAAATAGGTCTAGATGCCAAAAGTTTGTATAAATGTAAACCAAAAGGCCTTTGTGTGCATACGCGTGTGTGCATACACAAATAAGGCTTCACAAATTAGATTGGGACAGATTTTTGCTCATGTCAGAGCAAGGAGGTGAGAAGAAAGGCAGTTCTTTTTATCACTGAGACTAAATACAAGATCTGATTTGAATACTGTCTAAATGAAACTCCGATTTTCCACGTAAGGTGACACTACAGTTGCCCTTTTGAACACTAACTAGAAATGCTTTTTCTGTGAAATACTGTTGACCAAAACTTATGTTTCTCCGGCCCTTCCGTACCTCAGTACATCACTAGTCCAATGGCAGTTGATGGTGATTGTGAGGGTTCTAAAGGTAATTGTTTTAAATAACAGTTTCATTATGCTCAGCATTGCTTATATAAAATAGATTCTAAATCTTAAAAATGACAACCCATGTGTGATAGAGATGGTAACTTCATTTTTCAAATTCAGAGTATTTGATAAATCTAAACACCCTACTCTATGTCTGGCAGAGAATAGGCTAAATTAAGCAGCATTTACTAGAATTTTCTAAAGACTGGTATCCAGAAAAGTCGATTACTAATTTTTGTAAGCTTCCCAATAGTATAATACGGGAATGTATCTATGAAATGGAATATGATCGTTCAAACAATAAAATAATAACAAAATTTACATAACATTAGTATTCCCGAGTTGGTAAAAAATGAGTCATAGCATCTTGAGAGTGCCGTTCTATACTAGGATAGGCCTCTGTGTTCTGTCCCTCTGATGGACCGTGAGGACTCAGAAGCAAACTGGACTCCCCCCATGACAGCCATTTCTTTTTGTGTGTTTCCACGAGGAGCAGCTCCTGCAATAGAGGAACTGGAGAGAGTACCTGGGGTGTTTTCTGACTAATGGGGTCAGAAAAAGCCTAGCAGATCCAGCAACCTCATGAGATCTTTCACTCCTAACCTCTTTGAGCATTTTACAAAAAACCCAATTTTCTAAAACAGCTGTTACTTCCAGTTTGATGGTTGTTTTGAAGCTGTGGAAAGATTCAGAAAGGGTCCTGTGAAGAGCTTTCTCCACGGATTGTGCCCTCATGTTTGTTTACTTGGGGTAAATGTGTACCTTCTTCTGAGAAAGACTGTTCAGCTCCAATCATCTCCTGAATTTAGTAACTAAGTCTCAATTATACTCCTAGCAGACTCTCATTTCTTCCTGAGCTTTGTGCATTCTTTGGGCTGGGAGCTCCCTGGTATATCAAAGGCAGCTCCTTTGTAGAGAAGGGAATCAGGAAAGGGCAGAGGAGCCAGGAACCCGACCCCATGTTGCTGCCTCTGTTTCAGAAAGCAGAGAAGTTAAAAACACGCACTAAATAATTCCCTTTAAATCAGAAGAAAAATGATTTTTTTACAGTTAACAGTTAGATGCATGATGATTAATGTTTTCAACCTTGAGGGCAAACTCTGCCTGTTTAGTATGAATTTTTTATTTCTGTGTTTCAAGTCAAAAATATCCTGGGGTCCTTTTGAATTTCAAACAATTAGTCCAAATTCAAAATGTATTAGGTTAATTGTAAATTTTAATCTAATTTTAATATTCTTTGACTCTGAAAGTGATATGCTAGCATTTATTTGCTCTTGAAATCTTTCAAAGTTTATAACAATCTTTTACCCCTTTTAAATGGCATTAATGCTTAATGATAAAAGCCTGGCCTAAGGAGGAGATAACATTTCAGAACATATATGAACCCATGGGGCCAGGGTATAAACCATCTGTCTGGTCTATACCTTTCCCATGAGTATGTAGTATATTTTATGGAATTTAGTGTGGGGCGTCATCCTCTGGGGGGTAGTTGACTTAGATATAAGTGGTAGACTGGGCAGATGTGAATGGCATTATTAGCTGTACTCCTGGAATTCACAGAAAGACGAAGGAACCAATTTATATAGTCTTTGTATGAGGAAGTAAGAGCCTATTATTCATGACAAGAACATAAGAGACCTCAGTTAGGATTCTTGCTCACCCATGGTATTCTGCAAAAGTATAAATTTTCTCATATGTTAAATGTATGAAATAAATGCTACTTTAATATGTGAACATAAAAAAAATTTGAAGGGTATACAATGAAAGGTTAATGGTAGTTGTCTTAGGGAGGTACGTAGTACAAATATCTATAGGTAATAGTCTTTTGCCTTAGATTTTTTTTCTATTTTATTATAACAAGAAAAAATAACAACATTGTAGGATTACTTTGAGTTTTTAGTTCTTGATTTTTAAAATATCAATATACTCCCTTTTTGAAAAGAAGCTTTCCATGAAATTACAGTACATGAATAGATGTAAGGGAGCGGCTCTGCTCTGACGTGACGAGGCGAATGCAAAGCCCCAGCCCCTTGGCCTTTCTTTCCTCCTCAGGTGGCCCTGGGCTCCAGAGAATAGTGCCTGAAACCACTTTACTATAGGTAACGGAGATCACAAAAGTAGAGAGCGCCTAGGACTAGGCCAGTGATGTGGCATTTACTCAAATAAAGCTAACGAATGTTATTGCCACTGGTTGCTTTTAGATTTCACTTTGGAAGGAAGTGGAGTAATTTAAGGGAGGAAAAATGATATGACATTTACCAATTCACAGTTTCTGTCATGGACTTGATGAGTCCATGTCATTGGTCAAGATACTCTGTGCTGAGTGTGAACTGGCTGATCAGTTAGTACTAGTGGCTGAGGATTACGTGGTTTTACTTTTTCTGATCCAAGCCATGCAGGTGACTGTCATGGAGTCAGCCCAGCTCTTCTCAAGCTTGTTCACATCTCTTCTCTGGGGCTAGCTACCTGGTTGCCCCCTTAAAACTCAGCCTTGCTTAGTTCCTTTCAGGATCAAACTTGACTTTGGCAGGAGGAACAAATGAGATCTAGCACACCATTTGGAGAGTTAGCACTGATATTATGACCCCTCATCTGAAAGCCAGCCTCCCACGTATGCTAAAGCTACTGGCTCATGAAAGCCAGCTGTCAGTTTTTCAGGGATTTTGCAAGGCATATGATGCCACATAGGAGCTTAAAATCAGCCATGTTGGGAGTCTTTATGCCATAGAAACTGGTAAAATCTAAAAATGAGTTGTTTCCCATGGGACATACCACTGGCTTAGAAACTAGTCAACAGTGCATGCTCCAGTTTGCATGACTGGGTCTCCATTATTCTCTGGACAAGAGTTACTGCCTTGGAATTATAAAAGGATTTGTATCCTTGATTCTCACCAGACTTGCCTTCCAATGGTAGGAGTTTGATCTTATGTCCCAGCTCTATACTGGCACCCTACTCACCCTACTTCTCATGACCTGCTCACAGATCTCTCCCATTGCCTGACTAGTTGAGATTCTGAACTTACCACTTTATCTAGATTTTCTTACCTCACTCATGGGCCTTGATCCACCACCCTGCATTCTTGTTTGGTGATAAAAGATTCCCTAATGCTGTCCTAATGCCCATTTATTGACTTTTCCTTTTAAATGATGTGTTTTTATCTCAAAGTCCAAAATTCCTTCTACTTTGCTTTACCCACCTCCCAGTCTCCTTTATTTTGTCCCAATAAACTAAAATAACTCAATATTCTTTCTGTAGAATTTTTCCAAAGTTTTAAATATACTCCCCCTAGAAATCTTTTTCTGTGTTATTAAGCTTTAAATTATTTTAATGTAATTTGTTAGTGGTTTTAATTTTAAAACCTAATTTAGCATTTTAATAAATAATAACATTTAATATCCATAAGGAGAGTTCACATATATAAAGTATTTAATTTCTTAACACAGCATCTATATTTTCTCATAAAATAACTAACATTAATTGTTGCTGTCCATGTCCCAGATGCCATTCTCAGTGCTTTGCATGTATTAATTCACTTAATCCTGCAGAATTCCTGTGAGATGTGCTATTATTATCATCTCCATTATACAAATGAGGAAATTGAGATAAAGCAAGGTCTTAGAGCTCATAAATCACAAGATGGTGGTTTGAAGTAGAACAGTCAGGCACCCGGAACCATGTTCTTAACTATTCTGGCATCCTGTCTCTTCCCAAAATGAAGCACAGAGTTAATACTTATAAGAAACTTCACATTTTCTTTTTGTTAATGTTGGCGGCTCACACTGTGCAGCAGAGAACTGAGGAAGGCATGACCCAATAAGATCTTTAGGTTGAAAAATTCCTTCTCCCATGCAAGGAGAGTTGGAGGAAATGACTCACTACAGGGCCCATTGAACTACATGGAATCACAAACTAAGAAATAAACACACTACCTTGTTATCTGTTCCCACATTTTAGCTCCCCCCTCCCCCCAGTTATAACAATATTCAGCAAAGCAGAGTAAGGCAGATGCAGGAAAACCCAGAAAAGAGGTGAGCAATGAGTTTAGCAAAATGTCTAACAAAAGGCAAAATGTCCAGAGAAATGAATTCTCTTTTGTTATTTGGAGAAATATAAAAATACATAGAGATAAGCATGTCTATAATTTTTAAAATTTTATTTGAGCAAAAAATTACATGTACATAAATATATATTATATATAAGTGTAGAGATAATATATAAGGTAGAAATGTATAAATAATATACAGATCTATGTTTTATGCTAGCACAATCTGGTAAAACTGAAGTTCTAGGGTCTGATTAGTGCTAGAATAATTCTGAAAAAAATTATTTAATGACATTTTTCTATTTCTCCTCAGAAAAAAATAACACTAAATTATACCTTACCCAGGTCATGAGATTTGACATAGTGAGTAAAAATGGTAAAATTTAATTACAGCAAGGATAAAGAGGCAATATGTAGGTCTTAATGCGAAAGCCCAGAGTATTTTCTGGAAAATGCACAGGAGGAATGAAACTGAACAGTTTGAAGTCCTCAGTATTCATCTGATTGAAAAAATTTTTTCTCTAGTTGATTCTTATGAACTTTAGAGGGTTAGGACACCATTCTACTGAAAAACTGAGTGTTTCACTGAATAATCCTAATTCTAGTCCTCAGCAGAAAAGAGTGCACAGTAAGAGAAGAGTTGCAAATGTCAGTCCGTGTGGAAGGGTTTGGATTCTTCTTGGGGATATCATCACAATGACTCATAAGTGGAATTTATATGGGAAATCATGTGAAAACCATGGAAATGTGTTAGATAAGTAACTGGGGTCTCGAAGATGTGATTTCCACTTTAGATTCCCTAAGCAAGAACAAGACCCAGAGCCATGAGCCTGGGCCTGGTCTATCACCAATGCCACCCTTATGATGCATTACCTTGTGATTTATGTAACTCATCTTCTTATATATCATTGTTGGAAGAATGGTGGAGAGGAATTTGTTGCTTCTTTCCTATAATATTAGCAGGGGGAAAATGGTTTGGCCTTTGAGGTTTGTACTTAGATCCATTCTGCCTAGCTCCGTAGATATATTATTATCAGTTTCCTGATGAAGAAACTGAGGCTTGGAGAATATAAATGATGTGAGCCTATAGCTAACAAATGGTGGATTTGAACTGCAGATCTGGCTCAAATACTATTTTACTACCCTTCTAACTCATGTTTGTCACACTTTTTATGAGTAGAAAAATATGTCTGTGACACCCATGCTTAATTAATTTTAGTTGTATTGAAAGACCTTGCCAAGCATTTGTGGCAAAGACAAATATTTTGTTATTTTCTGTTTTTCTTTTCCCTTTGTTTGGCACCTTACTGCTCTCCTACTTGATGCATGGGACCACCACTTGTCTCCTAGATGCACAAGGCTTTCTGCTTTGGTATTGTACCTGTTCCATTAAGCACCCTCTATACCCTCCTCCCCCATCTATGCTCTGACTTACTCTGCTTTTCATATGATAACATACTATTCCTCTATTCTGAACCTTTAAAACTCCAGATCCTATGTGAAAGTGAGATAAACCAACTCTTGCTGTTCTCTATCTAGTTAAGTATCAGGCTATATTTTAACCGAGTTAAAGTAAACATTTATTTAAAGGAAGTACTCCCAGGGCTGGACAGTATCTGATAGGAGATTCCATTGCAAGCTGAGGGTGCTTTGGTGTATTTAAACCAAGTAAGTAGAGGACTAATCCACTTATATATAAAGCCATCCCTGAAAATTGGCATTTATTTAAATACCCTCCAGGGATACTCAAGTCTTCAGTGCTGCACACACGAAGATTCAAATCGAACACACACACTGACATTTCCCTATTCCTTCCCTAGATGCTCATAATACTTAAGGACAAACTCATGTCTGGAGACCCTCCTGAGAATGGAGCTGCCCCTATAGGAATTTGCCTAATGGAACCACTGGCATTTCCTAGGCTGTCAAAGGAGTGCTGAATGCGATGACTTTACAAAGTCGCCGGGGATTTCAGTGAGCATGGGACTCCACAAAGTAGCTTGTTCAGACCAAAATCCAAACCACCTAAGAAATAGAGTATCTGGAAGTCTTGGTTATTTTCTCTCTCTCCCATCTCCCAGCTACAAATTGCCATCTGCTTTGCAAGGGGCATTAAACAATTGAGAATAACTACTTCTGCTAATAGCTTAGCATCAACAAAACATTTTCATATGACTGTCATCCTAATATCCTCACAGGCATTATTTTTTTAAATTTTTTGGATCTGGGATTTTGGCTAGCACAGAGAGACTGGAAATTTTCCATGACTATCTAGCTGTAGGTTAATAGAATTCTATATTAAGATTTTCATTAGTGTTTTGTTCTTATTTTTTTTAAACCATTTTGTGATGGTAACCTGGCCTTTTTTGTTCTCAGGACCTTTATAATGGAGTCAAAAATAAAAGTAAACCAAGGACAAGTTCATTTTCTGCTTTGGTTTCTAACTCGAACTCTTTGAGTGGGTTATACCAAGGAAGTGGAGAGAAGTGAGAGTCTTTGGAGGAGAGGAAAGGGAGATTTCCCCATCAGGGGAAGCAGCCATTATTAGGGTGGGTGCTGCTTGTTCTTCATGGATCGTGAGGCGGGTATGGAGGACCTCAGAAGGAAAGGACTGTGTGATTTCCCCAAAGAGGCTGGGCCACAAGTAATCATGTCTCAGGGTCCACAAAGATGTTCAGTGCAAGAGGGTAGGCACACACCTGCCTCTCAGAGACCATGTGCACCAGGACAAAGAGGCCAGAGAAGCCACCATAAATGTCTGCATACAATTTCAGAACATTGGTGTCACCCTGAGCAAGGGAGAGAGCCCCTGTAGTGACTGTGATTGGTTTAATGAGACAGGACTACTGATGGATTTAAACAGTCCCCGAAGACTTGAATTTATTGAAAGATAAACCTAATAAGCTGAGGAGTCAGGCACTGAAAATGTTGTTGTCTTTCCACAGCACTGACTGCTCACGGAGTTTCCATTTAGATGAGCAGTGGGTGAGATCCAATAGAGTCATTGTTCTGTATGCTTGTAGCAAAGAGATATAAAGGCTCTGTCTCTTATCAAGTTTTTTAGTATTAAATCTACAGCCATGGATCACATAGCATTTCTAGATGGTTACATCAGTCAGCTAGCATCAGGGGTCTGGGATGGCCATCTGGGCAAGGCTGAAGGCATAAATGGATCTCATGAAACATGAAGTTGATAGTGTTCTGTGTTGGGAATAATGGCTTATAAAACATATTGGAGGAGACTGTAGGAATTGCTTAAGAATCAAATTGTTTATTAGATTCTTCCAACTCCTCAAACAACTTCTAATATTTTCCAGGCAGAGCCATCTACATACACCCTCTGCCTTATGAGGGTGAAAGATAACAATTTTATTATTATGTTGCTCCAGAGCAGGAACATTTTCAAGATTCTGTGTTTCAGTAAAAAATCTTTGATCCTCAAATTAAGTGGAAGCTAAGAAATAGCCTCCACATTTACATATGGTCTCTGGTCATTACTCTATAAAAAATGAAAACAAAAAGTGGAGGGATTGAGTGGAAAAACACTCTCCTTAGTCCTTACTCTCCTCCTCCTCTTCCTCCTGTCTTCTCTCTTCAATACACAGACCTCAGAGAACCACAAATCACCATGGGGTGAAACTCCTACTTAATAATGACATCCCCCTTAAGTTAGCAAAAATCTGCCAACATCTGCAAGCTCCTCTACAGAGTTGTGAGCCAAAGTTTAAAATCATGTGTGACAGTGCTGTGGAAAATACAATTGATTCCAGTCTGATTGTGTCAGTTCCAAACAGAGGCAATATTGATGATGCTGAACAGTAATCTTATTGGGCTTGGACCCAACTGAGCATTGGTCTTTGTCAACTCATTATTCCTCTATCAGAGGGATCTCTGCAGATTGATCTTGCCAGCACCTCTTGATGTGTCTCACAAATCACTGCTCTCCTGTTGGCAGGCAGATCTGAGTACTGCACAGTAATTGCTGGGGCTTTTTTTCCCTCTTTCTCTCCCTCACTCTCTGCCAGAAGTCAGTGTCTACCTAGTGCAAGTCATTGTCATATGAAAAACCAAAAGTATTCTAACAAGATTCAGCAGGTAGGTGTGCAGTCCTTGGTGATGCCAAGAGCTATGGCTGTACCACTGATACTTTTGGTTTGGCAAAATTAAGAATTAAATCCTCTATTTTCACTTTGGACAGTTAATTAGAGAGTCCCTGAACGTCTCAGAAGTCTGCAGCAATGCCTGTAGGAAATTTCAGCTCTGCAGTTGAAGGGTCTAGTTTGGGTGACTACTGTTATCTCTACATTTTTAGCAAAATTGAAAAGTGTATTGTCTCATAAGTAATAGGCACAGGGCATAAAACTTTGAACTAATAATACTATCTTTTCTGATTTGATCTGTCCCTCCATGGGGCTACTCTGACATTCCTCATTAACATAAAAGCCTTCAGAAATAAAAATTATTAATTCAGCCTATTGATAAGACACCAAAACATTATACAGCAGAACCTCTGTAAGTCAACCACCCAAGGTACTATAATAAACTGGTCAACATATGGAAGTGGTCAACATAAGAAACTAGGTCTACCATACTGATACGTACATGTGGTGCATGTCTGGTCTCTGAAAATTAGGTCAACTTAAGGAGGTGGTCAGTTCTGGAGGTTCTTTTATGTATATATGTGTGTGTGTGTGTGTGTGTGTATACACACAAATATATATACACACACACACATATATATGATATATATATAATATAAATGGATTTCAGGTGATTGGTCAGGATAAAATCAGGGCTCTATCATGGGTCCACAGTTAGTTTTCTTCCTGGATGAAGCATCTTCCAGGCAGTATGTATGCATTCATTGCTTATATTACCTAGGTAACTGGCAGGAGCAGTGCCAAGGATGATTCAGGATCATGTGGTTTCAGAATGTGCATCTGACATCATATATGTCCTCAACCATGAAGGTTTACCTGATCTTCTGGGAATTCACAATGTTGGCAAGTTAAGTTCCAGACTTTAAGCATCACAGAGAAGGTTCATGACCCTGCATCATCAGTGGTTAAACAGCAGGGGCTACTTGAGTGGTATTTACAACCATGAAAATGCACCTGGAGGCTGCTGGCGGACACTGCTTTCCTTCTGATCCCTTTTAGTTTAACACTTCCTCCACTTGGACCAATACCTTAGGAAGAGTTAAAACAAGGTAAATAAGTGATCTTCAGCAGAAAGGAGACTTCTACAAGCTCAACACAAATGAAAATCACACACAGGAAACACTTTTTGTGTGATGTCTTAGAGGTTCCTGATAATAACACTTGTGGCATCAGCAAAATCTCAGATATTCTTTCTTCTGTCTACTCTTCTGAAGTCAGCAGTTCATTTTTTGGCAGGAGTCATGCCTGAGCAACAAACTCCATCATGAAGCCATTTGGGGATACACTGATGCCAGTTAGAGAAGCTGAGAATTGTGCAACCTTTTCATTCTATTCCTCAAATGACTATTCCCTGTTCCAAACCTATGCCAAAGACAATAGTGACCCAGAATTCATATGATGAATCAGCCTCAATAAAACTCAATTTTGCTGCATTAATTTGAGTGACTCTGTTCACTTTTCTCACATTTCCTGAGTTGGTCGGAGAAAGTATTTGAGTATTTGGGTTTGAAAAGCTTTCTATGGGGTGACCGGCTGCATGGGAAGGCAAAAAGAAACAAAACATAGTTATCTGTGTCCCCATATGAAAATTAATTATTATGGCAGAACTTGAAAGCAATATTTACAGCAGAAGTTTGACAGTGCAGGTAATGGAGAGCTGACTGTTCTGACCTGCTTGAAACCACAATCAGAGGGTCAGCATAGGACGAGGACAACATTACCATCTCCTTCTTGTCCTCCAAGAATGCTTTTATATGGGTGAATATAGTACAATTTGGTGATCGTGGTCAGGCTTGACAATACACTGAGTGACAAACAGAAAGATTAGGTGACCATCTCGAGGATTCCTGCTCTATTTTGATTTTTTATGTGGGAATACTGGTTTCTGAAGCTGATTTGATATGGATATTAAGAAATCATTTCTTGTTATTGTTCACTCATCACAAAAGAAGAAAACATGTTCTCACACCTGTAATCCAAGCACTCTGAGAGGCTGGAGCAGGAAGATTGCTTGTGCTAAGTTCAAGACCAGCCTGAGTAAGAGCCAAGACTCTAACTCTACTAAAAATAGAAAAATTAGCTGGGCGTCATGCAGACACTTATAGTCCCAGCTACTTGGGAGGTGGAGGTGAGAGGATCGCTTGAGCCCAGGAGTTTGAGGTTGCTGTGAGCTACAATGATGCCATAGCACTGTAGCCTGGGCAAGAGAGTGAGACTGTCTCAAAAAAGAAGAAGAAAAAGAAGAAAATATCTTCATATCTCTCTCCAAAAATTGGCATACTTTGTCACATTAAGAAAGGTTGATCAAGGTAAGCAGTGATCATCATAAGTATTGGAATATATTGTGTTTCAATATATTGTGTTTTGACTACTCAAGAAATCATCATAAATGAATAATAAAATAAAATTAGATACCAAATGAAAGTCTAACCAAATAACAACAAAAGTTCCTACTCATACCTAAAAATACTTTTTTATTTTGCCATTATTGGGGTCATGATTTTATTATTTGTTTCTAGTAATTTCTCATGCCTTCTTTGGGATATCTACTACCAATGGGTAACAGATATTTACATAGAATTTTTGAAGATGAGAAAATCTGGGACTGGGGAAGCAGGGAAGGATCAATTCTTTCTAGCCTTGTATTTAGTGTTGTCATGACCACAGGTACGACTGAGGTTCTTACATAATTTAGCAGTTGCTCATGACCTTCAAAGTTCTAAGAAAAATAAGATCCAGGAGGCTTTTAACACTTAGAAAATTTAAGACAGGATTTAATTCTAATCTGAAATGTTTATTTAAAATGGGAAATTAACAGACAGCACAAAGATTCAATAGTTTTCAAAATACCCAGTTTGGAAAGCCCTGTTACATGGATTTCCTAAACCCACCTACATGAGTGAGTCCCTTAGTTACCTTGTTCCAGATACAAGATGACCTGTTAGAAGTTTGGCCTGAGTAATAAAAAGGGTACCACAAAATTCTTGCCTTGAGGCCTCCACTTCCTTGTCAGGAATCAGGACCAGTTTCTGATCCTACAGTACAGTGCTAATACCCTACCTGTATAGTCACACAGGGCCCTATTGTTAGAGTAAGAAACTAGACATAGGACTAAGATCAGATGCAGGTGCTTAAAGATCAGGGGCGAGTCTTAAAGTGAACAACTCTTAAGCAGAAGTTAACTAGCTGGTCTACTAATTGCAGGCAAGAACTAGCCTTGACCCATCTTGTTAGCTCTCTTTGCCACCTTACATGAAGTTTGGCTAGTTACAATATCATTTACATTGTGGTTTAAAAATTTCTTCACCTTTGAAATCACAACGATAGTTCTAAGATATCCAGGTATTGTACGAAAATGAGAGGGAACCCGATTGTAGGAATAGCTACTCAAATTTTTAATAAAAGCCAACCCCATTGGCCTTGAATACTACGAATACCTCCCTTTAATTAGTAAGGCTACAAAAGACCTGAGACCACTTCCTCTCAGGATAGCTGCTGTTTCAGTGTGCCCACTCTTTCTTGGGAGGGTACTTTCATTTTCAGTAAAGCTTTTGTTTGATTGGCTTTGGCAGAAATTTTTTTTCTGTGGCAAACACCAAGAACTTGGAAAAACCTCCACGGAGAGGATGATAACATTGTTTGCTTAATCTCTGCTGCTGACACTTTGAAATTCTTAATAATCTTTTTAGCAAAGAGCCCCACATTTTTCTTTTGCAAAGAGCTCCACACATTAATTAGTTATCTCATTTGCTATTTCCTTTGTCCTCCTTCTGTCCCTTATGGTAGAAATCTGTGGGCAGCGGTAGAGATGGGAAATTGACCATAAATATGTGTCATATCCAGCACCCAGAGAGACCCAAGATCATGTTCCGTCCACATGTAGAGCCATCACATGACTCAGCAGAATCACTGGCCAATGCTCTTGGTAAGAACCCTCCGATGGGTCCAGTAAACTTCCTCATCCTTTAATGTAACAACACTTAACATTTCATTTTAAATTACACTTAGACTTACCATTAACATTAAAAAATGCCTTACAAAAAATTAGGACAGTGCCTCTTCTTTCTTGAAAATAATGAAACAAAATAAATCAGGAAATGCCTAATAACATTCCTTGAATACAGCTGGGAAGAACTTTGCCAGAGCAAATAGCCACCTCCCACAAAAAAGCCAGTTCTACTTTTCAAATCCTGTCTACCGTAGTACCATTTGCAGATGTTTCATGAAAACTATTCCAACTCCGATGCTATTTGGCAACATGACCGTCAAAACTCAATCCCTTTGGGAGTGTAGTCAGGATGTTTTTGATAGTTATGCCTGTCCGTAAGATGGGGTGTCAGCCCTGGCTTTGTCCACGGAGCTGTTATTTGGAGTCCTCTCTCAACTTTTCTACCCGTGGTGGTATATAACAGCTCACTGCCAAGGCTCCCAACAATTACTGTTCCTGCTCTGCAAATATTTGCATGATTAATTTTTCCCGATGTGTGTACTTCCAACCATGAGTACAAACAGCTTTTCATTTCAAACATGTGAGGAGGCACCCTGAGGGGCAGAATCATACATTTTTATGAAGTTGCTGCTGTGGAAACATAATTTTTATAGAAAATTTCACTTTTTCTGGGGCAAAATGAAAATTTAATACTTGTGAAAACTACTTTTCATTGTCATAAAATGAAGTGACAGCAAGAATGAAATATATTTGTAATTTGGGGGGAAGTGATGGCGTCTCCTCCCCTTGTGTTTGCGTAGCACCTTTCCCTGCATAGGAGGGACATATTATTCTGAGTCTTGTGTTGCCTCTGTGCCTACAAGGGAGCACTCCTGGGAGCCTCCCAAGCTATAAACATAATAAACCAAGGAAATAAAACCTAGGTTATTAAACAGTTTGAGAAAAATCCCCTGATGTGAGGAAAAAGATGCCAGAAATTTCTGTGATAACGGGGAAAACCTCAAGACGTAGAAAAGCACTTGCTCTTTTAATAACAGAGGAAAAGAACAGAATGTTCCACTTTTGAGCAAAATCTAGTAAAATAAATTTGCCATTTATTAAGTTCGTATGCAAGTTCGTTTCACCAGTAAAATTTAATTGTCTGTAACCTTTGAGTCCATGAGTCTCTAACTATTTAATTCACTCTAGGAGTTTTAACATAGGCGACCAATCTGAATCTTTGTCTAGAGACAGTGTTTCCCAAGATGTGGTCCTAACATACCACTTTCAGGATAAGTGATATGATTTTAGGTATTGTATGGATGATCATTTCTAGCTATGCACATATATTAATAAGTAATTAAAATACATGTATGCCTGTTTAATAACTACCACATTAATCTCAAGTTTTAGCAATGCTAGCACTACCTTGAAAACTTCCAAAATGTCGTCCCACCTTAACCATCTTCATATTGTACTTGTGACCCATTCACCATCCAGTCTAAATTAGGATTGCAGTCTCCTCCTTGACCTTCCTCAGAGTAATCAGAGAGAAAATTTAAAAACTGTAGTTTGAATTATTCCTGTATACCAGTGAATTTCAAATGGTGTGCTGGTATGCTATGAGAGGACCTTAGGTGTGCTGCAAAAAAATTTTAAAGATCATTAATTAAATTCTTTTTGAATGAAGTTCAAAGCACAATAAGCATTTTTTTAATTCTTTTTTTTTCTTTGATCAACCTACTTTAACTGTGCTGCAGAAGTTTAAGTGTGCCAATAGATAAAAAAAGGTTGAAAACCACTGCTCTCCTCAGAATCCTTCAGCCCCTTCCCCTCTCACTCACAATTAAAGCCAGTCGTCTTGCCACAGGCCACAGGCCCTGCCTCGGTTCCCTTTGGAAACTGAATGGACCTGCTCCGTCTTCCTTTTTGTCTACTACCCTCTTCCTCTCTCTGCTCCAGCTTCCAATCATGCCAAACTGAAATTGGCTGCAGGGTTTGGTGTTACTTTTCTTTCCCCCATCTAGAGTTCTCTTTCTCTACCCATACCCAAGGCATTTTACATCACTTAATTCAAAGCTCTGCTCAAATATCGCTAATTTTGACTCTCCCCTTATGCCTTCCCTTTCTATTCCTGTTCCTTGCTTGCTGTTTCTCCATCACAGTTATGTCCAA
The DNA here is from genome assembly GCF_000181295.1 of Otolemur garnettii. NCBI lineage: Eukaryota > Metazoa > Chordata > Mammalia > Primates > Galagidae > Otolemur > Otolemur garnettii. Next base: position 3,012,837 of record NW_003852445.1, read on the forward strand.
TGGCAGATTGAAAAATGGCCTCCATGTGTCATCGTATAAAGGGTTCCATAAGCAAAAACAAAAAACCTCAAACACCCCTTTTTTATAGTTCTCTTATGTTTCAAGTTTCTGGCCAGTAAAATTTGCTGACAGGAACTTTCTAATTTTCTATTGCACTGATGTATTCCATTTTGAGTTTTTCCCTCTAAAAACAATAGAACTTCCTTATAGCCATGTGGTAACTACAAAGTTTCACGCCACTGTTTGTCCAGAGAAGACAAAATAAGCGATATCCCACCACAGACTGTGCCCAAGGACCCCCTGAATGGTGTACTTTCTGCATCCTGCCTGAGTATAAGGCTGAAAGAATGACCAGTATTAACCCCTAGCTCATTATTCTACTAACATCTCCGCCCCAGAAGGCACCTACCTGCTGTTTTTGATCACGTGATGTATGTACTAGCATGATCTCTCACTGTGCTTGCATGCTCTTTGCTCCACCCCAAACATGTAATGAGCCTCGCTCACCTCATGCATTGTCTTACCTTGTCGTTTGGGGAGGCAGATTTGAGGCGGTCCATTTCTCCCATCTCTCAGTTGATACACCTGCTGTAAGAGTTCTCCTTTCTTTCCTGACAATCCTCATCTCATGAATTGACTTTCTGTGTGGTGAGCAACAAAGGGAACCCCCTTGTAGATTTGTTAACAATCCCACCCTGTATTCACACCCTTTGCCAGTGACTTGTAATCTCCTCCTCTTTTATGCTGGGCTTGGCCATCTGACTTGCTTCAGTCAACAGATAGGGGCACATGTGATGTAGGCCGAGGCTTGAAAAAGCCTGTGCTCATTCCTGTTTGGCTGTTACTCTTCTACAATTTCTGCAAATACTTGCTGAAGGATGGGGTTCACAGAGTAGGACTTAGTCACTCTAGCCATCCCAGCCAATGCATCCTACATAAGCAACACCTACTGAATTTCCCTGTCCAAGCAAATTAGGCTGAGATCAGAAGAGCTGAACAGCCAAGCCCTAAATAAATGACCTACAAACTCTTGAAGGAAATAACTGGGTATTTATTTAAGACACTCAGTATAGAAGTGCCTTGTTATATTGCATTATTATGGCAAAATATAGCTTATATATCTCTTACTAACATATTATGTGTTTAAAAATTTGTCCGCTTCATAATGTAAGTTTGCAAGAAGAAATGCTCTGTCAGTCATAATAATTAGCAGATGAAGTTTGGCACAAAGATACACTTACTAAAAATTTGTGGAATTCAATGCATTTTATAGATAATGATGCTAAGGTAAGTCTTCTGTAGGCAGTGCCATGGCAACCCACTGAGGCCAGATGGATTGCAAGTGCCATGTCTGATGCCCTAGGGTTTTGGGGACGTAGCAATCATGACTTGGTACCATTAATGATAAAGGTGGTAAAATCTCTCTTAAGGAACTAAGGCATTATGTCATATCATATGTCAAGCCATCTAAATAGTTAAACAGAGATAAAGATTTGCAGATAGTTTTTATGGAACTTCACATTTACTATAATTCTAAAATATATCATATGAGCAGCTTGAACATAGGCTCTCCAAAGGTTCCTAGTTAACCCAGGATGATGATGAGATGACATTTTCAGACATGCACAGTCACAGAGAGCTTTTAAGAAATGGGTAGTCTGAGGTTGCTCTTTGGTCACTAGGCATCTGCTGTTGAAGACAACTATTTATGGAGTACCTGGTGTAGATCTGGCTTTGATCTGGGCACCAGGAATACAAAGCCATAACAGACAAGGCTTGTTTATTAAAATGAAGACAAATGAATCAAATTTTCTAAAGAAGTGCTCAGAACAATCAAGGAGGAAGACTAGGCTGGGGAATGAGGGCTACATAAATAAAAATATCTCTCAACAGCTGGTCAGGAAGCTGGAAGAGTCTGCTTTCACATCTCGTCCCTTAAGCCCCATGACCCCCAATCACTTAGCAATGAACGTTTATCAAATAATTTGTAATTTGCTGAAATACTTGTGCTATTGTCAACCCTGATGTACTCAGTTTCCAGGAACCAAATGGATAATTGAAGATATCCAAATAGCCCACTTAATCACAACAGCAAAACTTAAATGCAAGTCTTCCCTTATGAAATTGAAGGGAAGGAGGAATGACTCTGGCCTTTTTACTAGTCTGAATAAGACTATTCTATACCTGCTTTGAAGAACATAATTATTTAAGTTTGTATGATGTTGATCATGCTACCCTTGTACTAAAGGGTGAATTTGATATTCTATTGTTAGTGACCAGCTAAGCCAGGTGTGCAAAGACAGGCTGACCTGTTGTTACATACTTGGTCTCTCCTGCTTGTTATGTATGTGTGTAGTGTACGTAGATCTGTAGCACACAACACCTTCCCTTAGACATTTCCTTTATAGCTTTTATTACTATTTTAAAGCTTTTCATTAACTTAGAAATTTGTTTTAGGCATTAAATAGAATGTTTTAACTCCAAAAATCACTGTCTTGGACTACAGAACTCCATGATTTATGTGTTCCTTGAATACCATAGAGGGACTATGTTGCTCAGAAAATATACACTAATCAAATAATTATATGTAAATTAAGTTCTTGTTTTATGAAATTTCTCCCTTCTCTCTGATATTCATAACTAAGGTAGTAAATATTTTTTAATATCAGGTGTCTTAGCTGCATGACAACATTTTCCTCCATGGAACTAATAAAACCATAATTTAGACCCTTGACATTTGTGTGTACAGTGATTATCTGTGAGAGAGAGAGACCACATGCCTGTTTTCCAAATGTATTTCAACTCAGAAACTGCCCCTGCCATAGTAATCTAACTGAATTAATATTTGTTAAAATACAATTGGAGACAGTCTACCTAAGGAATACATATCTGGATCATAGCTTTATGCCTGACCAGAAATAATATTTTGCCTTTTGGTTAACTAACTAATTTAAGATTTACTGAGCAACTACTGTTTTTCTGACTCTCTGCTCTGTTGAGTAGAAAGATATAGAGATCGTCTATATCTTATCGTTTATACTTTTTTTTTTTAGTATATAGAGTAGTTCAGAGTAGGTAGTGCTGATTAAAAGTAGTGACAAAATGAAGAAATGAATTTCAATTTGTAAATAAAATAGTAAAGGTAAAGAAACTTGTAATGAGATGGTCAGTGGACACTGTACTAGTTGGTACAAGAAGGCTGTATGTGTTCCTCTATTTCTTATCTTTTATTCTCTTCTGCTGCTGCAATTTATTGCCAAAGCATATCATTTGTGTCATATATGTCAATAGTATTCTTATTGTCAAGTATATCTTTCACAGTCTCTTAAATCGATGTGTTGTTAAATACTGTACTGCTAAGTTAATTAACCTGGCTGTATTTACATAGCATTTTCCAACTGTGCTCTGAGCTTGTTGAGGGCAGGTGTTGTATTTATTACTTCCTTGAACACTTTAGAGCACCTTATTTTGTGCAAACCAGTTTTTCCAGTTGGATTTAGTTGTCACTTCTGTCACTGATAGTGCTTGAGTCAGTGAGTACTACTAATCCCATTGGTGGTCCTCAGGGAAAAGGGAAGTAAATGTTGCCGTGCTAGCACAAATGGGAGAAAATAGGATTTAGATCCCATTGGGAAGATTTTTTTTTTTTT
>NW_003852445.1:3016640-3020578 GCF_000181295.1 Otolemur garnettii
TATATGTCTATACCCATCAACCAACTTCTTCTCATGTCCCCTCCCACTCACACAGGCTTCCCATCTTCTACTCTCCAGCTCCATTGGAGCAACTTTTTATGTCCCTACATATGAGTGGGAATAAGTACATTTCCAAACTGGCAACTGGGCTGGAAAGAAAGTTTTCTCTGGGCTTGGACTGAGATGACATATATGAACACGTATATACCTCTCTATTCCTTAAGCATCTAAAGATTTTGCCATGATTTAAATCCGATTCAGGTGGTAAAACATCTGGAAATCATGATGGCATTTACTGAACATCATAAATTGTTGACAAATAAAGCTTAAAATTATGTAATGTACCATTTTGTGCTAAATCAGATGCCATATTATGCTAGATTCTCCTACAGATGAAAAGTGGCAGACGCTGAAAGTACAAGAAAAACCTATGAGACGAATAGTTTAAAGAAATCTGATTTTTTTGTTAAATTAACAATTGGGAAAAGTCTGCTTCATTCTATTTTGCTTGTGAATTCTCTCTCTCTCTCTCTCTCTATATATATATATATGTGAATATTGTGTAAATAGCCTAAATGTGTCTTCAGCTGAAATTTGCCATTTTAGTTTAAAAGAAACTATAATATTATATTTCATGGGCTGAAAAATGGAAGTGCTGGTCTGGATAAAATTATTTCTCCCTTTTTAAACCCAAAAATATATAATAATAAAATTGGTTACAGCCCTGTTACTGCAGTTAGAGAATTAGAAGAATTCGGGTTAGACTGACTCTTTTCTTTTGCACATTTCTAATCTATCTTGGTATTTTGAAAAAAAAAAAAAGTTATAAGGAGAACATCTGTTGCTACTCATGTCATTCTTCATGTACATCAGGGTCCGTAAAAGTTTAAGGGGGCCTCTCTCTATCTTTTTAAAATTAGTGCTTAGTCAGAATTCTAAGAGTTTTACATTGCTTAGTTCATCCAAATTATCAAAGAAGACCAGCGATTCTTCCCTCAGCTTTACCCATCTCCAGCAACAACACTGTGCTCTCTTCCCTCCCGTCCTCCCAGGTAACTGATCGCCTCCTTTCTTTCTCCACCTCTCCACCGCCCCTCCGTATGTGCTGTTGCATTTTCTCCCCTCCAATTTAATTAGGTTTATATTTCCATGCTTGCTGTCTCCTTGCACCCTATCCTTTACTCCCCAACTCAACCTTAAATTTCTTTTGCTTTCTCTCTGCTTTTAAACTTGATAACTTTGCAATTCAATATATAAATTAATATTTGATGCAAAGCCTTTATCCCTTCCATGCACGCACATGTACTGAGCACCTACCAGAGTCAGTCCTTACTCTACACATTGAAGACGTAATAGGGACAAGATAGGTCAGAATCCCCAGCTGATGGAGCATATCAGACAAATGTAAGTGTTATGCAGAGAGAAAGTATTAGATGCTGAAATAAATTTGAATTTCAGATAAACAACAAACAGTTTTCAAAGTAAGTATGTTCCAGGCAATAGTATGTGTGGTTGGATTATAGCATAGTACAGGTTGGGGTGCTATTTGGGGGAGTTTTGCAGCTGTTCCTTCACCAAGTTATATATATCCACTTTGACCCAGGTGCCTATGTGAAGACCATTCCCCGTGTATAGTCTCTGACCTCTGTACTCCAATCTCAGCTGATCTAGATTTCCTCATTCTCAGGATCCACCTTCTTTAACCATTTTCCTGAAAAGATGCCAGGTCACATCAGTCTCTTCTTTTATAAATCATCTTTATGGTTACTACATAGACTACACAATAATCATAAAAATGCCTGGTATAGAGTCTACATGGTATAAATTTGTATTTTAATCAACCTGTAGTGCTTTGTTGTCATGAACTTTCCTGTGTGTGTGTGTGTGTGTGTGTGTGTGTGTGTGTCTAGTTTCTCAAGTTTGCAAGCACAGGAATGAAGGATAAAGGGTCTGGAGTCAAATAGTCCAGGGTTCAAGTTCTGTTTCTGCTATCCTGCTGGTCCCACAGACCTCACACAGATGATTTGCTGTGCCTCCTTTTCTTCACTTTAAAAAGGGAGAGTATAATATTATCTCCCTCATGGAGATCTTATAAATATTAAATACGATTCCATACTTGGAGTACCTGAGCAAAGCATGTTAGTTCTCCTCCTTCTTCTCTTCATCATCATCATCACCTGCATACAACTTCCAGCATAGTGCAGCACTGGGAAGATGATCAACTAATATAAACCTTCAGTATTAAGTGACCACTGAAATGAGTAATGGCTTCTGTGAACGTTTCGCTAATTTTTCATATTTATCTGGCCCTCTTTTTGGTTACAATGAGCAGTCAGAAGTAATTTGCCTTATATATTATTAAGAGAAAACAAATTTACAGATTATGTAAACCAGAAAACGTAAAAAGGAACATACTTTAAAGCAACATTCTGTCCCTGCAAAGCTCAAAATTATGTGAATTAAATGCTTACTATTCTCTCATCCCTTTTGGACAATAGATTTACAGAGGACAGAATCAATTTTTTTGTAAGAGGCCTTTCTCTTCAATGCATAAACTTTGGGTCACTGGTAAAAGTATTCAGTGACAATCATGATTATAGGTCCCCAATGACCTAAGAAAAATTAAATTATATGGCAGGTTTTCAAACCTCCTGCTCAGCAGGAAATTGCTCGTTTTAAATTATGCTTTTGCAACTGATATTTTTGGTACTACATTATTTGTTGTAGTTATGGATGTAACCAAGTTTGTAAATAGAATTCTACAATACACCTTCTAATGTTATGAAAAATAAAATCCTTTGGGTTGAAATAGTGTATGTTTAGTTTTGCCAAACAAATATAGGAGAAGCCTATTATACCATATGTCCCATCTGCATGAGAAATTAGTGAAAGTATGAAAATCAGTACTGGTATTTCTACTGCCAAATATAAATCTATAGTATACTTACCTTATTATTAAGTCTATGGTGCAATTTTTTGATATGACAGTCATGAAAGAAATAGCTCTGAAATAACCCAAAATGTAGTATGGCTGAAGCTGAAAACTCCATTAAAATGAAAGTCAAAAATTGTTCTAGACATGGTACTATCTGGGAAAAAAAATAAATCTTTGGGATAAATAAGGGCAGGTAAGAATTGGTTGTAAGGCCATGGATAGAAAAGGAGGCATAATAAGGTCTTTTCTCCCACACAAAAATGGTTTTAAAAAGTTGCTGCCTTGCCTCAGATGATGTAAACACTCTAAATTGCATCTAGCAGCAAAAGGTCTTCTGAAGAGGTCTGTGAACAACAATAACCTCTCCCCCCAAATAAAGGAGTTAGAGCTTGCCATGGCCATAAAATGTGACTATTTTTATAATAAAAATATAATAAAAGTTGAATTTACATTATTCCCATACACATTTTAGGGATCTAATGAGCACAGTGGCTGAATTCAATATTTTAATTTCTATAAGCTGAAGTCTATTTTTCTATTGCCTTCCACATTTAAGAGGTCATCTCATTTATTTTCAGTAGATAACAATTCTTTAGAATTTACTTTCATTGTTTTTATTTTAAACCTCAAGGAGAGGTTTATAAGGAGATTTGGGAATAATATAATATTTGTCAGCTAACATTTAAATAGGGTGATATTTAAACTCATTCTATAGTGAGGTGATTTTTCCAGTTCTATTTGGAGTGATAAGAATTTATGCTGGGTGATATGAAAAGAAGAGAAAGGATATACCTTCCCCCAAATGTCTCTCATGCATGCCTGGGTGTGGTATAATATGCTCCTTCTTTCCTAGGGGGAAATTCTGCCTATTAGAAGAATTTGAGGCAAAAAAGAGGCTTTAGGAATAATACAGTAATGTCTCCAGAAAATAGACATGCATGATTTCAGGGCTGAACCTGTGTTATGTGTGTGCCCGTGTGTGTGTGTGTGTGTGTGTGTGTGT
>NW_003852445.1:3020598-3093098 GCF_000181295.1 Otolemur garnettii
TGTCTGTCTGTGTGTGATGCCAGCAGGGGAGAAGTTTCCCCCAGCTCTCCCTAAGGACTTGCTACTTTGTTTCAGGCCAGCGAGCTGTAGGATAGATAGCAAGGCATACGTAGTATCTGAGCTCATGGATTCAGGATTTAGGAAATTCTCCAATAGGGCCGATACCGAAAGAGATAACAGGAAATTGAATAAGGAAGATAAAGCAGGCTCAAATGTGGAGAAAACTAAAGGAAAAGTTCTGATTTCATTCTCACTATGTGTGAAAAAGGAGGAAACCGAGGTTCAGAAAAGCTAAAACATTCGGCTTAGGACCTAAGCCTTGGGTGCTATAGACTGGTGATGGGCAGAGTTGGTGCTTGAAACCGGCTCAAAGGGCACCAGAGAGGTTTTTAATACAGTGCCTGCTCCAGGTCAAAAACAAGTCTCCATGATATCTGCAACTAGAAAAAGGACGTACTTAAAAGTTAATTTACAATTTGGTTTCAATTCCTCCTATCAAATTGCCACAGGATGGAAACACCCTATTTCCCCTGCCTCCCTAACAAGAGGCAGGCTCCAGGGGCAGTGCCAGCCCCGCCGCCCGCCGTGAGCACTGTCTGGTCTTTTCACTTAAGTCCTGAGCAGCCTGTAGTGACCTGCCCTTGAAGTGGTGGTTTAACGACCTTTGCCCAAGCACTCTCTGCCTCTTTGTACATCTTTAATAGTTTCCTTGACGGGCTATGAAGAACTGCCAGATGACAGTTCTATTTCATTTTTGTCACCGCCTGGTGCTCCTTTTTTCTCTCTGGCTTTTTCTCAAGGGCATGATTCTATAAGTCAACGTGGCAATGTTCACGATGGGTATTGCTCTTTCAACCGCTGTATATTGATGCGGTGAGAGCAAGTCACGGACATGTCAAGATTTCAGGCCTTCAAAAAAGTAATCAAGGAGTACTTTATAAACTCTAATGTCCTTTCCATTGGAAGCAAATTGAAACTGGGGATTGGGATCTGATATTAAGGGTTTACTTTAAAACACTGCTGCCAGAGGCATAAAAAAGCCCCTTTGATTAATATACCATAGGATTTCGTTCGCTTGGAAAAAAGCGCGAGTGATGTGTTTTTTGTTCCCCAGGTTTTAAATAAAACATTTGTCATTCTTGCCCACTGTTTATTACTAATTGCACAATTATTTTATTATGTGGCACCAGAAAAATATGATTTAAAGTTCCTCCTGCATAGTCTATGCTTTAAGTAAATAATCACTTCAGTCAAAAATTATTTATTAAATTGCACGATTCTTTGCTAAACATAATTGAGACGTCGAGACATTTTTATTAGTGCTGCATAATGAAATAATCAAGGAATTAGTAATAAATTTTGCCTCTTGCCATTTAGAAAAAATAAAAAACAATTACTAGGGTTTTCTTTAAGAATGTGAGATTCCTAAAATTATCACTCATAAAATCATGCTAATGAATGTCATGTTTCTTCAGCAAAAAAATGAAGCCAAAATAAAATGGCTTTTCCTTGTCATCTCTGCCAAATTAGGATAACTGTCTCACATGGCCTGGAAGTTCGGATTTCTTTATGTACTTCTTATTTCAGTACGGAGAGGGCAGTTTAAGTTCAAGTCTGACTACCCTGATACATTGGAAAACACTTTCATAATGGTCATCAACTTTCATTTGCTACCATAGTCTCAGATTTTATACTAAGGGTAGGAAATATTTTTAAAGGCTAAGTAGTACCTTTTTTGTAGGATCATGATCAATCAATACTTACTATGACACCTACCATAAGGTGCTGCCTTGGGCACTGTGAGAGCATGAAGGAAGAGTAGATATGGACCTTGCTTTCGAGGAGCTCACCACCTAGTAAGGGGGATAACGAAGTATCTATTAGAGTGCCAGCTAAAAAGAAGACATTGACGAAGTGATATAAATTTTCAGAAAGAAAGAATCCTTATGGCTTGGGAGGGAGAAATATGGAGGACACAAAAGAGAGACCAAAGGGATTGGCCGTGAACTTGAAAGAGTGTTAACAGTAATAGCAAACATTTGCTGAGATCTTATGTGGCTAGAATTTTCTCTGACTCTAAAGTCATTTTTTTTCTTTTAACCACTAAACCATAAGCTGTGGGTATGGAGAGATCCAGGAAGAGGATATTCTAGGCAAAGGAAACAGTATGGGCAAACACATGATGGAGACTGAACTCTCTCTTCTATTAATAAATCATTTGTTCACAGTGACATGAGAGCTGTTTCACACAGAAGACAGATCTATACTCTTAGATTCCTCCAGTAAAGTCTAGTTAGGGCACTTAGAGTTTGCTATGAATATCAACAGCAATGCATGCCTGAAAAATAAGTAGATGCAGCCAAGCTTCACTATAGAATATTTTGGCCATGCAATCATGTATTTATTAATTGTGAAATCTTAGACTTAAACACCAATTATAAAATAGAAATAGAATCATAAAGAGGTCTTGGCACTTCTTAGTCTGGCCTCAACTTACCTATCCAATCTAATTTTTCTTTTCATATACTTGTGCTCCCATAACTAAGGTAACTTTGCCACATGCGCCCAGGCCTATCCCATATCCCACCAATCTTGTGTTTTTTGGCCTGTGGGAGTGGCTCAGTCTGGAAAGACCTCCTTGTGGCAACAAGAGCTCTGGAGCCACATGAGGTTTTGGAGATGTTGAGTGACATGTATCCTGATCTGAAGGGTAACATCTCATGTCTTCTATTACATTTCTAATACATTACATTCTATTACTTCTATAAATTTCTATTACACTTCTAAGATTGCCTATTGGCCCAGTCAATTAAGTGTCAGCTTCTCCCCTCAGTCACTTTGGAGGATGATAGCTCTCCAGTTTTATGTTGGAGAACAGGACTTAATCCCAGAGATGTTCCCATTCCAGCATTTTTCACCAATTTCTTCACTTTGCCTGTTTTGTGGGATCAGTATCACTTTCCTGCTTTGCATTATTTGGTTCTTCTATTTTTTTTCTTTGTTTGAAATACTCTTTTTTTTTTTTAATTACAGGTTAATATATGGGTATAAATGATTAGGTTACATTGTTTGCGTTTGTTAGGTAAAGTCCAAGTTGTAGTTGAGCCCTTCACCCAGGAGGTGTGCCATATACCTCTACATTGCACTCCTCAGATGAGACTTACCAAACCCCTTGTTTCCCCATCCCCACTTGAAATTAATTATGTTTCTTATGTGGGTATATAGATAAATAAACTATTATATATATACCATGGAATATTATTCAGTCATAAAGATGGAAAATTTACATCTTTTGTATTTCACCTGGATGGATTTAGAGAACATCCTCCTAAGTAAACTAACAAAAGAATGGAAAAGCAAGGATCTAATGTACTCGAAACTAATATGAAACTAGTAGGTGAACAACAACAACAAATGCTCTTGTATTTTTATTTTCTATTCTTTTTAAAAGACTATATACTTCCTTTGTATTTAATTGGGCTCATAATTAACATATTAAAGTTCTGTAAACTGTATTTTCTTGTTAATCAAAAAAAGATGAGAATTTCTCACATTTCATTAAGTGTCATATAAAAATATTTTATATAACTTTATAGTATAAACTTTTACAGATATACTTTACTTTAACTAATTGCCAATTTAGTTAAATTATTTCAAGTTTTGTAATATCACAGTAAGGTAGTGATAAACTTCTTTTTATAAATATTTTCCTACATTTCTGATTATTGTCAAAGATAAAAATTAATGTTTAAATATGTATATTTATGTATATACACATGAATTGCCTCCAAAAAAGTTTCAATAATTTAACTCCATTTTTAAAAAAACTTGCTAGCACTGGATTTTATATATTTTCATCAAATTAGTAAGTTAAATTGGTATCATGTCATTTTAATTTACATTCATTTTAGTACTAATGTGGCCAAATACATTTTCATAAATTGGTTATTTGCAGTTTCCATTCATGAATTCCTTCATTTCTACTGAGTTCACATATTAAAAGATTTCGATAAAGCTGAGAATTTTTTTTAAATTAACTTTTTAGCAGTTATATATTGCAAATATATTTTCTTATCTGACATTTGCCTTTGAAACTTATTTATATCATTTAACATAAGAACATTTGATTTTATACTTTCTAAAAAGTTATTTAATTTTTTCTGTTTTTAATTGACAATAATTATACATATTTATGGAGTACATAGTAGTGTTTCAATATATGTGTACCATGTATAGTGATCAGATCAGGGTACATAGCATATACCTCATTTCAAACATTTATCATTTCTTTGTGTTGGGAACATTTAATGTCCTTCTAGTTCTTTGAAACTATATATTATTAACCATAGTCATCCTACAGGAGAACAAAACACTACATATTCCTCCTATTAGCTCTCCTATTTTCCAGCTCTGGGAGAGTACTTCTTTTTTCATGTTGATATCTTGTGCTTTACCATCCACTATTTAGGAAACACCTCTGGGCCATTCCACTCGTATGAATTTACCCAGGAGAAATGACAACACGTCTATACTAATAGTTGCAACAAATATCACCTGTTTTCCAAAGTGGCTTAATTATTTTACATTTTTACCAGTCATGTGTATGAGTTCATTGCCAGCACTTAGCAGTGTCAGTATTTAAAACTGTAGCTTTTCCAGGTGTTTAGTGGTATATCATCGTGGCTTTAGTTTGCATTTCCACAATAACTAATGATACTGAGTATCTTTTCATGTGCTCATCTGAAATACCTAGGTATTGTTTAGCCAAGTTATTTTTAGCCTATTTTTATTAGATCATCTGTCTTGTTGTTGAGTTGGTTACTCTAGCCTCTTGGCAATAATAAATAAAGCTGCTTCAGGTTTTTATGTGAATATAATTTTTCAATTCACTTGGACAAATACCTAAGTTTGCAGTTGTTGGAGAACATGGTAAATCTAGTTTAATTTTATGAAAAACTGCTGAATTGTCTTCCAAAGTGGCTGTAACATTACACATTTCTACCACTAATACAGGACTTGAACTACACTGAATGTATATGGAGTATACATCAGTTTGGGGAATATTGACACACTAACACTATTGAGTTTTCCAGTGTATAAAACTGATGTATCTTTACCTTTATTAATCATTAATTTCTCTCACCAATATATTATCATTTCCAGTGTACAAGTCTTATGTAAATTTTGTAAAATTTTATCCATAAGTATGCCATATTTTTATGGTATTGTAAATAGTAGGTATAAGCTAAAATTTCCCATTGGTGGTTGCTAGTATATATAAATAAAATTAAATCTTTTTATATTGACCTTCTAACTTGTGATCTCACTAAAGTCATTTATATCTTTTCTGTAGATTTCCTAGTATGTTAGACATAATCATGTCTGCAAATAAACTTTTTTTTTCTTTCTTTCTAATGTGCCTTTTATTTATTTCTTTGTTCCTTATTGGCAAGGACCTTCAGTATATTGTAGGATAGAATGATGCACAAGGAAATATTTTCCTTGTTCTTGATCATACAAGGTCTTTCACCAATAGGTAGGATGCTTGCTGTAGGTTTTTCAGACAAGTCCTTTCACAGAAAAGGAAGTCCTTTTCTATTCTTAATTTGATTTGCAGAGCATTTTTTTTTTTTTGTCAGCAATGGGTAATGGATTTTTTTCAAAGTTTTCCTACATCTATTGAGATGATTCTATCTCTTTTACTCTATTAATAGGGTGAATTATATTGGTTGCTTTTCAAATGTTTAACCAACTGTGTATTTCTGGGATAAACTCCACTGGATCATATTGTAATATCTTTTTATATACAGGCATACCTTAAAAATATTTATGGTTCAATTCCAGACCACTGCAATAAAGTAAATATCATAGTAAAGGGAGTCACACAAGTTGTTTAGCTTCCTCCTGCGTAAAAAAGTTGCTTATCCTATACTGTAGTTTGTTAAGTATGAGATGATATGTCTAAAAGACAATGCACATCACTTTGCTAAAATTACTTTAAGCCAAAAAATGCTAAAGATCACCTTTGCCTTCAGCAAGTTATAGTCTTTTTGATGGGGGAGGATCTTGTCTCAGTGCTGATGGCTGCTTACAAATTAGGGTAGTTGCTGCTGAAGGTTGCAGTGGCTGTACCAATTTCTAAAATAAGACAACAAAGTTTGCCTGCCACATTGATTGACTCTTCCTTTCACAAAAGATTTCCCTGTAGAATGCAATGCTGTTTGTTAGCATTTAACCCATAGTAGAACTCTCAAGATTGGAGTCAATCCTCTGAAATGCTGCCAGCTTTATCAACTGATTTACATGTTCCACATCCTTTGTTGTAATTTCAACAACATCCACAGCATCTTCATCAGGAGTACATTCCATCACAGTTTGGTGTGAGATTTCAGTAACTCAGTAACAGGCTCCACCTCCAATTCTGGTTACTTTACTACATCCCCCATATCTGCAGCTGCTTTCCCCATTGAAGTCTTGAATCCCTTTAAGTCATTCATTAGGGCTGAAATCAACATTTTCCAAATTACTGTTAATCTTTATGTTTTCACCTTCTTCTGTGAATTGTGAATATTCTTAACAGCATCGAGAATAATGAATCTTTTCCTGAAAGATTTTTATTTACTTTGCCCAGATCCATCAAGGGAATCATTATCTCTGGCAGCAATTGCCTTACTAAATATATTTCTTAAATAATAGGACTTGAAGATGGAAATTCCTCGATTCCTGGGCTGCAGAATGGATGTTGTGTTAACAGGCATAAACACATTAATCTCCATGTACATCTCCACCATCAGAACTCTTGGGTGATCAGATGGATTGTCAATGAGCAGTATTATTTTTAAAGTAATCTTTTTTTTCTGACCAGTAGGTCTCTACAATGTGCTTAAAATATTCAGTAAAGCATGCTGTAAACAGGTGTGCTATCACACAAGCTTTGTTGTTCCGTTTGGAGAGTACAGATGATGTAGATTTAGCATAATTCTTAAGAATTCTAGAGTTTGAGAATGATAAATGACTTTGCTTAGCCCCTAAAAAAGGGGAGCCTATATTTGGAATCTACAGGAGCCTCCAGCCCACCCAAGTGACTGTGCCACTTACCATCACCACTGGCATCTTGGAAATGGGCACACTGCTGACACTTTGCTATGGTTAGTATCAGGACCTTGGCAATATATGGAGTGGCCACATAGTGGTGCCTCCTTTTCTTGTGAGAGGCATGAGGTACAGAGCCAGCTGCTACTTTGGCTGGTGGCTGGTTACAGTGGTCCAGATGACCTGAGCACCCAACATCCCTCACTGTTCCCTCCTGACCTATCCTCATCCCCAAATCCACTTATTTCCTATTCCTACCCTTGTCCATAGTGGGAACATGACCACTGCTGCCCTGATGAGAAGCCCATCTGTTTTATTTCCTGGGAAGCTGGTGCAAAGGGCCATGGCTGCCCCTGCCTGCCCCTGGCTACTTGTGGTACATCCCTGCCATTCCCAGGCTGCCTCATCTCTCATGCAGCTGAGCCCATTCTGAGGCCCCTAAGACACCACAGTAAGGAGGAAGATCCCTGATCTGAGATATGAGAAACTTGGGTTCTGAGACCTGGTTCTACTAGTAGCCTGTTGTTGTGACCTTGGGTCTCAGTCCCATGAAGTTTCTGTCCACAAGGGTACCTGCAGGGAAGCATGAAAGCGTGGAATTACCTAAGCCCATAGATTGTAATTTTGAGTCTATGCCTTGTCCAAACTCCCAACATGTTGAATTGGTATAGTTTCCCAAACTTGCCACTTGGAAGAATCATCTACAATGTTTGTTAATAAAGCAGGTATCCCTGGTCTTTCTCTTGGAGAGTTGATGCGATATCTTTGGGTGTGGTTCAAGAGTCTCATTTTAACCAGTCCCCTGGGTGATTTGTAGGATTTGCAAGTTTGAGAAAGGCTGGAATCATTCATTCTGATGTTACTGAGTGCCCCAGGTCTGAATGGCTGAAGGAGGTCACAGTCTAGTCACAAAACAGAAAAGTAAATGCAGAGCACTTCACCAGGTGTCATTCCGAAAGACTTCCTTTTCAGCATAGTATCCTAGAGGACTCAGAATGGGGCCAGCTGTGTGAGAGATGGGGCAGCCTGGAAAGGGCAGAACTGGTCCTGGCCCCTCACACTGGCTTCCAAGAAAAATATGACAGCTGAGGTTCTCCTCAGAGTAGCTGTAGCCACATTCCCACTGATGGACATGGGTGGGAATAGGAAATGAGAGGATGTAAGGATGAGAATGAGCTGGGAGGCGACAGTTGAGGGAGGGCAGGGGCTCAGGTCATCTGGACCATTGTCACCTGCTGCCTGGGCTCACTCCTGGCTTCTTCACAGTGGCCAGCTCTGTGCCTCGCACTTCTTGCGAGAGGAGGAGGCACCTTTGCATGGCCACTTCTGCCCTCTTTTGAAACTTTAAAGTGAAAGATTTTTTTCCTGAACTGTTAGGCCCCAAATGGGAGTGCATTATATACATAGCAAAATGTGGTATTTCCTCCTTAAGCATTTGGTAGAATCCAAAAGTGAACTGATTTGGGCTTTGACTCTTTGTGCAAAGGTTTTAAACCATAAATTCAATTTATTTGAAGGATAGAATTATCCAGGTTATTTTCTTCTTAAGTGAGCTTTGGAAATTTGTTTTTGAGCAAATTTGTCATTTAATCTCTTAAACTTATTGCTATAAAGCTGTTCAAATTTTTTCTTATCATTTTAATGCATATAGTATCTGCAGCTATAAACTATCTATCATTTCAGATATCAATAACTAAATGTTTTGTGTTCTTTTTCAAATTAGTTTTTCTAGAGGTTTATCCATATTTTTGGTCTTTTCAGAGACAATTTTTCTTTTTATTGGTTCTCCTCTTTTTCTATTTTTTTTAATGTTTACTTTAACCTACTAACTTTTTTGATTTACTTGGGATTTGTTTCTTTGTCTACTTTCTTAAGGTGTAAGTTGAGATTTGATTTGGTATCTTACTTTTTACTATAAGAACTGTATCCTACATATTTCCCTCTAAGCACCGTTTGGTTCCATTCTACACATTTTATGTGTTGTGTCTTTGCTTTCACTGAATTCAAAAGAATTTCTAATTTTCCTTGTGATTTTTTTTCTTTGACCCATGAATTGTATAGAAATTGTTAGCACATTTCTATACAATTCATGGGTCAAAGAATTGTTTAATTATTGCTTCTTGCTATAATTACATCATGGTCAGAGAATATACTATGTACAATTTCAAAATGTTTCTATTTCTATACAATTCATGGGTCAAAGATATTGTTTAATTATTGCTTCTTGCTATAACTACATCATGGTCAGAGAATATACTATGTACAATTTCGAAATGTTCGAATTTATTAAGATTGTTTTATACTCCAGAACATGGTCTATCCTGCTAACTATTCAATGTTCACTTTTTTTTAAAATGTGTGTTTTGCCATTTTGGAGTGGAGGGTTATACAAATGACAATTAGATCAAGTTGGTATACAGAGGTATTCAAATCTTCCAACTAGTCTACTTCCTCTCTAAATTATTCAAAAGGAGATTTTAGAGTCTCCAACTACATTTGTGAACTTGTCCATTTTTCTTTTCAGTTCTGTAAACTTTTGATTCTTATATTTTGAGTTTATTGGGTGCAGATACATTTGGGATTATTAGGTTGTGTTGTCACATTGACTTATTTGTCATATACGGTGTCTTTCTTTATCTTTGTAGTATTCCTTACTTGGAAGTCTACTTTGATATTAATATTTCTACTCCAACTTTCTTTTCATTAGATGAAGCACGATTTTTTCCCATTCTTTTACTTTTAGCCCTCTGTGCATTGTATTAAAAGTATGTTTCTCGTAGACAGGATATAGTTGAGTGCTGGGTTTTATTTATTTGGCAATATGCTCATCAGTTGGCATACTTAGACCATTTACATTTAACGTAATTTTCATGGCAGAATAGTTGGATTTAATTGTGCTATCTGCTATTTGTTTTCTTCTTGTTTCAATGTTTATGTCTCCTTTCCTGTTTTTTTTTTTTTTTTTTTTTTTACCTTTTTTTGGATCAGTTTATATTATTTCATTTAATCTCCATTATTGGTTTATTAGTGGCACCTCTTTTGGGGGATTGGTTAGTCCCCTTTTCACAGATTAGATAACCATAAATTAAGTGGTTATTTAATGGTTAACCAATTGTCAAAAATTGTATAATGTTACCATAAAGTCAAAGTTCTTAAAATGTCTTACAAGGCCCTACATTTTGAGGCCTTTATTATCTCTCTGATATCTTATTTTACCCTCTTTGTTATTCCCTTTTCTCTAGTCATACTGGCTTTTCTGTTGATCTTCAGACATACAAGACACATTCCCAACTTAGGGATGATTTGCACTGACTATTTGCTCTTTCTAAAAGTCTCTTTTCTCAGATGTCCACATGCCTAACCCATCTCCTGCAAGTTTTTGCTTAAAAGTCACCATTCAATTATACCTCCCCCCAATTTACTGTTTTAAATATTATCTTCCTTTCCAGGTCTCACTCTTAATTCCTCCTACTCTACTTTTTTGTTTTTAAAAACAGCATAGACAATTTTCTTTGATGTTAAGTTTATTGTTTAAAATGTTCCCCTTCAAAGTATGTAAATTCTGTGAGATTAGGAATTTTGTCCGTGTGTTTAATCTCTAACACTTAGAATGATGTGTGACACAAGTAGGCATTTAGTAAATATTTTTTGAATAAACAAATACATTAGCATGCAAATCGCAAAGAAAGTAAACTTACTTTAAAATGACTACAAGGAAATTTAGCAATAATGTATAAAAATATATATAAATCTGTGCTTGAGATGGAAATGTATGGATTTTGTTCTTAAAATGCCATTTAATGCTATTCAAACTATTTTTATAAAATAACTATAATTTACATGAAGTCAACTGATTTCATGGAGCAAGTGGCTATGTAAAAAGAGAAATGCAGTCATTAGAAAACAGTGGACTAGGAGACTCAAAAAGCTTTGAGTATTTCCTCTTTCCTCTCTATTAACTGACAGAGTATCAAACTCCAACATTACAGAGTTGCACCCTCGAGTTTTATGGGACTTTTCTTTAGTCTTCAAGTACTCCTATTAAATGAGAATACTTCTGAAAAGTGATGGAGTATACTTTAGTAGAAATTTACCCTTCAGAGAGGATTCATTGACCTCTTTTAAAAAGCAAGTGGTTCTGAGAATGGAACTTGCGTACTGGAAAACAGAGCCTTCCTATGACTAACTCGACTAGATTCATAATTCATGCTGGGCAAACTTTTTAATAGGCCAGTGTAATCATTATGAATGTACTATAGAATGTGCATCCTGATTAGAAAGAAGGAGATTCAGAGGGTCTTTTCAGTTGACAGATTTCTTTCTGGAGTATTAAAAAATAGGTTCTTTTTTTTTTTTAATACTTACTGGACTATAAATCATTCAGTATTCTATATCTCATCTGTGACAGATGGATTTAGTAATTTAAAAAAAATCCAAATATAGACAGTGACTTAAATGAACCCATAAAATTTTAAAATAAGGTGGACGTTGGGAGGCAGAGGCAGAAACAAAGTTGTGTGCTTGTCTTTGCATTTACGTTGCGATGATACCTGTCAATGCAGGACTCCTCAGGAGTCTGTGACTTTATTTTTTATACAAAGAAAAACTAAAAGTGATAAAGGCAAATATTAGCAACTGCAAGCTACTTAAAAGACAAAGCTTGGGAAGGCAGGGTGAGGCTTAGTCAATGCAGGGGTGAGAGTATGTCTGTGGTTTCTCCAGAGCTACGGGAATTTAAATGCCTTTACTTTTGTAAAGTGAACTGAAAATACAGCTTTGCTGCTTTTCCCCCTTGCATGGCCCAGATTATAAATGAACGGTCAATTGACAATGTCTTCGACAACTTAGACATTTCCAAAAGGATATATTTGAAAGATGATAAATAAGATGCATGCCAGGAAATAGGAGTAATTTTTTGAAAAGCAAATAATTTAATTGTTCTTCCAATGAAATATTATATCATTTTTATTCATATCTCTCATCTTTTCCTATATTTTTCAAGAGCCTCTCTGAGTGTTAGGAGTATTGGATGCCTGCTTATACCTTATGGAGTCTTTAGAGGTTTAGAAACTCACTATTGAATGTAAATGGCCTTGAAAGGTCTCTGCAGTAAGCTTTCAAAAGTGGATTGGATGACATCACCTGGAAAGCAAATTTGTAGCAGGCAATATTGTTCACTTTTCTTTTGTAGGGTAGGAGAGAAAATCACTTAGGGCTTTTTTTTTTTTTTTCCTACTTTATATCCTGACTCTGACTTTATTCTATGGTTGACTCCTGCAGCAAAATGAGAGAGTGGTAATCTAGCTAATCTATAATTTAATCATTCTTTTTAGATCCTGAATTATTCAGGTTAATTACAGGTCAATATTATATTTAAGTCTCTAATAATTAGCTGACTTCTCTTTGACCGCAGAGAACCCTGGTAACTTAGTATTTGTCACGTAGACGATAATAACGCTTGACATTTATTGAGTACATCTCATGGGGTAGGGACCACACCATCTATTTTCTTTTAAATAAACTGTTAAGTTTTGAATAGTTTTAGATATAGAAAGATTAAGATAGTATAGAGAGCTCCCCTATACCTGGCACTCAGTGCTACACATTCTTGTTTATTCATAGGTGCATTGTTTTTGTACATGTACATTAATATGGTACATTTGTCACAATTAATGAACCAATATGATACATTATTAACTAAAATCCATAACTTATTGACATTTCCTTAGATTTTACCTAGTGTTGTCTTTTATTTTCTTTTATTCTGTGCCAGGATCTTATCTTAAATATTGTATTAAATTTCATCATCATTCCTTCATAGGTTCCTCTTGGCTGTGACCGTTTCTCAGACTTTTCTTGTTTTTTGGTGATCTTGACCACTTCAAGGAGTACTAATCTACTGTGTAGTGTAGAATGTTCCTTTACTGGTATTTTTCTGATGATTTTCCTTATTAGCCTGGGGTAACAGGTGTGGGGGAGGAAGACAATAGAAGTAAAGCATCATTATTGTCACATCCTATCCTATCAAGCATACAGACTAAAAGGACATCATTCTTGATGATAACCGTGATCATCTGACTCAGGGGGTGTTCACAGCTCTCTCCACTATAAAGTTTCTATCCCCTACTTGTCTCTATACTGTAATCTTTGGAAGAAGGTCAACTATGAACAGCCCATTCTAAGAATAATTGTGCCTCCTTGAGGGTAGTATACTCCGTAAGTTATTTAGAATTCTTTTGCATGGAGGATTTGTCTATTATTTCCCATTTATTTTTTATTTCTTAGGCCATTTATTTATTTTTTAACTTAATTCTTATTAAATTATAACTATATACATTTGGGGATACAATGTGATGATTGATATACAATGTGGAATGCTTAAATTGAACTAATTAACATAACCATCACCTCATTGACTTATTTTTGTGATATGACATTTATAATATACTTTTAGTTGTTTTGCAATGTACTCTTGCCTTGTGTACATTAGGTGAGATCCCTGAACCACTTATTAATATCAACATGGACTCATAGGCGTTTGTTTTATGCTTTATAATCTAATACTACTTTATTTTCTTTCTCAGTTTTTTCTAGCTTTTACCCCTGGTAGCCTGTTCTTATTGGCTAACTAAAAAGTCAGTCTGAAAAGTCTAAATACTTCATAATCCCAATTATATAATATTCTGTGAAATGCAAAACAGGATTCTGTAACACAAAAGTGAACCTCCCTTAATATATAACATTTAAAACAATCATCTATGTGGTTAAAGTAATACATATGCATTTAAGTAATAATACCTTTTGTGGCTTAATAATTCATCCTTTTTGTCCCCTTGGACTAGAATTTCATTGTATAGTGATGCCACAGTTTGTTTATACTGTTGATATATCACTGAAGGACGTCTTGGCTGCTTCTAGTTTCAGTGATTATAAATAAAGCTTCTAAAACATTAATGTACAAGCTTATGTGTGGACATAGTTTTTAAATCAGTCAGGTAAACATATAGGAGAATTATTGGTGGATTTGCCTATATCCAGCTTTGTAAGAACCCGCCAAGTTGTCTTCCAAAGTCATTGTAGCTTTTATATTCCTACCAGCCTTACAATTTTTGTTGCAAGTTAGAAACTGAGGTAAATAAACTCTTTTCCGGCAAAGTGTTCAGTCCTGGAGGGAAGGATTGTGTTATGGAGAAGTGAACTCTGGGCTTATTTTGCAATGATTACGCTTCAGCATCTCCTGTCGAGCCAGCGCCGTCACAGTCGAAGAACTTTCTCTGGTCTTCACCAGGAAAACCCTGTTTAAAATCCATAAAAATGTGGGAGCCCTCCAAAGTCTACAATCCCCAGAATTCTTCTCATTCTCATGCTACTCCACATCCAACCTTTAACAATTCAACAAAATATCAGTTAGGTGTCCCTATCAGTTTACCTGGTCTGTCTCAGGTGTGCAGATTTCAGCTGTGTCTCTCTTGATATGCCCGTCTGTCTAGATGGCAGAGTGCTCATTTGCCTTGTTAAAAAAGTTCAGTTTGCCCAGCTCTTTTTTTTTTTTTTTGGTTTGTTTTTGTAAGGGCAGGAGTTTATAACTTATAGGGATTTTCTATGTTGGAGCTGAAAACAGAATATTTTCTGTTTCTGACACATTGGATATTCATTTTGGTAAATGGGATAAAAACACAAAGATTAAATGCTTTGAATTGTTACAGACAAAACAAAGATAGCTTCTTAGGAAAATGCAGCTTCTCAAATTATTACCTATGTCTGGTCACTTGGCATTATAAATTTATTTCATGCTATACTTCCTACACACACTTGATTAAATTATTGGAAAAACTCAGTTTAGATGAAATCCTTTTAATCATTTCACATAATGAAATACCTTGGAGAAATGGATGCAACATGGACCCCAAATGCCAAATTTCATACTTGGTCGCCTTTTAGTAAGCTCCAGAATCATTCTTAATGCATGGCTTTGGCAATCTTTCCATGTTTGAATAAATATTTTTCACTTCATCAGAGGCAATAGAAAAGTACATATTTGTAGAAAAAACTCAAAACTGTTATTTCTGTTCATTCATATCTGTGAGCAGACAGCGGTTGAAAGATAGATTAAAGAGGTTAAGTGATGTTCTCGCAGATTCACTGTGATGTGTAAGATAAAGAGAACCATTAAATTGTGTATCTTATTTATGGGAAAGCAGAAGTGGGCCCTATGGATTGTCAAATACTATGTGAAATATAACTGAGCCTAGTAATGTATTTCTGCTAATTATTCAATTGTTTGCCTAAGCCTCAGCAGTAAGGTAGTTTGCTCAGTAGTGGCTCAGTGGTTTATCTGTTTTCATGGCATTTGGGGGACTGTTTTTATAATTAATGATTAAATTATGCTAATGGTGGCTCACATGCTCTCTTTAGAAAGGCCTTTGGTCACATGACATAGAGCTCTGGCGGCATGCCAGGCCTAGGAAAGTTCATACAATGTCAACATATTAAGGGAGTCAGAAAAATACTGATGTGCCGTTGTGCTCAGGTGATCAAAGTGAGGCTACTTCGTGGCTAGTTCTCTGAAGTGACCAGTGGGACAGCAGACAGTTGACTTTTGGATGAGCAAGGATATAGCCTTGTGTTAGAGATCCTATTTCTATAGTGGCTTTGGACAGAGCCACTTAACACAGTCTGAGGGTATGAACACAGGGAAAATGGCATAACCCACACTTTGCAAGTGTAGTCACCAAGTGTCATCATTAAGAAGGGGTTTCTGTGTGCCCTCCGCACATCAACTGCCTAAATCCTGAGATATTTCAAAATGAAGAAATAGAAATTGCCATTTGGTAGAAGGTAAATATCTGCTCTACCTTAGAAAAGAAGCAGCATATTCAGAAGTGCAAACCGTGTCCATTGCAATCCTAAATAGAGAAACATTTAGTGTTTCTTGTTGCAGGGATTCTTAATCTAAGATTCAAGCTGGGCTGTGAAAGAAAAGGAGAAATTTTCACAAACCCGTTGACATCATAGGCAAAATTGGACAATTATGTCCATTGTAATGGGGAGAGAGGCAAGGTTTTCATCAGATTCCTCAAGTTATTTATTAATCAAAAAAGTATGGAGAAGATTCAAAAACAGAGACTTAGTTATATCTTTCATTAGACACTAGAAAAAAATGTTTATCACTTAAACTAAAAGATAGCTACAATATTGCTGTGGAAGTAGGAAGACACAGATTTTAACTCCAGCACTACTGCTTCAAGTGACTTTAGGAAAATTAGAATTCTTTGTGAAACAGGGACCCATAATGATAGCTGCTTTTCTAGGTGATGAATGTAAGTGTAATTATAAAATGCCTAGAAGACTCCATAGTATGTAGTGGGTATTTAAAAAAAATATTTCTAAGGCAGAATTCCAGGATTGTTATGGGTATCTACAATTTAATTTAAAATATTTTTGCAAGAAGAAAAAGCAGTGTGTGTGATATATGTAGGCACTGTTTAGTTTGAGTAACACATGTATCTATCTTCTACATATCTATCTTCTTCCATAAGATTTATCTTGAGGATGCAAACCAAGTAAAACCCTCATACATTGCTGGTGGGAATGTACAATGGTAAAACCACTTTGGAAAATAGTTTGGCCATTTCCCATAAAGTCAAACATATGCTTACCATATGACCTGGAGATATCCCTTCTAGGCATTTATCCAAGAGAAATGAAAACATGAGTTCATATAAAGACTTATATATGAATGTTTATAGCAGCTGTAGGCATAATAGTCCAAAGTTGAAAAACCCAAAGAGCCACCAATTGGTGGATGAATATACAATTTTTGGAATACACACACACACACACACGGATACTACTCAACAATAAAATGAACAAACCATTGGTAGTTTGATGTATTATTTGACAAAATATTATAGTATGATGTTATGTTATCAACTTTGCTGCTTTATGGGCACGATGGGGTAGTATTCTTATAAGGAATGAAGATGCAGAGAAAAAGCACATCACCAGCTGGAATTTCAGGCATGAAGGCATGTTTGTGGCAAAAATGGTTTTAGTTTGGAGGCTATTTTGAAACCCTTCCAAGCAAGCCACAAAGCTGTCTACTCCATTTGTGAAAGGTGTCAACTTTAGAAATTCCAAAGATGTACAAATAAGGCATTTTGCTTTTCTCTGGATGCCACTCATTCAAGAATTGGAAACTAAATAATATATATGTATATGCATGTATGTATGCATGTATGTATATATATATTTTGTTTTCTTTTTCACTTTTTATTTAAAAATAACACTAGTTTCTTTTTCTTTGGAAAATAACTGATGCTGAGACCATCTAAAATAGAAGGCACCATTTCATATTTTAGTATAGCAATAAAATTTCCTTTGTGAATTCTAGCTTGCCATACATAAAACCAAGAAAAAAACAAAAGGGAAAGATCCTCTTTGGGGATCTGTAATAGAACTCTTACATGTGTATGAATCTTTTGTACATACAGAAAGGCTTTTGGGAGAAATGCCACACCAAAGTCCAAGAACATAGCATTTGGAAGCTGAAATTTAAAGGCAGGATAGTAATCAGTGGAAAGTTCTTTTTTCTTTAATTTAGTATTTAGCTAGAGAATGGTTGATTTCTAAGACTTTAAAAGAATATAAATTGTTTCTTTATGGCAATAAACAAGGCACACATTTCAATGATCTCCAATACAAATGAGCAATAGAATTTTTCTTAACAATGGTTATGGGCAAAGTTTCTACATGAACTAGCTCTAACTTCAGTTTGTATTCTTCCAGTAAAATTTTACTATAATTGTGTTGTTTCCCTAAATTTTCCCTTCTTTTGAAGGGTGACAAGGGGTGATGGAGAAACCAAAGGGAAGAATATTTATCAATGGAATCAGATGTTTTATTATAGTAAAAATGGTATAAAAATTGTTAAGCTGTACCTTGTTTATGGGTAAATGTCTCTGACATAAAGGTGCATACTGAATCTTAGGTTAACCACCAGGCAATTTTAAATGGATGGATTCCATGTGATGCAGTCACAGGAACTGGTATGATACCTGTATTAGTTCGGGTTCTCCAGAGAAACAGAATCAACAGGAGATACATATGATTTATTAGAAAGGATTGGCTCATGTAATTATGGAGGCTGAGAAGTCCCATGACTTGCTGTCTACAAGCTGGAGACCCAGCAAAGGCATGGTGTAGGTTAAAGACCTGAGAGCTGAAGAGTCTGTGGTGTAGACTCTAAGACCTGAAAGAACTGGGAGTTCCTCCGAGGGGAGGAGAAAACTAATGTCTCAGCGCAAGCAGTCC
Source organism: Otolemur garnettii (assembly GCF_000181295.1). Lineage (NCBI taxonomy): Eukaryota > Metazoa > Chordata > Mammalia > Primates > Galagidae > Otolemur > Otolemur garnettii. Next base: position 3,039,004 of record NW_003852445.1, read on the forward strand.
GGAGGCAGCAAATTCAGCCTTCCCCTGTCTTTTTGTTTTAGTCAGGTACTCATCTGAAATACCCTCACAGACACAACTAGAAATAACCAGATACCTGAGCATGCCATGGCCCAGGCAAGTTGACAATAAAATTAACCATCACAGTACTGATCACCTTTCTAGCGTCATTCCCATAAGGCAAAATGTGGGAAGGGAGGCAGAAAGCAGGCATTGGATGCAATCAGAGTCAGGCTAACTTGGACCCTCCGAGGACATTAGGAACACTTCAGAGAAAGTAATTGAGGCCTATTTCTCTGCAAAAAGCTAGTGCATTTTTAAAAGCATAAAAACACAATCTACAGAATAGGAAAAAATATTTGTAAAACATATATCTCATATAGAACTTGTATCCAAAATGTACAAAGAAATCTTAAAACTCAGCATTGAAAAAGCAAACAATATATTTTTTTAAATAGACAAAATACCTGAATAAACGCTTCACTAAAGAAGATGAAAAGATGGAAAATAAGCATATGAAAGATGCTCAGCACCATATGTCATCAGGGACTTGTAAATTAAAACAATAATGAGATACCACTACACACCTATGAAAATCAGCTGAAATCTGAAACTCTGACATCAAATGCTGAGGAGGCTGTGGAGTAACAGGAACTCTCATTCATTACTGGTGGGAATGTTAAATGTACAGCTGCTTTGGAAAATAGTTTGGCAGTTTCTTACAAATACTAATTCATCATACAATCCAGAAATCATGTTGCTCTGTAGTCACCAGGGTTGAACATTTATGTTCAGACTAAAACCTGCAAACAAATGTTTATATCAGGTTTACTCATTTTTACCCTCAAGCTGGAAGCAACCAAGCTGTCTTTCAACAGGTGAATAGATAAACCGACTGTGATACATATATACAAGGAAATACAAAACAAGATTGTTCATAGCTTTCATGGTAAGAAACATGAAAGATATGAAAATACATGGATAAATCTTTAATTCTTATCGCTGAGTAAAAGAAGCCAATCTAAAAAGGCCAAATCCTGGATGATTCCAGCTATAAGACTTTCTGGAAAAGACAAAACTTTTAACTAGTTAAAAGTTAGTGGTTGTTAAGTGTTATGAAGAGAAATAGATGGAACATAGAAGATTTTTAGGGTTTCAAAAGTATTCTGAATGATACTGTAAAGGTGGGTACATGGCGTTACCCATTTGTCAAAACTCATAAAATTGACCAATGCAAAACCTTGATGCAAACTGTGAATTTTAGTTATTAATAATGTAATACTGTTGGTTCATCAGTCATAACAAATGAACCACATTAGTACAAGATGCTAATAGTAGGGAAAATGTGCGCTGGAGGAGAGGCAGGGAAACATGGCAGCTCCCTGCACTTGCTGTGTAATTTTTGTATAAACCTAAAAATGCTGCATAAAGTTTATTAAAATTAAAAAAGATAAGACTTTTAAAAGATTATTTGTATCTAGAGCCATCACTTCCTCTAGCCAATAAGAAGAAACCTCTAAGCTCCTCGCCTTGACTTTTAAAGGCCATACATGCTGACTCATTCAGTAGCTACTCGCTGCGAGCCAGGAGTGCTGAGTACTGCTGCAGATCCTGCAAAAATACAGCAGTGAACAAAAAGGCTCAAATACTCGCTCACACGGAAGAGCTTATGTTTGGGGGGAGAAGACGATATAAATGGATTATTAGAATAATTTTAGAAAGATGATGTGAAGAAACTTTAAAAATACAAATATAATCATTGAATAAAGAGTGATGGGGTAGTAGCTGTGGGGGGGAGGGGGGGAGGGTCAATTCTAGCTAGGGAAATCCTGGGTGACCTTCCTGAGAAGTTGTCTTTTACGCTGAGTGTCGAATGTAGAGGAGGAGGCCATTGGGGAAGAGCACCCGAGGCAGGAGAGCAGGTCAGTGTTATCAGGAATGAAAATCCTGGGGCGGTGCCTGTGGCTCAAAGGAGTAGGGCCTCAGCCCTGTATGCAGGAGGTGGTTGGTTCAAACCCAGCCTGGGCCAAAAACTGCCAAAAAAAGAAAAGAAAAGAAAAGAAAATCCTTAAAAATGAACTTATTTCATGTAGAAGTTACTGTTGTCTTAAGTTCTCTGTCATAGACAGCCAAACACAGTCACAGTAAAGGCCTGATGTGACAATGAATTTGTGATGACTGAGCCTTCACAAAGACAGTCATCATGGCCAAACATGGAGAATGAGGCCGTGAGCGGCAGGAGATGAGCTTTGAGCAGTGCGTCAGCACTGGGTCCTACTGCTGCTTGTTTCTTTTCATTCAGAGAAACTTCCAGAAGACAACAGCTGCTTCAGTGTTCCTTGCAAATGAACATGGGTGTACATACACCACTCTTCTGGGTAGATCTTCATTGTTTTCTCTTTAGTCAACCAGTCATATTCTAAACATTTTCTATATATGTAATTATATTCATAACAAACACATAGTATATTGCTCTATGTATTTTGAAAATTTGCACAATAGTATCCACTGTAAATGTATTTTTTGTTAATTTCCCGTTTTTCATTCACCATTGTTTGCAATATTTCTAGGTTGACTTATGTAAATGAAAGTAATTATTTAATTGTTGTAGCTCATGCATGTTGCTATATGATGTTTTATAGTAAGAATAAACCATAGTTTAGTTATCCATTCCCCTCCTTAGAGACAGTTTCACTCTTAGAAACAGCACGGCAGTAAAAACCTCTCTCTGTTTTCCTGTCTAGCCAACGGAAAGAGTTCCTCTAAGGCATGTAACCATATAGTGGCTTGCTGGGTCATCAGGGATGTGAATATTTAATTTTACTAGGTGAAGCAAAATCTGCTGGTTGCCAGTTCTAAAACTTTTGTTCTTTGATTTTTTAGTTGTACATATGCATGTCTGGAAGGGACACTTTCACAGTCCCTTACTGCTAATTGTAACATTTAAGTAAATTTTGGGCAATAATATGTACGTGGAAATGTTTTAGGATGTTACCTTAAAAGCTAGATGGACTTTGTCCCTTTTTTCTCTTTGTTTCTTTCCTCTTTACTGGCATCAGAAATATAGTTGTAAGGACTAGAGCGCAGGGGCCTTTTTGGTCTATGAGAATACAACCCCCTCTGCAGAGACGTCAGACTGGGAGAATCCTGGATGCTTTGCTACAGGGAATCTTCCCTAGCTATGGATTTCATTCCTTAAGACTATAGTGGACAAAAATGAACTTATTTCATGTAGAAGTGACTGTTGTTTTAAGTCCTGTGTCACGGACAGCCAAACTTAATCCCAACAGATGCAGTAATACTCCAAATTAGTTTCAGATGTGAATGAGCATATATATATATAGTTATTGTATATTATTTTATGATTATTAAAACAATTTGTGTAACTGTGTCTCACTTTGATATCATGTGAGAAAGAAACAAGAACATTAGGATCCCTACTCTATAGTTCAGAGGGGTGGAGCCCAGGGAGGTTTAATAATTTGACCAAATGCTAGTAAGTTAGTACCTGGCAGCGGGTCAATGTTATCAAGAATGAATATGGTGTCTCTCAGAGAAATGCTATGCACCTGCGGCCTCTCAGTGAGGAAATGGACTCTTCAATGTGATCTGGTTACTCTGACAAATAGTACCTGTTCTCCTCCCAGTTCATTCATATAATGTTGTGATAAAAGTCTGATTTTAGCTGTCCCTTTGCTAAGCAGGAGCATATTGAGTTGCACGCTAGCATTGGCTCAGACTGGGAGAGTCATGCCAGCTCAAGAAGCTAATTGGTTTACAGAGAAGGGAGGGGGAAGTATACATTCAAAGAGAGCACCTGCCAGTTGTCTGGACTCTTGGCACTGCTTGCCAGCCAATTTGCAGACTGATGTTGGCATTGGATCTGAAAAAGTCACTGATCTCTATGCACAGCTGGAGGGTACTAGGCTAAAGAAGCAGAATTTCAAGGAGGAAGCTGAGATCTAATCCTAATGTTAATTTATTTTTGCTCGTCTTCATTTTTTGGGGGGGGGGTGTTGTTGTTGTGGCTAATTCGGGGGTGACTTAGAGAAAATAGAATGGTGTCAGAATTGTTCAGGCTGCAAGGCAGGGTGAGAGAGGCTGGCTAAGGGAGCTCCAGAAGACAGAAGGAAGTTTCCTAGGAAATGTCCAGACGTGGCTGCTGAGTGGCACTCGAAATGCCCTAAAAACATGCTTCTGGCTGCCCTGTCTCTAGAAGGCTCTGTGAGCACATCTGAGTGTACACACACAGTAGGGGGACTTTGGGGTTTGGTTGGCGTCAAGTCTGAGAGATCCTATGTCCTGGCAAGAAAGAGGTAGGTTGCCACTATGACCTTCTTCTGTCACCTCTGATGTCAGCGTGTAAAGAGCCCTTGAGTAGAGATGCATATTTGGTGTAGAAACATGAAAAGAAGGGACTATGATGAAGAAAGAAGAGAGACATACAATTCTGTACATTTTGACCTCCTAGGAACTAAACTCCAAGTCAGACAATTTAAAAAATTTTCTCTTTAAAAACTTCTCCTCTACCAAAGGTGTTGTCAGCTATTATGGGAAATTAAACTGCTAAATTTTAAAACTATTTTCAACATCACTAGAAATTATAAACAGAGGAGAATAACAGATATAAATCAAACTCACTTGCTTCAGGATCCAATTCAGTTCATATATGCCCAACAAATGCCAGCAAATTTTCCAAACCAGAATTTAACTATCTGTGCTTGATGTGGGAGGGCAACATACATACTTAATAAAAATTTAAAATCCAGGCCTGAGGGCTCAACAAAATTCAGTTCCTGCCTACTGAATTTCTTATTGCCAATAATATAGTGCATTGAAAATAGAAAGCTCAAGGAACTGGAATTTCTACTGAAATTAGATAGAAGGCTGTTACTCCATTTAATCAACTGATATGAAACACTTGGCTCTGGTTGACCCCATACAGGCTCTGTGTTTATTTGATTCCGCTGCCTCCTCCTGATGAGGAGGTCATGTGGAATGGATGAGGACCGTTGTGAGAGGCATCGTTGGGCAGTCGTTATGGTTACTGGCCAGGGATTCTGGGTATTTAAGCTCTAGTTATTGTGTTGTCTCTAACTAGTTCTGAAATCATGGGTGACCTCTCAGTCTGTCTCTCTGATATCTAGTCCAGCATTAGTGGTCTATGAGTAGCTCACATTTCACTGATTGGAATAGCTCCTGACACAAAGGTAATGTAGCAGGGTGGTAGACACTTAAAGCTTCGCCATACCTGATTCTCTGGATCCATTGAAGTTAGTTAAGCAGGTTCATGTGACTTTTCCTAATCAATGGGCCGTAAGCGTGATGTTACTCTGTGCCAACAAGTAGAAGAATAGTGTCAGTTTTCCATTATTTCTGTTACCCTGCTGTGACAACCTTATAGCTAAATGCTGTGATAGCAGAGCCACAGGATATAAACGGTGGTGCCCATGAAGAGTACTTCTCTGGAGGCCGATTGGATTTGCAAAGAACTTAAGAACTTGGGAGGACGTGAACTAAACATGAATAACTGCAATACTGGAGTTAAAAGTGAAATGCAAGAACATATCTGAGTGCAGACAAAAGTGACTCACCTAGAAGGCCTCACCCATAATTATTCACAGGCAGAGTCACAGGGTATATAACAAAGAAAGCAAGAGTCACTCTATATACCATTAAAAGAAGATGCAAGGAAGAAACTTAGAGCTAGAGATATTTAACAGAGTACACAAAAATAGCTTAACAAATGCTTGTCTGATGAAATAATAATATGGAGTTTCTCTGCCTGTCTGTCTGGATGAGGAAAGGGGATGTGAAGCTGTGTGAACCCCTTAGGAGCGTCTCTGTATCCTGAGCCCTGCAGCACCTAGCAGTTAGTACTCAGGAGGTGTTTGTTAAATTCACGTGAATTGAGTGAACACTTGGTACGGTAAAGCATGTAACTGACTTTAAAACTGACAATACAGAAATGGATATTGGTCCCATTCATAACTCATAGCCTCCACTTTAAGAATAGAAAATGCCTCTGATGCATACACGTGCAAGATTGCCATTCACACATTCATTCATTCAATAAATATTTATCGAATGCCTGCTTTTCCCAAAGCACTATGTTAAACACTGGAAATATGGGTCTGGATGTTAAGTGACTTGAGCACCAGCCTACGCTGGTGGTCAGGAAGTGCTTTCAGTTTTAACTCAACTCAGGGTTCCTACTGTGATAGTTGGGTCACTAAAAGACTCAGCTGGATTTTTCAGCCCACGTGAGGCATCTTGGGACAATGTGGTTCTAACAGCTTGACACAGGTTGCTGCTTGTTTTCTTGAACCTGATAAAGGGGTTGCTTCATGTTTGGGCTGTGTGCTGTTAGAGATGTAGAGCCCTATGGACATTGGAGTCACCTGTGGCTTATTGAGATGGTCACTTTGAGAGGTGCAATGAAATTGAGGCTGACCCAGGGCACAAGCTCTTTTCTACAGAACTCAGGCAGAATTACTTACAATGTTAATAGTTTTCTCTCCACCTGTTTTCTTTTTCTAAGGCTACATAATTGAATCCTAGCAGGTTAAGTGCATTTTTGTTATAATCCTGTACGTTGGTGTGTTGATCTGTTACACTGATTGGTTATATTTGTTCCATGTATATTGATTGCAACAGAGTCCTTTTATAGATAATATTTATTCCTTGCTTCCAAAATATCCCCCAAAAGTCTAATAGCAATTTTAGAAAATTTGAGAAGTGAAAAAGGAAGATTCTTTGAGTCAGGTAGGACTCCAGTCATACCACTTAGATCAGTATTTTTGATAGAAAGATTAGGATGCTGCATTTTAAACAGGTCATCTACGTGTCTGTCCTGTCCTAATGCTGAGGATAATAGTGGGTTATTCTATCCCCTGGGTTAAATAGTGCAAACTATCTTTTATTTTAGCATTTCCTGTAGTGCCGTGCCCATGTTATACCTGAGACCCACTAGTGCTTATTTCCTGATTGTCAAACCTAACAGATCTCAGTAGAATAAATAGGTCACTTACCCAGCGTCAAAGAGAATTCCCCCAAAGTGAGTTCACCCTGCAGTTAGAATGAGGGATTTAAGTAGCTGCTACAAGCAAGATTCAGGTCTGTTGAATTTACTATGTTAGTCAGTGTTCATGGCTACAAGCATCAAAAACTGTTTATTTTGTGCCCAAAGGGCATTTGGCTCAGATTCTTTCCCAGAAAGCTAAGTGGGTTAGTGACTCAGTGGGAACCTAGAGGACATGGCTGGAAAAGCAAGTAAGAGGAGAGGACTCTGGAGGGCGGGGAAGCAGGCACCAAGACACAGAAGCCGCAGCAGGATAGGGCTGATCCTCCTCACCGGACACCCCAAATTCTCCTTCCAGGTGTCTTATCTGTTGAATCAGTTGCTTCTCTTGACTGTGAGGCAGAGGGAGAAGGTGGTCTGGACTGCTCACCTCTTACCAAAGGTGGTATGTACCCATGCCCAGAACTGCACACAGATGGAAGGGCTCTCTCCTAAAGGGCGGCTCAAGCTGGGTTGGTGGCTCAGCAACCCAAAAATGACAAAAGCATGAGCTTTCTTGCCAGCCTGTGAGGCAGCCTCCTCCCACAGGCAACCATTTTCATTTAAGAAAGAGGAGCCGTAGTACAATTCTGTGGGGACCTTGGACTGACCCAATGCTTTCCTTATTTTTGTTTGTAGTTCTCAGGGTAACTGTAGAATGTGTTGAGAATGGAATATCCTGAGATAGAGAGGGATTGACCAGAAAAGCCCAGGTTCTGTGTTTGTCTCTCCCCACCCCATGCCAAGAGGCAGGATGTCCTTTTCAATACTTTAGACCAGTGGATCCTGTTGGCCGTCCGCATAAAGCTACTTTATGAGCTCCCTCAGCTGTGGTGCAAGTGGAGAATCTACAGACAAGACTTCATCTGCCCTGGGCAGGACCAGCTAACCCTGCTCCTAGTCTTTCCTGTGTTTCATTTCACTGAACTCAGGTTAATAACCTGTATATCATCCAAGTGATTTCATCTGCTATAAAAAATGATAAAAAAATAAGGTATTTTGCACTGTTAGGAACATTGAAGAAATTACATTTGATTCCCTTCTAGGTTCCTCATGTCACTTACCTGTTGATTCATCTATGTGCTCATCTCTCTCTTTCTGCGTCTTAGGGTATGGTGGTTGTTCAAGATGTCCTGTTGACTACAGTAGAAGCTTCTATACTCAGTCTCTTATTTATCACTACCTTATCTGCTGGCTGTGCCAGACCTCTGGATTTTGCTTGAGCCTGGCTAGCATATCTGTACTGGCATGTAAGGGTCTACTTAATATTTAACTTATAACTTTGGAAAAAATGTTTGAATTAACTTACGGAAATTTAGTCCATCAAATGGTGTTTTTGATAGAAAAGATATTTACATCACTGTTGTTAGTTTTTCTAACCATAGAAATGAACATGACATGGCCAAAGAGCTGGACAACAAGAAATAGAAAGGAAGCATCCTCGTAGGTAGTTGAAGACACTGGGGGAGAAAGCAGTCAGAATATGTGCAAATGCTCACTAAGGAATACATGAAAATAATACTGTAATTCTGTCTCAGATCCATTCTGGAAATAATGAGGGTAAAAATTATAAATAAAATGCCAACTATTATTTGGAGGTAAAAATCAGATACTGACTTACAGTATTTTTTTAAAAAAAAATTGCTGTTATAACAAGGGAAACCAAGAAGAAGAATTTTTGATTTAGAGTAGATGGCATCCTAGGTGGCAGCTCTACTGAACCAGAGGCAGAGCCAGGAAAAGAATTTCATCCAGATTTTAATGTTTGATAACTACACACTGCAGCCATCTCCAAATACGAGGTACAACGTGCCACCTTTTGAACTTCATCACCACTTACTCCTCAAAATTGAAGGAATATTTGAAATGCTAAGCAATTCCTTCTATGTATCAAGGATTACTCTCTCACTCAAAGTATATATGCCAAAAATATTGACACATGACCCAGTCCAGACAAACAACCTATTACTTACTTTCTGACTGACATGTAACTCTTTTGCTTAGTTAAAAATTTCCCTCCAAATCATTCTAACTATTATCCTCCTGACTCCTCACATGTGAGAGGAAGAGTATTCACAATTCCATTTTTACTTTTGCAACTCAAACTCTTAGCAAATTTATTCTAAATTCAAAAATAATTGCTATTTTCTTTCTGTCTCTTCTCAGGGGCAGAAAGAAAAACACCTTCCAGGCTGCCATGTCTTCCCCTCCTGGTGCGGCTGGGAAATGTACCACTCAGGGCTGCTCATGCATGGAATTAATGGACAGTCTTACTAACTCCTATTATCATCATTGTGTCTAGAGCCTATGTCAATTCAAAACTCAAATGTCCTCCTTTGCATCCACAGTACTTTAAATATCCCAGCAGGATCTACATTTATATAATGCCCGTCTGCACGATATCAAATCATCCTGACAAATGTTCTGTATTTCCATCTTCTGCGCATGTGGGGCTGAGAAAAACGGAAAGGTTACACAAGAAGAACTTTTTTAGAACTTGTAGTCCTCACCGACAGTCCTTCCTGATAGTAAAGGTCATGTAACTTGGAGAAAACACGAGCAAAAATGAATCCAAGTAGATAAGAAATGATTAGTCAGCTCCATTTTCTTCTCTACCTCCCCATTTTACATCATTAATTTTCAATGCAAGGGACTGGAAAGAATTGGCTTCTATTTAATGAGGTTTGATTTATTCAACCTTGTGTTATTAGTGAAAATAGGATAACTTGTTAGTTGGGAAATACATTTTAAAATAATGCACTGTTTTGAATAAATTATCGGGTTGATGAGCATATAGAAGTAATATTGATATCACTTTACATTTGCACAGAATGTGGCAGTTTACAAAGGCACATTCATATGCATCACTTTGCTCAATCTTCCTAATCCTCTGGGTATTATTGTTCATATTTTATAGATGGAATCCCACAGCTCAGAAAGGTTAAGTGACAGCTAATGAGGGAAAAGCAAGGGTTTAGTCTTTGGTTTTCTGCCTTTACACCTTTCTCAGTACTCATTTTTACCAAAAATAACCAAACAAAAAGATGGCCCTCATTATCTCTTGACTACACCTTTTTCAGTAGGCTCTTAACTGATATTTCTGGTGCCTTTCTTCCCTACGATCTGCTCTTAATCTTCCCAGAAGCATTTCATATTGGCGTTCTTTCCTAACAGACCCCTCTTGGAATGATTTTATCCACAAATTAAATTTTAACTCTGACTTTGTCATCCAGCGTCCTTCACAGTCAGATTTAAATCTGACCTCCAGATAGTCCTTCAGGCTCTTCTTCCTGCCTGGCAGCCTATGTTACAACCACACTGTTGGGTTCTCCCAACATGCTGTGCTATTCTACGACTGGGGTCTTTCTTTTGTACTGGTTGTTCCTTTTCCCCAGCATGCCTTTCCTTTATCCTGTATTTAGCAGATTTCTACTTATGACCTGAGAACCAACTGGACTCACATGCACTTTAACTATTTTCTATACAACATCAAGTTGGAATCATACAAGTGAGCTTCCTGAGGATAAGGACCATATCCTATTGACCTGAACATCCCCAGAGTCTGCCACAACATCCGGTATTCACTAACGAGCTATGGAATTAATTTAGTATCATCATTTCTTCAATAGCAGTGAAAATATCTATTAGGTGTCAAAATTCTTTAAGAGTGATTTCACTCCCAGGTATATAATTCAAAAGAATGGAGAGCAGAGTCTCCAAGGTATATTTGTATACTACTGTTCATTGCAGCACTATTCACAAGAGGCAAAATGTGGGTCTACCAGTGGATACATGTATAAGCAAAATGTGGTATGTATTCTGCAATGAAATATTATTCAGTCTTAAAAAGGAATGACTTTCTAACACATGCTATGATATGGATAAACCTTGAGGACATTTTGCTGGGTGAAATGAGCTAGTCATGAAAAGACGGATATGGTATGATTCCACCTTGTAAGATCTCTATCTCTGTGTCAAACTCATAGAGACAGCAAGTAATGTGAGGGAGTGGGGGAAGGAAGAAATAGGGAGTAGTTTAATGGGTATAGAGTTTCAGTTTTGATAAATAAAGAAGTTCTAGAGATCAGTTGCACAGCAGGTGAATAAACTTAACACTACTGACCTATATACTGAAGTGTGGCTAGGATAGTAAATTTCATGTTATATATATCCAGAAAGACATGTCTTTATTTATGTAAGGGAGCTAAAAAGTTGATCTCATAGAGGTAGTGAATAGAATGATCATTACCAGTGTTGGTGAAGAGCTACAAAGATACAGTTAGACAGAAGAAATAAGTCCTAGTATTGATTGCACAAAAAGGTGACTGTAGTTAACAATAATATATGGTATACTTCAAGAAAGCTAGAAGATTTGGAATGTTCCCGATGCAAAACACAGGACACATGTTTGAGGTTTTACCCAGATTTGATCTTTTTACATTGCACATTTGTATCAAAATGTCACATGTACCTCATATATATGTACAACTATTATGTATCACTAAAAATTTTAGGTTAAAACTTTTGGTGATATTTACTTCTTAGCTAAAGAAGTGACTGACTCTGGAAATCATTTTGAACATTGCAGTCTGTGTGTATATGTGGTAAAGATGAGGAGATAGAGTAGGGCAAGAAGCAAAAGAGAAATACGAAATATTGCTGTTCTTTGGAGCTGGCTTTCTAACTGGAGAGATAGAAATCAGAGATATAAAATGATGAAAAGACTTCCAAACAATAACCCCCCATAAAAATAGCTTAATCATTACTCAAGTTGTGAGGTAAGATTAAGTAGAAGAAATTGGCATTGCAGTCAATTAACCTTGGAGCTCTTCCAGGAAGAGTGAGATAGTAGCCTAGTTTTGAAGATTTAGCAAGTATTGACAAAGAAGCAGGTAGGGAGCTCTAGGAAGACATAGAGATAGAAAAGAATGAGTTAGTTGTAAGGGAAGGGGGATCTATTTACTTAATTCTATAACAGTTACATAAAGTAATCACTATTTGTAATCTCTTTTTGATTTGAGCATATTGAGGCACAAAGAGGTTAGACAATGTACCCAAGGAGAATGCTTAGTAAATAGCACAGTGAGGTGTAAATCTTGGCCACCTGGCTGCAATATGCATGTGACTACCCGGTATGCTGTGCTGTATGCTGTAGTGAGTTCCATCGTGAAGCTGTTCTTGATGTCTCATTTCTCCACATCCTTCCAGAGCCCTTTCACTTTTCTCAGGTACACAACAAACTGTTACCCATAGGAGAGTTTGGAATTCAGCTGACAGAATGTTTAGAGATGACTTGAGGAGGTGGCATAGATTTAAGAAACAATATGAGAAATTCAATTTAGAGACAGAATATTCTCCTGACCTGGGATCAGTCCATCTAACGTAAACGGTTTCTGTCATCATGCTTGATTGTGCCAACTCTGCAGGCCCATGGCTGTTCTTCCCAGATAACTCTTCTACGGGTTTATCAGCTCATGAAAGTTCCTTTGCATGGTGCACAGACTTTTTAAAGGTATCAGGCTGTGGATTAGCATCAACGTGTCTGACATTCATCAGAATTTACATCTTTTTTGTTTGTTTGTTTCCAGAATTGTAACAGATGTGTTCAATTATTTTCTAAAGAAAATGATAAATGGAAAATACTGACTGGATGCGTATGATTGTGATGGGAGGGGAGGCCAGGAAAAACCAACTTTTCCATATTAAGTTAAATGTATCAATATTTAATATGAAAGGAGATACATCATGGTTTGGGCACTGCTTATAGAAAAAAGAGACTGTTCGTCTACATTAAATTATTTGAAGTAGAGTCAGATAAGAAGAAGAACAATGTAATGATTAGTCAGTCTTTATTCTGACACAAACTAGGACATGCTTTTCTATATTCAGAGTTCTTTTCTTCTGTTGAAACATCAAAAGAAAATGATATAATTTAGTAAGATTCATGATAGGTGTTTGCAAAGTATATAATAGGACTAGTTGATAAATATTTTGATAAAAAGTGATAAACTAGGGTACACGTTTTTTAAGGTTTTAAACTGAAAGAAATCTCTTGTTATTTGAGCATCCCTCAGAAAATAAGTCTTTCAGATTCACATCAGTATAGACGTGAAAGAAAAAGAGGAAAGAAACTTATTCGAGCCATTTTGGAACAGCAGACCACTGGCAAAATATTTCACCTTGCGAAGTATAGATGAATTTGAGACACGTGAGTTGTGTTTTGCTAAGAATATGCAGAGACTTAAAATGTAAGGGAAAATAATTAGTGACAAATTTGGCATTTTGCTGAACCTAAACAATTTTTTGCCTGAAGTTTATTTTTGTGGCTGAGGTTGGGTTAGAACACAGACGTACAGAAAGAAACATTGAATTACACAGCTACTACGTGTGTGTGCTTTTAAGCTGAAACTATTTCAAGGTCAATGACAGTTTAAGGTTCTAGGAATGGATTGATTTGTGCCAAAAGTAATGAATAACTTCACTGTCTTCTGGTCTCACGTCTGAGTGTGCCAGAAAATTTCAAATTTTGCCTTACAAATGCAAAGACTTGATGTATGCCCAAGAGGTAAGTATGCTTCAGGAAACACTCCCTATAACAAAATCTGAGGAGGAGCCTGCCTTCAACTCCAATCTGCCTGCCACTGGTGGCACATGTGTGTCTCCTGCTTGGGGTCAGCAAACAACAGGTAGGCTGGTGGGCCATATCTGTGTAATTGGTAGGCCCAGCACAGTTGTGTTAAGGCTAATGTAGCTGCCTTGTCTCCGATTCCCCAGTGTTATAGGTTTATCTTAGGAAAATATCATGTTAATCGTTTATTTTCATTTCATTTTATTTTTTTAACAGCAGTAGAACTTCCTTCCTTCCTTCCTGTTATTAAATGGAAAGATGTGAATTCTAACTACATCATAGCAGAAGACCAATGGGAAATCTATGATTATCTTGAACTATGTCTACCATGGCAGTGGGTTAAATTGGGGTGTGAGGAGTAGGTGAGGAAGAGCAGGTGTGCTGGTCATTTAGTATGAGGTACGGCCCCTTAATTAGCAGACTCTCTTCTCACGTATCACCTACCCACTCTCTCTAGTAAAACACATGTGCACGCACACATGCATATATGCGCGAAACAAAACAAAGCTGTTTGTGCTTTAACAGCATTGTCCTTACTTCAGGGTGAGAAATCTTAAAAAGAGTAAGTTTAAGTTTTCTTAGCATCCACAGTACTTTGTTGTTAAATGATTCTAGGGATAGCGACTACATCAGTGGTATTACAATTCTTCAGGAATGATTAAGCAGTTTATATCCTGGGAATCTTAAGATCAAAAGCTCTAGAGACACATCTTTCAATTTTACCTTTGAAACTTTAGACAGCAAAAACAGTAATAGCAAAGGGCAATAGGCAAAGTGGACAGGCTCAATAGCAACTGTTAGAATTTTTAGTTGTAGCTGGGGCATAGATACAACTTCTGCAAGAGGATGTCTCATCTACAGATGAGAAGCCTGGGCTATTTAAACTAGTGATCTCAGAAAAGTATTGAATGATTCTATACTTTTCATCTTTCTGCTTATTTCCTTTACTTTTTTAGAAGTAACAAAGAAGCATCTACTTGATATCTTGTGATTCTAGAATTTTTGACCTATCGTTCTGCACTCCAGTTCAGGTGAATGCCTTTATTTATGCACAGGCACCCTGTATCCCAGTGGCCCAAGGTACAATAAGCTATAACCATCAACACGTGTACAGTCAACCCTCTTCATCATTTCTTCATGTCTCCAGACTATTAGAACAAGATTAGATCTAAAGACTAATTCAATTGTATACTTGTATATATGTTCGAAGTTAGTCTTAAATATAGGCAACAACTCATATGATGACATTTGAGGATTCTACAAGGCACTATGTCCAGAAAATACAAGGATAGGAATTCTTGCTTTTTGCTACTGCCTTGGATATACATTAAAATTAGCATCATTGTTTCTACTGGAAGTCCTAAGTGTTTGGGATAGAAATTATGGTCATGAACATGTAGGATATTGAAAAAGTTTTGTGCAATGTGATAACTCAGTGGTTAGAGCAGGAGAAGACACAATTAGTAAATTCCTAATTTCTAGGCTATGGTTAGCATCATGATTTTGCTTTTTTGCAATTATATGTTTTCAGGGAACTTGGTTTGAATGATAAGATTCAGGTTTCCATATTAAAATAGGAGGGTAAGAGGGAAATGACAAGTATATGAGAATTATAAGTGAGCCTCTACTATGAGTCAGCATTTTCCTTGCATTATCTCACTGAATCACTCTAACAATTTTTTAAGGTAGATATTGGCATTGTTTTTCAGACAAGAAGATAAAGTCAGAGAAATTAATTATTTTCCAGAGTTATAAAGCTAGTAAGTAGAAGTATAGAAACTAAAACCCAGCTTTCTAGACACAAAATAGTATTATGCTGTACCCAAGACCTCTGCTGTAATTTACTTATGTTCTTTGTGTAGATTAAAAAGATCACATTTCTCACACCAGTGAGAAAGATTAAACAATACGTAAAGATAGTTACATTTTAGTCATATTTTGACTTTTGGATTCTGCCTTTACCAATATATTCAAACCACTCTGTATCAGAAACACTGGGAAAATTGGTAATTGGTTTTTGTTTGTTTTTTGTTTTGTAATTATAGTGGACTCTATTGTGTTTTCTCTCTTGATGACTGTCAAAATGGAAGTTGATATGAACATATTTGAACTTTCTTGTTATATTTTTATTAAAGATAAACAACAAATTGGTTTCTAAAAGAAAATAATATATTCTAGAAAGTGGATCTCTCTCTCTTCTTTCTATTAAGTGACATCTTTTGAGCCTGGAGAAACTTTTAACTTGGTTATGAAAATGTGAAGGTACAAATAGAGATATTTCAAAGAGTTGCTTAAATTGCCACATCGTCAAGCCAAAATTAACCATAAATTCTGAACATATCTTAAACCTCTCTACCCTTATTATCATTTTTAAATTAGATAATTGCTTTGGGACATAAACCCAGAAGTTGCCATTATACCCTCTCAAGCTTCTATGGTTCTAGCACTCAGCAATCTCCAAACACTCCCTCCAAAGTTTGAGGTAAGAAATTCTTCCAAATATAAGGGGAAACATAAGGCTAGTTGCTTTTTCTTAATGATTAATTATTTTTCAAGCAGCAAAATGAACTTTTTCCTTATCTAATGGGCTTCATCCATAATGGTACATGATAGACAGTTGATATTTCACTTTCGGGAAATCTGCAGTGTGGAGCAGTTTTACCAGCACAGTTCAGGCAGTGGTTTCCATCTAAACATCTATAGCTGGGGTTAATAGTGTCTGATAAGTCCATCTTCCTGGAGAAAGAAATAGCAGGCATAAGAGGATGCTACTCCAAATACTGAAAATTGCTTTGCTATGGATTTGAAACAACTTGGTTGTATAAGCATTAGGTGCCAGACAGCTTACATATATATCTCTTGGCATGTTTCAAAGACAAAATAATAATGTGCAGAATCAAATGCAGGGAAATCATTATATAAAATATCACCCTTCCTTCTCTGCCAAAATGCTGAAAACTCCCCTCTCTATAGTGAAAATAGAAATCTAGAGGCAACACTTCCTGAGGTATAGCACGGAGAAGGCCCCCTCAACAATTCTCCCTTGTCATGGGTGACCCATAAGTATCAGCACACTCAGCTTGTGTGAGCTAAGTGAGAGTCTGTAAAAATCAAAGTGATGTGACAGTACTAGGGAATGTGTATTGATAGATGGGAATTTCCTTTGCCAATATCTATAATATGTTTCTCTGTCCATGATAACCTTGTAGCACTGCATAACTTGTCAGAAATTGGGATTTAGCCACCATTCTAGCCGTCCTATTGTGTATTTCTCCTTGCTTTGTGACCTCTCATTTGCCCCTCCATACGTTCTTTTCATGTGCTCTTTAATGTGGCTTTTCTTATGTGGGACATTCCATGTTAAAAGATTCTTCTATTATTTGTATCCAAAGATCTCTTCATGAAAACATCATCGTATGCAATTAAGAAAACTGCCTTAGAAGTCATTTAAATCATATGGCCTTGTGTAAATTCTGATACCTTATTGGTGGGTAGTAGTTATTCATAGGACACATGAAACCACTAATTAATTACACATTGATATAATAGAGTGAGGCTGTGGTTCAAACAGGTTGCCTTGTTTGGGGCATGTAGGGTTTTTTGTTTTTTAGATACAAGTGAAGACAGAGTGATTGTCAGTGATTGGAAAGGTAGACTCATTGGGAGAAGCAAAGACTAAGTCTAGGATGTTACAAATAATGCCAACAATTTCTATAGTTCAGGATATGAACCAAGGATAATGTATCAATCAAAATAATAATAGTCACTCCCAACAGGAGTAGTTCTAATATAGAGAATTGCTGAGAAGCCAAATAGGTGGTAATGAAGCAATTCTGATATTATTGTAGCAAAGGGCCACTATCATTCCCTAGGCTTGAGGGTAAAAGAGAGAAGATTATCACTGGACCTGGCTCTGGGGCCACCCACAGGAGCAAAGACAATTTCAAGTCTGCCCGAGAGTTGCTTAAACCACTAAGGAAAGGACTTATGCTGATTTGGAACCACAGAAGTTCTAATAACCAGGTTGTCCAACAGGGACCCAGTTGCTGTTATAGATGTTAACTGAGACATAAAGGAGGAAGAGGGGGGAATACATTGGTTTTCCCTTCTGCCCACTTGCCAAATTCCTTTCAATGCCTTGTATCAGCTAGCTGGAAGTAGTTGTTAAGGGAATTGGGCAGAACAATTCCTTGGAACATAACCAGAGAGAAAGAGTGTAAGGAATGTATCTCAGGGCAACAGGCAGATGATCAGCTTAGGTAAGTACATCATGAACACAACAGAGGATAAGAACCCAAGAATCAGAACCCAACATTCACTCAAATGTGTAATCTGATTATTCAGACTGATGGTTCCATAAGGTATGAACCAATTTTAAATGGCCATGTCTTTATAAGGCTAGTATACCTGTCCTTTTTATGGCATTGCCATGTCATTCAATGTCTGTTTCTGTTCTGAAAGGGTTATAGCTTCCTTTTTGTGATCTTGCTTCTCTTAATGTAGGTGTTTTCTTAAGTTGGAACTACTAGACATAAAGGTATCACCAGTAACGTATTTGTGGCATTGGGTTGGAAATGACTGAAATCTATTCAATTAAAATAATTTTACTCATTTTACTACTGATACCTACTAATAGAATACACTTAATCAACTATGCTGATTTAGAATCACAGAAGTTCCAAATATTTTCCTTATGTACCATGACTCTACAGAGTGAGAAGGAGACCCAGAGGATTATTATTTCTTATGTAGAATAAACAGTGGAATCATCCTCACACAATTCTACACTTCTGTTTTAATTTTTATACATATTAAAATCAATATCACACATCTCTTTGAATAAACGCCCTTCTTATTCACACTCTGCCAGTGTCTTTCATTCTTCTTTACGAGAGTGTCTTGGATGTGCTTCTCATATTTGCTTACATAAAAAAGAAATTTCAATGACATCATGAATCTTCAAATTGGGAAAGAGTGATGTATCAATTCACTTGAGGCTCTCAGGAGCAAGTTACAGAAAACTAATGAAAATAGCTTATACAATGAGGGCTCTGCTACCTTCATTATTCAGTAAGTCCTGGTGTATGTTCCAGGGTCAGCTGAATTCAAGGGCTCAAAGAACCATCCCATTTCTTTTTTCCCCCCACCATCCTTAGAATGTTTATGCTTGCCCTTACATGCCCCCTCACATCTTCAAGTTTCTCCAAGAATATATCCCCCAACAATAATTTCCAAAGGTAGAAAGACAACCTGTCTTTTCTCTATATTCTTTCCTAAAAGTCAGAAATCTTTCTCAGATCTTTCCCTTTTCACTGGACAGAATGGCATTGTGTACCCATTTCTGAAACAACCACATAGAGAAATGAAGTTTAAGTGACTCATTTTAGCCACAGTAGATATGCACCTTGAGCTTAGATGGACCTTAGTCTTTTTTGAAGGATATAACCAACCAATACTGAACAAGATCAAGGGTCTGTTAGAGTTTTTATTAGCAATAATAGCAGTGTAGAAGCAGGAATGCAGAAGCAGAAGTGGTAATACCAACTTACAGAGCACTTAAAATGTGCTGGTGACTGTTTTAAGTGTTATAGAACATATAGAAATGTTCATATAAATATGTGTTAATCATCACAAAGCATATGAGGTAGTTATCATTATACAGAGATGTTAAATAATCAAAATACAGTCATGCTTGATTGGTAGTGACACCAGGATTGTAACCCAGGTGCTGTCCCAAGAGTTGGTGGCTTTACAATTATTACCAGGCTGCTTCTGTGGCAGGGTAGGTGTGTGAAGGGTGAGATGGACAGCTGTTAGGTAGACAACCCCTCACTTCTCTCACAGAAGACAGACCCTGGCACAGAGTAATATTCACAAATTTTTGTTGAAAAAGCAAAACAACAAGAAAATGAAGAATGAATGAATATACCCTCTGATAGCCTCCAAAATACTGCCTTGTGCCTTGTTTTTAATAGTCATTCAGTGAATGCTTAGTTGATAGTGTCAAACTTTGTGTAAATTTCAGCACAGTTTAAGTAGAAAATTTGGAATATGGCACAAATGATTCTGTCATTTTCCTTAACATAAATGAGGTGCAGTGTTCAGAGAGGGGGGCAGTTATCCATAACCAGAGTGAGATAGACTGACATTCAGGAGTTTGGTTTGGGCAACATTAGAAGTCCTGAAAGTGGTTGCTATTTATAAAAATGCAAGTTGGTCCAGTTTAAACTTGTCATTATGCAAAAAGCTAGCAAGACTTACTTCTATGTTGAGCTCCTCCTCAATTTCTAGCCAGAAGATGTCTGACCATTTATATTTGCTTTCCAATCCTTTGTTGGGTTTCCCAGTGGAAAGAATAGATCTCATTCCCCACAGCTCCAAGGTCCCCTGACACCTGTATAGTGCACAGGTCACAGGTCTATGTGTCACTCACATTTTCTTCATGAGAGCCAAGAGATGTGAATTGGCTTAGTCCTCTTTACGTGCAGTTAAATTCAGCTATCTTACATTAGCTTGTGACAGATATGCATTATCTCTCTTAATATTAAGTGGAGATTTACATGTAACCATTTGCAATCATAGATTTCAATATATCTTATCCCTATTTGAAGAAACTCAAAGAATGACAATATAGATTCACAAATCAATATTAAAAGGTGATTATTATAATTACAAATAAATTCATCAGCTTCCACATTTGTTGCAGATGAGAGATAACTTACGAGTTCATATTAGAGTGGAATACATGGGGGGGGGGAACCATTAAAGTTTGTATATTATAGAAGATCCCTTGGGAAATGCCTTCCTGGGACTCTAGAACCAAAGGACTAATCTAGCAATCAATGCCATCAGTAACTTTCTCTACAGTATTTAATGTCAATCATTGATTTTCAGAAAAGTCAACCCTGCTCAAAATGTGTTCTTTTAATTTATGAGCAATCCTTCACTATATTATTCTGGCTGATCTGCAGTGAGCAAATAAACATTGAGCTCATAGTTTTCTGGTTATTAAGAATGGTAAAGTTGGGGGAGGAGCAAGATGGAGGCCAAGTAATAGCTTCCTTACAACTGGGCATGGTGAGACTGGGGAGAGAATACTCCAGCCATCTCTGGGTAGTGGTATCATCCAGAAACATCCCTTTGGGGACACAGGGAGTCAGAGAGAGACTTCTGGACCCCATGAGGAGGACAAAAGCAGTGGAGAACTGGCAAGTGGTTGCATGTGTTTGTTCAGTCTGATCCCATCAGCAGCTGTAAGTACAGCAGCAGTGAGATTGCAAATTGGATAGGCCTTACCTATGAGCTGTTTGTTTGTTTGTTTGTTTGTTTGGACTTGGTACTCAGTTGAACTACCTTGGGAGAATTTGGACAAAAGTGCAGAGGACTTTAAGCGTTGTCTAGGGCCACTGAGTCAGACGGAGATAATAGTGTTCGGCTGTGGGCTGCGCAGAGCCATTGTGGGAGAACTTTCCCAGCAAGCTGTGCTCTCAGGGTCACAGAGCAAGGATCTGGCCAGAGACCTCGGGTGAGTAATCTAGTGACCGAGCAGACTAAAGGCAGGGACTGAGACGCTCTATAGCCTTGGACCTCAGGGGTATAGAGTGAGACCTGTTTTGGCACATGGGGTAAGTGGACAGCCAGTTCAAGAGTGATCCCAGCAACAAGTGCTTTCCTGGGAAAGCTTCTGCTTAGCCAAGGTTAGCAGTTTAAAGTGACTTTTAAGCAGGCTGAGGAGACATTTAGGGTTTGAGAAATCAGCAGAGGCCTCCAGTCTCCATCTCGTATAGTCGTATCAGCATTGTGCTTAACATCTCATACCCCAGAAGATAACCTGTTGCTCAGACAATATTCAATGAGTTATATATACTGCTTTGATTTTTTTTTAATTTTAACATTTTCCCTCTAGATTTTTCTTTTTTCTTTCTTTTCTTTCTTCATTTTTCTAGTTTAAATATAATTTTCCATTTTTGCCTTTTTTAACAATTAGAACTTCATTTTTGCTAGTGTTTCTACCCCTATTATTTGGTTTTCCCCCCAATTTTATCCCATAAAGTTTTTTGTTTGCTTGTTTGGGTTTGATTTATAGCATTTTTGTCTTTCCTTTCTACTTGGTGGAGGTAGTGTACTGGGTCTGAACAGGCTAGCAAAGAGCTGCTGACCTCAAGGGAACCACCAAAACCGGCACCCACAGAGGTTGGGGGTTTTTAAGGTTGGGTCAAAGTACCCTACTGTACACCTATATTGCTCCCATCTCCGTCTTTCTGTGCCTCTCTTCTTTTTGTCAGTATTCCCTTTTACTCACCCCCTCTCCTATCTCTTTTTTCTTTCCTTCCCCCCCCACCCCTTGCTCTTCAGTCTTCTCATCCTTCTGGTCCTGTACCAAAAAGACTCATCGAAAACCTAGGCTAGAGACATGGTAACATAAAGAACAAGATGAAGTGAAAGAAAAATTAGGGCAAGGAAATAGATAAAAGAAAACACTCATGAGGAAAAATCATCTGAAAAATCCTGGTAACATGAAAAACCAGTCCAGAGCAACACCCACCCCCCTAAAAGGGACTGTGAGATAGCTACTGCAGAGGATTCCACCTATAAAAAATGGTAGAAATGACAGAAAGGGAATTTAGAATACAGATGATGAAAACACTGAAGGAAACAATGAAGGAAACTGCTGATAAAGTGGAAAATAACCAAAAGGAAATCCAAAAACAGAATCAAATAAGAGATGAATAATATGAAGAATATAGAAAGGATATAGCAGAGCTCAAGGAACTGAAGCAGTCAATTAGGGAGTTTAAGATGCAATAGAAAGTACCAATAACAGATGAGCCCATGCAGAAGAAAGAATCTCAGAGGTAGAGGACAAAGCTCTTGAGATAACTCAGATAGTTAAAGAGGCAGAAAAGAAAAGAGAAAGCCGAATGTTCACTGACAGAATTATGGAACTTTATGAAGCATTCAAACTAAAACTCTGAGTTAAGGGTTGGAAGACAATTTTTCAGGCAAACAGAATTAAGAAGAAAAGAGGAGTTGCAATCTTATTTTCAGGACAAGAAAGATGTTTCAATTATAAATATTTATGAACCCAACTTAAATGCTCCCAGATTCTTGAAACAGACCTTACTCATTCTGAGTAATATGATATCTTATAACACCATAATAACAGGGGACTTTAATACTCCTCTTACAGAGCTGAACAGATCCTCTAAACAGAAATTAAACAAAGATATAAGGGACTTAAATGAGACCCTAGAACAACTGTGCTTGATAGATGCATATAGAACACTCCATCCCAAAGATAAAGAATATATATTCTTCTCATCACCCCATGGAACATTCTCCATAATTGATCATATCCTAGGGCACAAAACGAACCAACAGAATCAAAAGAATTGAAATTTTACCTCCTATCTTTTCAGACCATGTGGCACTAAAGGTGGAACTCAACTCCAACAAAAACATTCAACCCCACACAAAAGCATGGAAATTAAACAACCTTCTGTTGAATGACAGTTGGGTGCAGGAAGAAATAAAAGAGGAAATCATTAGTTTCCTGGAGCATAATAACAATGAAGACACAAGCTACCAAAACCTGTGGGATATTGCAAAAGCAGTCCTGAGAGGAACATTTATTACTTTAGATGCCTACATTCGAAAAACAGAAAGAGAGCACATCAACAAACTCATAGGCCATCTTATGGAATTGGAAAAAGAAGAATAATTTAAGCCTAAATCCAGCAGAAGAAAAGAAATATTCAAAATTAAATCAGAGATCAATGAAGTTGAAAACAAAAGAATCATTCAGAAAATTAATGAAACAAGGAGTTGGTTTGTTGAAAAAATAAATAAAATAGACAAACCTTTGGCCAGACTAACTAGAAATAGAAAAGTAAAATCTCTAGGAACTTCAATCAGAAATGACAAAATGGAAATAACAACTGATGCCACAGAGATACAAGAGATCATCTCTGAATACTACCAGAAACTCTATGCCCAGAAATTTGACATTGGAAATGGATCCATTGGAAATGGATCAATATTGGGAATCACACCCTCTCCCTAGACTTAGCCAGGAAGAAATAGAGCTCCTGAACAGACCAATTTCAAGCACTGAGATGAAAGAAACAATAAAAAATCTTCCAACAAAAAAATGCCCTTGTCCAGATGGCTTCACACCAGAATTTTATCAAACCTTCAAAGAAAATTTATTCCCGTACTGTAGAAATTATTCCAAAAAATTGATGAGAAAGGAATCTTCCACAATATATTCTACAAAGTAAATATCACCCTGATATCAAAACCAGGAAAAGACCCATCTAAAAAGGAGAATTTCAGACCAATTTTACTAATGAATGTAGATGCAAAAATTCTCAACAAAATCCTAGCCAATAGATTACAGCTTATCATCAAAAAAGTCATACATCATGATCAAATAGGTTTTATCCCAGGGATGCAAGGCTGGTTTAACATATGCAAGTCCATAAACATTATCCACCATATTAACAGAAGCAAAAACAAAGACCACATGATCCTCTTAATAGATGCAGAAAAAGCATTCAATAAAATCCAGCATCCTTTTCTAATTAGAACACTGAAGAGTACAGGCATACATGGCACATTTCTTAAACTTATCAAAGCTATCTATGACAAACCCACAGCTCATATTTTACTAAATGGAGTAAAACTGAAAGCCTTTCCTCTTATAACTGGAACCAGACAAGGTTGTCCTCTGTCACCATTACTATTTGACATAGTGCTGGAAGTTCTAGCCAATACAATTAGGTAAGACAAGGAAATAAAGGGCATCTAAATGGGAGCAGAGGAGGTCAGACTCTCCCTCTTTGCTGACAATATGATCTTATACTTAGAGAACCCCAAAGACTCAATCACAAGACTCCTGGAAGTCATCAAAAATACAGTAATACCTCAGGGTATAAAATCAGTGTCCACAAATCAGTAACCTTTGTATAGGGCAATAACAGTCAAGATGAGAAGCTAATTAAGCACACAACTCCCTTCACCATAGCTTCAAAGAAAATGAAATCCCTAGGAATATACCTAACAAAAGAGGTGAAGGAGCTCTATAAAGAAAGTTAGGAAATCCTGAGAAAGGAAATAGAAGAGGACATTAACAAATGGAAGAACATACCATGCTCATGGCTGGGAAGAATCAACATTGTTAAAATGTCTATACTTCCCATAGCAATCTACTGATTCAATGCCATCCTTATTAAAATACCAACATGGTACTTTTAAGACTTGGAAAAAATGATTCTGCATTTCGTATGGAACCAGAAAAAAAACCTGTATATCTAGGGAAGTTCTTAGTAATAAAAACAAAGCCGGGGGCATCAGCATACCAAATTTTAGGCTGTACTTACAAAGCCATGGTGGTCAAGACAGCATGGCACTGGCACAAAAGTAGAGACATAGACATTTGGAATCAAATAGAAAACCAGGAAATGAAACTAACATCTTACAATTAACTAATCTTTGATAAACCAAACAAGAACATACCTTGGGGGAAAGACTCCCTATTTAATAAATGGTGCTGAGAGAACTGGATATCCACATGTAAAAGACTGAAACTGGATCCACACCTTTCTCCACTCACAAAAATTGATTCAAGATGGATAAAGGACTTAAATTTAAGGCATGAAACAATAAAAATCCTCAAAGAAAGCATAAGAAAAACACTGGAAGATATCAGCTGAGGGAAAGACTTCATGAAGATGACTGCCATGGCAATTGCAACAACAACCAAAAATACCCAAACGGGACTTAATTAAACCAAAAAGCTTCTGTACAGCTAAGGAGACAACAACCAAAGCAAATAGACAACCTACACAATGGAAAAGGATATTTGCATATTTTGAATCAGACAAAAGATTGATAACAAGGATCTATAGAGAACTCAAATTAATCCATATGGAAAAAGCCAACAATCCCATATATCAATGGGCAAGAGACATGAATAGAACCTTCTCTAAAGAAGACAGATGAATGGTGAACAAACTTATGAAAAAATGTTCATCATCCCTAATAGAGATATGCAAATCAAAACCACCTTGAGATACCATCTAACCCTAGTGAGAATGACCCATATCACAAAAATCTCAAAACTGCAGATGCTGGTATGGATGTGGAGAGAAGGGAATACTTTTACACTGCTGGTGGGACTGCAAACTAATACAACCTTTTTGGAAGGAAGTACAGTGAATCCTCAAAGAACTCAAGCTAGACCTCCCATTTGATCCTGCAATCCCAT
This sequence comes from Otolemur garnettii, assembly GCF_000181295.1. NCBI lineage: Eukaryota > Metazoa > Chordata > Mammalia > Primates > Galagidae > Otolemur > Otolemur garnettii. Next base: position 3,064,957 of record NW_003852445.1, read on the forward strand.
TAATTGGGCATCTACCCAGAAGCAAAAATATGCCTTTATCATAAGGACATTTGCACTAGACTGTTTATTGTAGCTCAATTTACAATCGCCAAAATGTGGAAACAGCCTAAATGCCCACCAACCCAGGAATGGATTAACAAGCTGTGGTATATGTATACCATGGAATACTATTCAGCCATTAAAGAAGATGGAGACTTTACAGCCTTTATATGAACATGATGGCAGCGGAACACATTATTCTTAGTGAAACATAACAAGAATGGAGAAGCATGAATCCTATGTACTCAGTTTTGATGTGAGGACAATTAATGACAATTAATAGCATGGTGGGGGAAAGGGAGAGCAGAGAAAGAAAGAAGGAGGGAGGGGTGGAGGAAAGGAAGAGCAGAGAGAGGGAAGGAGATGGGGGGTGGGGTCTTCGTGTGTGCCACATCTTTTAGGGGCAAGACATGATTGTAAGGACTTTAACTAACAAAGGCAATTAGTGTAACATGGTTTCTTGTACCCTCAAGGAATCCCCAACAGTAAATGAAAAAAAAAAAAAAAAGGAATGGTAAGGGCTCTTACAGATCATCAGTTCTGCCCTCTTGTTTTGTGGATGCAGAGACATAATTCCCAGTTACTCTCCCAAGGATACATAGCTAAAAAAAAATATAGAGCCAGGAGGAGTATTTTAGTCTAGAGCTCTTTTCTGCCATCACAATTACATAATGAATTTCTTTAGATGTCAGTGTCACTCCAACTTAAAATTAAGTGCCTACATGACTTTCTGTCATGCCTAAAATAATATCCCCCAAATACCTATTTGTATTTTCATTCGCCTTGATTCCAGAATACAGATTTTCAAATGATGGTCACAATAATATTTCCCATTTCACCCAGTCATCTCCACACAGTGGCCTCGTCATCCCCCCACTAAGAGTTCTTTTCTCCAACCCCTCATAGTCGATAAAATACAGCAGAAGGGATGCTAGTTCTGAGCAAATAGCCTCAAATAGCCTTGCAACTTCTTCCTGCTTTGGGGAATATTTGCTGTTAGGACATTTTCTCTGAGAACTCAGACCCCATGCTGGGAGAAGGAGGAGCCACACAACAAAGCCATGTTTAGGAGCCTTGGCCCAGCTAAGCTTTCAGCTGACAGCTAGCATCCACTACCAGATGTGTATGTCTACCATCCTGGACATCTCTCCCAGCTGAGCTTTCAGATGATCTAGCCCTAGCTGACAGCTTCCTGTAAGTACGTGAGAGAACTCAAGTGAAAACTACCCACATGATCCAAGTCAACTCACAGAAATATTAAAGCATTTTTTGTTTTAATTACCCTAAAATTTTAAAGTGGTTTATTACACAGCAATAAAGTACTGGAACAGTCCGTGGTGCAGAAGTTCACAGTTATGGTGCCCTCAGATTCCTGACATTGAACCTCACGTGCACCCTCACCTCTGCCGTGCAAGCCCCTCTTCAAGCCTCGCTGATTCCTGCACACGCTGCTCACCTTGACAGATCCAGCTCTCCCACACTTCCTATTAGCAAAACCTGTCAGATTTGAAACTGACGGCTGGGTATGTGGAATTTTCAATAGAAATTCTAGGAAGCTTCGACATTTCTTAACACAGAAAAAGAACACTGTGTTTTTCCATATAGGTATCTCCCTTAGGTAACAAGGCTCAACAGAGGTCATAAAGCCCAAGAGCAAGTTAGATATAATGTTGACCTTTCCAGAAAGCACAGAGCTAAATTTAATACTCAACATGGTAACTATTTTAGCCTGGAGGGACAGTATATTTGCTTCCTCCTTCTGCAAGGTCCTGATATTTATATTTTTTATTTTAACAGTCTTATTGCATATGTCTTAATTTTAAGTCACCTCTAAATCCTCTTGGAAACAGGCAGGGTCTAAATTACAAGTAAATAATATTAAGTTTTCCCTGCTGGTCTGGTCCTCTCCAAAAACTGTGAGAAACATTTTGCTGTTCTCATTTAGTGTAGCACTCCCCAAAGCACAGGACTTGGTGCCAAAGACAGAACATGAGGAGATTTAAGGTAGGCTGGAGGTTACTAAATTTTTAATTTTAATAGTTATGTATTTATTTTTAATATATATTAGGAAAGATACCACATAAAACTAGTATATTACATGTATGCAGGGTAAGGGTAATTTAAATAAAAATGTTAAATTAATACCTTGTGGACATGAATCAAACCGTGAAAGTAGTAGATAAATAATTGGGAAACACTGGTTTGGAATTTCTGGAAAGCTTTCAGTGTTCTGGGTTCCTTTCCCTTTTTTAGGGATTTGTTTCTGGGTAACAAATAACCTTTCTGGATTATTGATTTTCTGCCTTCTTTTTGAGTCAGCAAGCCATTACTTGCCACAGTTGAAACTCATATAGCCAATGTTTTTCTAAATCTCATTTCATCAGCAAGCTTAATTCACAGTTGTTTGTTGTTGTTGTTGTTCATTATAATAGAAGCTTGCCAAGGCCAGCTCAGCAACATCTCCACAAACTGAATGGTTACTTTCTTGGAAATGCTCAGATATCTCTTAGCACTCAGAAGCATAGGGTTAAATTTCTAGACTGTTCTCAGCCCATGACAGATAGACACCATGCAGAGGCCTTGCTCTGTTCTCCAGTCTGTTCACCTCCTTAGCTACAGCCTCTTCCTATTCTGAAGAGCTCCCAGGGGTCATAGGCACCAGGCCCCTGCTTTCACTGCCACTTAGTAACCACCATGATTTTCATTGTCCCTACATCTTTACCTCCTGACACCTTCGTCTTACACATTTATGTTAGAGTCATGAATAGTGTTTTAACATTTCCTGAAAAGTTACAATTTGTGTGACTTGTATAAATAAATTACAATTGAAAATGATTTTAGAGAAATCTTTAAAAACAAAGTTTATTATTTGCTTTTATCAATGGGGAAATGAATTCTTTCCCTTTCTAAACTTCAAGTGCTGCTTAGGAACTCATGCTCCTTCAATCTTCACATCGGATAAACTATGCCTTCTAAGCCAGATCAAGATCCACGGGCACATGCCCTGGTCTTAGATGCTTCACAGACTTCCTCATTTAAGACCTTTGAATTTACCACCTGGTCTGGAGATACAGTTCTCATCAATTCCCATTTATTAGTAGGTGCTTAAAAGGAGGCACTTTCTGACATGCAATAAAAAGCAAACCTAATGAGCAAATGGCAGTGAACTTGAGGGGCACTTTAGGAGAAGGTCTATCAGTATTCATAACGCTGACACACTATAAAAGACACTTTAATGCTACAAAAATGTGTCAGAAAAGATATTGAGTTAACTGAAGGGGGAAATTTCTGGTAAAACACATAAGAGCACCCATTTCAACAGATCTGAACTATTAATATATTTTCTCCTTTCCTGACAACTCATTCACCAAGTGTCAGATGAATGGTATTGGAGACTGAGCTGATATTAACTCCCAATGAGGTTCTATAACAATGAAAGGTACATAAGTATTTCACCCCGGCATCTTCTCTGTAATTAATGCCCTTGGCCTCCCCTAGGCAGCTGATACCACTCAAAAATTAGAAAAATCATCTTTGGAAATAATCCTCATCATTCTATACATGGAAAGTTATAGTTTGTCTCTTTTTCATACAACCCATTTTTCACATAATACAGAGAAATGTAAAAGGACGTCTTCAGATTCTTAAGGCAACTTAATCTGATATTTCAAAGCAATATATATATAACATCAAATTGATGTCTATGTTTTTTCCTATGTTCTTTCCAAAAGAGTTTCTTAAAGCCACCAAAACAACAAACAAGCAAACAAAAACTTAAAAAAAACTAAGTCAAGGCAAAACCTCGATATCTGACACCAAGGAGGGAAAAATGAATAATTACATTTCACTTAATATAATGATAACCATGGTCAACCCATGTAAGCTTGCCCTAAATCATACTGGGGTGATATTTGTATAAAATAATGAGGAGATTTTCTCTTTTTTATTTTCTTTTAGAATAATGGAATTCTGGTTAATTTTCCTTTTTTGTCCTTGACTTATAACATCTGTATTTTTTGTTATTCTTTAAAATCCTACATATATAAACTTCCTTGCACATAAGGAAGTTAATAATATTCACAGAGAATGGAATATAGTATTTGAAGGCATTATGAATAACAAACCTAATGAGTACATACTGGGAGTTTTACTGCCATAGTATCGACTCAATTATTAATCGTTGGTTTTTTTGGTAAGATTTCCACAGGTGGCAATGCAGATTATGAAAAAGCAGTGTATTTCTAGAACTATTATCTCTTTTCATCTACATGTCATTTAAATGAAAATGTTTATGAAGGTAATTTGATTAAACTCTGGGCTTAATAAAATGAAATTTTGAGGAAGAAAAAAAAAAGGAAATGGAAAAGGCAAATGATTCCATACCATTGGCCAGGATTCAAGGCTGCTTAAAAAGTCCTGCTAATACTAAAACGCCAAAGGCCAGTTTTGGCCAGGTCCTGCAGGCCAGGCCAGGTCCTGCATTACATGCTTACGTTCACCATCAATTTTCCATGAAAATCCTGAATTCATTTCATGGAGAAAATGACGAAAATACATATAAGAATTTTACAGGGTAATTTCAGGATAAACTAAGTTAATCTATTCATTTTCTAGCCAGCTGAGGTAGTGAAGACAGGTTTTGTTGATCATCAATCTTTGACTTTCATCTATAACAGCAGTTCTCAACCTGTGGGTCATGACTGTATTAAAGGGCCACTTCATTAGGAAGGTTGGAACCACTGATCTAAAAGCTCTCTTAGCAAATACTCCGGGAAATACATGCAAAGCTATCACAGTATGTAAGAAAACACTGGGTCATTGCTTCTAATATTCTTTGTTATATTACCTAATTCATGCAGTCACTTATCTATTCATCATTCAACAATATATTGAGCATCTACCATGGGTCTGCTCCTCTGCTAGGATCCTGGGACTCCGAAATGATTAAGATGTGACTCTTGTCCTTGAACATTTTACATTCCATAGGGAAAGCTCAGGGATAGAAAGATGTTCTTGATACAATGTGATAAATACAATGTTAGCACTTGCCTAGGGCACACAGCCGGTATGCATGAATATGCCTTAGTTTGGGTTCTTACACTGGATGGCTTGAACACGAACATTTATTTCTCACCGCGATGGAGGCTAAAATCGAAGATCAGCATGCTAGCCTGAGAAGGTTCTGAAGGAGGGGCCTCTTCCTGGTTCACAGATGGCTGCCTTCTCTCTGGATCAACACACAGCCAAGAGAAAGATGTCTGGTGTCATCTTCTCCTTATAAGGTCACTAATTCCATCCCTGGGGTTCCACCTTTGTGAACTCCTACAGATCTAATCATCACATTGGTGATTAGGGCTTTCACATATGAATTTTGAGGAGACACAAACACTTCATAGCAGGGCATGTGGGAGTAGGGCAGTAGCATTAGAGGGGAGTCAGTAATGAAAGATTTAGCAAGAGAAGTCTGGGTAGAATTTCCAAGCATGAGCAGGAAATACTATCATTTAATGGACATTTAGAAGAGGGCTACCATCCAGCAGGAGGCTGGGAATGTCTACTTAGTGAGGTGGAATAAAAAGCATAGTAGAGCTGAGTACATTGGATACTTTTTCTTCAGCCCTACTATGAAACTAATTTATAGCTTTCACAGGAAAGCTATAACCCAATTATAGCCCAAGAATACGGGGGAAGGGGAGAGGGAGGAGAAGGGAGGGAGGAAGATAGGTGGAGGGAGGGTGATTGGTGGGCTCACGCCTATGGTGCATCTTATAAGGGTACATGTGAATCTTTCTAAATAAAGAATATAAATGTCTTAACACAATAACTAAGAAAATGACATGAAGGCTATGTTAACCAGTTTGATGAAAATATTTCAAATTGTATATAAAAATAGCACTCTGTACCCCATGACAGTATTAATGTACACAGCTATGATTTAATAATTTAAAAAAGCACAGTAGAGATTGAAGGCAAGGAACAACAAGCATTTCATGTATTTTGATATCTATTTTGAAGAAAATACATCAAGAGTCCAGTACAGTTTCTTAACAGAAAGTTTGTAGAACTGAGTTTGAGCTCAGTGAGTGAGATGGGATTTTGTTGTGGATTTCTGTCTAAGACTGCAGTGAGTGAATGTATGATTGGATATCAAATCTCTAGTTAAATTATATGTCTAAGAAATGTAGATTTCATTCTTGTATTTGTTTATTTATATTTTAGGCATATAAGTTTTCCTAGAGGTTGTAGCCATAGATATAGGACACAGATCAAAATTTCTGCATTCTCCAAGTTTGTATTATAGTGGGGATAGGGTGGGGTGGAGGGACAGAGAAAAATGTATAGAATGTGAATCATCAGTGTTGAAGAGAAAATAAAGCAGGTAACAGTGGCATTTCCATTTTAAGTAGGTGTCCTTAAGGCCTTATTGAGATGACATTTGTATTAAAAAGAGGAACGTGAATCATGTGATATCTAAGAGAAGAGTGTTACCAGCGGAGGGAATAGCCAGTGCAAAGGCCCTGAGACTGGAATATGCCTGGCAGCTTTGAGAAAGGGAGAAGAGCCCTGTGAGACTAGAGCAGAGTGAGGAAGAGATTAGCAGGAGATAAAGAGTGGGTCATAGCCTGTAAGATCTTGGTGGCCATTATGAATGCTTTAGCTTTTACTCTTACAGCGGTGTAAAACAAATAAGGAGTCATATATAATGACTCACATTTTAGCATGATCACTCTGTGCTGTGCCAAGAATAGACTGAATTAAAAGGGGAAAAGTAAAAAGATCAGTTATGATAATCTGAAGAGAGATGATGGTGGTTAGACAGGATAGTAGTAGTGGAAAGGGAAGACGTGCCTAGACTCTAGGTATATTTTGAAGAAGAACCAATAGTACCTGGTAATAAATTAGACGTGGCATCTGACCACAAAAGAAAAGGTAAAGATGACTCCAAGGTTATTATTATCATGAACAAATGGAAAGTTACAGCTGCCATTAACTGAGATGGAGCAGCGTACTAACGAAGTTAAGAAACTTGGATTTAGAAGTATCTGGTTGAGATCAGTATTAGACACCCCGGTGGAAATGTTTAAGTTGGTATATCAGTCTGGAGTTCAGATGCAAGTGTTTAGATGCTATTTAAAGCATTGTTACAGAAGGAGATCACTAAGGGTAGTGCAGATATAACAGAGACAAGGTCCACAGAGTGAGCCCAGGGACACTCGTCCGTTGGGACATTTGGGAGTGAAAAGTAACCTGCCAAGGAGCCAGAGAAGCAGCAGCTAAAGCAGGAGGAAATGCAGGAGAGTATAACCTTCCAAAAACAAAGAGAAGAAATATTCCAAGAAAAAGGAAGTGATTCCTTTGTAAAATCCTGCAGATAACTAAGTATGATCAGAGATGACCCATGGATTTAAGTGAGGTCCTTTAGAAGTCATGAGTAGAAGGGTGGTGCCAGAAGCCACTTTGAAAATTAGGTGGTTTTGGAAGATTGGTAAAGGCAAAAGTCAGATTTATCAGATTGAAAAGGAGGTGAGAAATCAGATGTGGACTATTCTTTCCAGAAGTTGATTGTAAAGAAAATATAAAAGTAGACAGAATTCCTTGAGATTAGTAGGACACCAACAAACATGTCAAGAAGAAAATACATTTTGTTTTCCCCTAAAGACAGGCAGGCTGGAATTGAATATTCCTCTGGGCTGATATGAGGAAGAAGCTAGGAGACAAGGACAGCCTTAGAGGAGGAAGTATGCTGCACAAAGGTCCTTTGTGATCTTACAGCTCCCACTGTTCTTCGCCTCCACATCCCTATTTGCCAGGGAGTTATCACATCCTGAAACAAATCTTGCAGCCAATTGTCAGGATCCCGTGGTCCATGCAATCATCAATAAATGTATTGAAAGGGTGTGTGCATGTGTATATATGCACATATGAATAAATAGATATGCCAACCAGTATGTATGTGTGTATGTATATGCACAGATTTAGTATCTGTATATATGCAAAAGGGTGTATATGTATATATACAGATAGGGTGTGTCTGTATCTAATATAAAAATACACGTCTTTCTTTCTTTCCTTTTTGAAAACAATTACTCTCGAGTGAAGAGTATAAGATAATTCACACTGAAAAAAAAAAAAGAAAATTCACTTTAATTGGTTTCTCTAGAAAGGAATCGGCTAAACACTTTCATAAAAGAATATCTAGCTAAGCCTGGGACCCACTAAAACTCTATGGTTCTCAAATGAAAGATAAACTGAATTGTTTATAATCCAGTTTATGTATCTAGTACAGTAAAATACCAACATGGATAGCTCTAGACTTCCATGACAGAAATCTTCAGAGACAGCAAACACACTTCTGATAATGCTGTAGTAAATTTGGAGTTTTATGATAAGAAATAGGTTGCATTTTCTTCATCATATAGGATGAACAACGGCAGAGGCTGGGTTTTCTTTATTTAACCAAAGGAACTGAAATACAGCATTCAGTGTGTCTCATCTTTTTTCAGAAGGGGCTGGTGTGAGGCATAATGCAGGTAATTTGAGTTCTGTTTCTGGATAGTTCATCCCCTTCAAACACCATTTGTTTACCCAGTCGAAAAAGAACAACAGCCCCCAAACAAAAAACTTTCGCATCTTAGATGAAAGCTTATCTTTCTTTGGATCATACTTTCCAGCGCCTCAAAGTGCTGGCATAAAATGAAAATGAAACAAACAAGAGCATTGTCAGAAATAATCACACACCAGGCCAGCCCTCCCACTTCCGTTGGACTCCTCCACAAAGAAGCCACAGTGCTTCGCTGAACAGCCCTTAAATCTTTATTGTATTTTGCCTCTGGGGCTTGCTCATCACTACAGGTCTAAAAGTGTCTGTTACGGTCAGAAATAACTTTAAAAAAATATTGCACCACTGAGCCAATGAGTAGTTCAAATGGCTTCAAAATTGTAAACTTATAAAATGCAAGGTAGAGTAAGCACTTTGGCGTTTGGAATAAACTGACTACTTCACTCTGTCATTTCCAGCGCTCTCATTTTATGAAGACCAGAAATACTGAGTTGAAGCAGGAGTACCTCCCATAAAGCCCCTGAAGGTGCTTGAGAGTTTTCTTTCCTTCCTCCCTGCAGAGATGAATAGCCAAGTATGGACTCCGCACTTGAAAGCTGTTCTTAGAACCTGTGGTCAGTCTCTTTCAGACTGCTTTCTGCAAGCCTGAATAGAGAAAGGCTTGGTGAAAAATATTTTCAACAGAGAATTAGAGACCTGTGTTTTTACACCTAGCCACGTGCAGGGGGCTTTCTGACACAATTAAGACAATTCATTGAATTCTGCTTCTCAGATTCCTTCTGGCAACCATGAAAAGATTATTCATAATTTTATATTTTCATATTACTGACATTGGGCCACCTGATCATTGTTCTGTCATTAAGTTAGTATCAAAATGATGCAAATTTTGCTTTAATAATGAAGTTACAGAGAGAATGGGAGTAGATGGTTTTGTTTGCAGGTGAAACTTTTATTCAAATAATTTACACACATTTCAAAAGCAGTGTACATCTTTGATTTGGTTGGTAGTAATATTTGGAAGTTGTGAATAAGCTGAATCAGGAAAAATGGATGTAGACTGTTTGGCATAATAAAAAGGAGGTCTTTCTTAATTATTTAAATTAATTTTTCATCACTAATTAGAAAAGTTTTGACATATGTATTGGTGATGGTGTCCATATGCATTTAATGGGGCTTTGACTTAGCTATCTCCAGCGGCTACTTCTGTTTGGATGAAACTGAGATGTTTATATGTAGTACATATGTAGAAGTGTTATATAGACATGTGTACACACATATGTATGCATACATACAGAGAAAGCAACAGCACCACAGGTTTGGGCAGCATAACTTTGAATGTTTGACCTTTAGGCCACAAGGGTCAAAAGCTGTCGGGAAATACATATTATTCTCACCGAGGAACATGTCTGTTACACCTAGGAGCACATCTACTTTCCATCTAATTTGATGATTACAGTCAAGCTTCCCTATGTTTGGCATTTATGCAAGAAGGATGATTGTACAACCCTGGGAAACTGCATACAGGAGTTGTCAGGCAACTATTATTATCCAGTTCAGAAAAGTATAAAATATATGTCTCCAGAGTTTAATGGTAAGGCCATAACGCTCTTGAGTTGCCAAATCCCAACGTATAGTTTGTGCTATAGTAGGCCAGTTTAATTTAGCACTAGAATTCCTTATACTCTTTTCCTTCCTTTAAATCCAAGACTGTGGCCCTTATGCAATAAAAGTTCCGTGAAAGCTTTCAATTGCATCTTTTGGAAGTTCATAGTTCTGATTCTTTATAAGCATGTTGAAGGACTCAGAGGAGCAATGTAAGGGCATTCAGAACGTAATAAATATCAAATAATTGTAATAGTTTTCTTATACAAGGCTTCATTAATGGTGATTTATTCAGTATATACACCGTGTGGCAGGTACTGTCTTAGGACATTTAAAAAACACTACCTTATTTGATTGCTGCCATTCTGTAAAAATGAACCTAGTTATTACCTGCATCACATAGGTGAAGAAAAGTGAACTTAAATTTAAATACCAAAGTACTGTAAGTATATTTTTTTCTAAAATCAGTTTCATAAAACTGGAATTGCTTGCATATATTTTTTAAAACTTCTTTTTATTTTTTTGACTTTGTATTCTGAGATAATTTCTGAGGAAATGTTGCAAAATGAGTATAGAAATTTTGTATATCCTTTCCCCAATTTCTTTTAATGTTATTGTCTCACATGTTACGAGTTCTTGAAACAAAATGATGAACATTCATAGAATACTATTTATTAAGCTACTGACCTTGTTTGAACTTTGTCCATTTTTACAGTAATGCCCCCTTTCTAGGTCAAGATTTAATCCAGAATCCCACACTGCATTTAGGGTCATGCCTCCTTGATTGCCACTGTATGACAATTCCTCAGTCTTCCTTTGGTTTTCAGCATCTTGACACTTTTTAAGAATAATGATTATTAGTTTTGTAAAATGTTCCTAAAATTTCACCTACATTCTTAATTATGACACTCAGTTTGGGTTTGTCAGGCATTTTCTAATGATTGGGTTAAGGTTATGCATTTTTGGCAAGAGTATTCCAGAAGTCATGTGCCTTTCTGAATGCATCCTATCGAGTACATGATATCAACATGATGTGTTACCAAGTAGAAATTTACTTTTTAATGCTATCTTTGTCTTTTAATTATGCAATAAAATTAACAAACTATAAGATAGCATCACATATCTGAGAAAGATTAAAATTCTTTCAATGTTTCAACATATGCCATGTTTTGTCACTTAATAGAAATCATACCACCCTTTAATGAGCCATGATTAATGGGAATATACTTTAAATCCTTAACCCAGTTAGCACTGACTGTGTGTGTGTGCAGAGAAATGCTAGTAAATGTCTAATAATCAGCTCGCTGGGAGAGAAAAAGCCCTGTTCTATAGTTTTGCTGATTATCTGGTATAAATACTTCTATCATGGCCTGTTTCAAACTATAAATGTTATGTCACTGGACTCAGAGCTAGGAGAAGATGCACACAAAATCAGTTCCCAGGAGCTGGTAAAAGCTCCAGTATACTGCTGACATATAATTTGAATATATTTATATATATGCTGAAATCTATCTGTATAAAGAGTTTTCTTTAGGATGTCATTCATAGAACCAAGGGAAATATACAAAGACTTTAAACATAATTTTAAAATACTCAAGAGTATAATTACCTTCAAAGACAAGTACAGTTGATTCTTTGTGGGTCATAATTAAGAATGAGGAGGTAAAATTAAGAAAAAAATATATACGTAGCCTTAGCTCTTAATAGAGTGAAGTTATTTGATTTGAAGTTTTACAAAATGTCGTTTGCACTTGCCCAATTTCTAAGTGTTATAGAAAGTAATTTCAAAAACATAGGGTGAGACAGTGCTTGAACAAGAGGCAACAAGCATGCTTTGTCTAATCTCAGTTAATTTGAGGGCACAACATTCTCTAAACTCCTCATTGACTAGACACCATTAGATTGGAGACCAGTGTAGTAATACACACTTGCCGTCCTTACTGCTCCTTTTACTAATGAGATCACAGCTGATCATTGTAGTAGCAGTTAGCAGGAGACTTATAAATGTCAATGTGACTTAAAAACTTTATTTTTTAACATGTTCCACACTACAGGTTCAATTTAAAACACTTCGTCTCACAATTTAAAATTTTATATGCTACTCTGTAAGGAAAAACATATGTTCCCACATGGGAGGACTGTTTTCAGGTATTCGATTTACTAATCAAATACGAAGTATATTTTAAAAACAACTGACAGATAGTATTACCATGTCACAATTTTTCCTCTACAGATTCCAATATCCATAGGAATCAATTCCACATAAGAGTATTTTTCCCCAGAAGGTCATTATCTTGATGTTGGTTTTAACATTGCAATATTTTATAGGCATAGTGGTGAGCTGAATGACCTCCTACTGATATCTATATCTTGATCTCCCAAATCTACATGTCAAAAGGGTCTTTTTGACCTTGAGGAAGGAAGATTATCCTGGTTTAGGAATAGGCCCATTATACTCAGAAAGGTTCTGATAAATTAGCGACAGGAGAGTTAAAGTCTGATCAAGAGACCTGATGGTGGACACAAAAGTTGGAGTGTAGTGACCAGGAACTAAGGAATCTAGGCAGACTCTGGAAATTAGACGAGGCAAGGGAAGGCTTCCTTGCTTCTGCCTCCACAGGAACATAGCTATTCTGACATTTTTCAGACTTTTGCGCTCCTAAACAATAAGATAATAAATTTATGCTGTTGTAAGCCAAGACTGTGGTAGTTAGGTACAGCATCAATAGAAATATATTTCACATACACAAAATCCACCTTATGGGAGAATGACTTTTTTCCCTGTCTTATGATTAATTTCAGCCTCCACCTTCCTCATCTTTCTCAACATCTAATACAATTCGTAATAAAAAAGAAAAAGCACAGTGTATTTGTAGCCTTGGTGATCAAAGTGGAACTGATGATTATTGCATATATTTAAATTTATTTTTATTTATGTATTTTTTTCTTTTTAGAGAAAGGGTCTCTGTCACCCAAGCTGGGGCACAGTGGTTCAATCATAGCTCACTGCAGCTCAGATTCCTGGGCTCAAGTGATCCTCTCGCCTTAGCCTCCTGAGCTTCCTGAGTACCTGGGACTACAGGCATGTACCACTACGCCCTCTATTTTTTGTAGAAATGATGTCTCACAGTGCTTTCTAGGCTGATCTTTAACTACTGACCCCCCAGACATTCTCCTGCCTCAACCTCTCAAAGTTCTTGGGATTATAGACATAAGCCACTGATTATAGACAGTGCTTGGGATTATAGACATAAGCCATCTGTGTAAGTATAGTAAAGTGTACTTCCAAAATGTTTGCAACCATTATTTTATTGAGGAAGATTTCCTTAGGAAAATTAAAGTCCTTTTGCATAATGAAAAACTTTTTATGTCAAAACACATAAGCATTTAAAATGTTTCTGCTCTGAAAAAGAAAAAAAATATAACTACTTTGTGATTTATTCGTATTGATGCAGCCAATAGGCAATGTTATACAGAAAAGAAGATATACTGCTCCAGCTGCAAATCTCTTAGCTGACACTATCTCTATGAGACAGTAAAAATTAATGGAAAAAATTATAACCCTGAAGTGCTATAAGATTTTGAAGTGCCCCTTGGATTAAAGCTTAATTTTTTTTCATGATAGTCAATGTAGTTTTCCCAGGTTTGAATTCTTGGAATTGGAAACTAGAAAGTAAAATTAATGAGAATGTCCCTTCCTCCCTTCACACCAGATAAATACAGTATGATAAAATACATTCATTTTTTTTCTTCTGTTTATAGGATTAAAACTTAATTTTCACTTTAGGTAGTACACGTCTGCTCTGATATTTAGGTCACTGTGGTAGAAGGAGAAAAACCAGAAGCTCAGAGTGAGATCTCAGTTCAAGTCCTAGATCAGTCGATGATCTTGGGCAAACATTTAATGTTCCCTAGTTTCACTCTATTTCTAACATTTCTTGCCCTAGCAAACTTATAAACAATAAGTGAGATATAAAAGATTTAAAAGTATATTACAGGCTATAAATTACTATTCAAATGAAAGATAAAGAAAAGATTCTGAGCTATCCCCAGGAAATAAAATGTTTCCAAAGATATTTTATTTTTTCATTTGGAATTATATGTCTCTGTGTGTGTGTGTGTGTGTGTCCCCATCTGCTAATCACTGGCCATCAAATCTCAGAAGACATAAAGATTTCCACAATAACTATAGACATTGAAGTTTAAATCAATTATTTAAGCCTATTTTTTCAAAGTTAAAGAGAAATAGAGATTTACTTACTTCATTGTTGACATCTAGAAACAAAAAAGAAAGTAAAATTATTGAAAGCCTCTACAGAGTTGGTTATGCTTAGAGCTAAGGTTCAGGTTGATCTTTTTAATATTGCACCAACCTCACACATCATTAATCACTTAGAAGTGGCCCCAGGCCATGGTAAATAGATGGCCTAATAAATCAGACAAGATGTTTGCTATCTCCAAATTGTTGTCAATAAGCAGAATGAGGAGGTGACAATTCAATAACTAATGCTTATAAACGAGACTTAAAAAAAAAAAACTTTAATTAAGAACATAAGGAGGAGAAAGGTGAACCAGCATAACACATGTAATTATAGACACAGGCATGAAGACAGCAACAATTATGGTAAAAGACGTGTTTGTTAAAAAAAAAAAAAAAACTCACAATTATCATTACGTATGACTTGCACTGTAGTTGGAGATATTGTTTCTGGTTTTCTTAACTGAATCTATAAAATGAAAAAAATGGGACCCAAAGTCTTTCTCCTGCTTATGGATGAGAAAGTAGTCGGTGGGAGTGTATGGGGATTGTTAGGACAAGGACTGAGTAAAATGGACTGCAGCTGGGCCGATGCACACATGAAAATAGAAAAATAATAGAGGGAGGAAAGTCCGTGGAAGGTGGGAGTGGAAAAGCAAGAGCTGAGAGGAAATAAGAAGGGGCTGGAGTTAATGCAATCGACTTTGTCAGTGGAAGAGAGTGTGAGACGAAGGATTTTAGGAAATAGCCAGGTGCAAAAAATATCTAGGAGTACTGTGCGTTAGCACCAACCAATAAACTGAAATGGGGAGTGAACTGGAGAAGATTACTGTGCAGTTTCTCTGCACTAAGCATGATCTGCATCCTTAGGAGCCTGGTCCCCGGGTATTGTAGCAACTATAGGAAAACTTGGGCAAAGATGGGAGAACACAGTAAAATGAAACATAAGCATTTGCATCGCCCCAGTCCAAACCATCTGCTTTCTCAAAGCAAGAGGAAGGAGTCTCATGAAAGACAGAGTCCACAACTCTTGAGTATCCTTGGGTAAGGATAGGAAGAGTGAGACAAAAGGAAATCACCAGGCAGGGAGATAGAAACAACCCAACAATTCTGACATCAGAACACGAGGTACAAAGGAATCTGTGCATTTATTGAGAACAAAGGATATGAATTCAAATTTTGATTTTGGTTTTGGAGTGATTGGTATGTCTAGGTGACAAAAGTATTGGTTTTAGAGTAAAACACACAGTAAAATTCAGCCTAATCCTCTGGCACCTGTGGCTCAAGGGGCTAAGGTGCCAGCCACATAAACCTGAGCAGGCCGGTTCGAATCCAGCCCAGGCCTGCCAAATAACAATGATGGCTGCAACCAAAAAATACTTGGGGATTGTAGCAGGTACCTGTAGTCCTAGCTGGGAGGTGGAGGCAGGAGAATCACTTGAGCCTAGGAGTTAGAGGTTGCTGTGAGCTGTGATGCCACAGCACTCTACCCAGGGTGACAGCTTGAGGCTTTGTCTCAAAAATAAATAAATAAAATAAAATCCAGCCTAGTCATGTATAAGCTAACTAAAAGTTGTTGAAAGGCTAATATTTTACTGGTTTCTTCATCTACAGATATAAGTATATTAGTATCCCAACCTCAGGATTGTTGTGAGAATTGAAAGGTATAATCCATATAAAAATCAGAATATGTTGATGGTCATGCTAGCTATACTATTATTAATTACAGAGGTTTAAAGGAAAACCCCTGAATCTCCAGATATTTAGTTACCTAATCTGTAACACAGGAGTAATGGTAATGCATTTATGGTATGGAGAGAGGCCTAAATTAGGTTATTTATGTAAGGTACTTGGCACACAATAGGCTCACAGTAGTTAATAGCTATTATTATTGGAAAATGCACCGGTTTTAAAAAAAAAATCCAAGTTCCAATTCATCCAGATGACGAAATGTATACAATTTTTTGTTTATATGCTTGGTATATTTTATACCAAGTGGAAGCAATCCCACATAGATGGATAATAATATTTATATACTTTTTTGGGAAGAAGTACTAAGGACACATAGCTTCTAAAAGTTATTAGGCCAACAAAATTTTATCTATCTGCCAAATTAGCTGGAGATCTGCCACCAATTTTCCAAATTTCATGCACCCCTTCTTAGTCATTATATGTCTTCTGCTTATAAAAAGACATATGTAGGTCCCTCTGGGACATAGAGAGGTTTAGAGATATACCAAGATTCCTTCTCTGAAAGAAAGATGGAAGAAACACATAAAGTGAATTTCTTTTAAAATCACAACCTGATTTCCATTAGTCTTTGTTTCTTGTATATCACCATCATTCTTTCATATTCTAATAGCTGCTAGCTGGATGTATAGAAATCACAAAGTACTAGTTATTCATATGTGTCCTTAAAAGGATGAAGACTAAGTTTTCCTCACAATATTTTCTATTTAACCAGACCTATATCAGCCATGTTTCTGTAAATATAGATTTATAGTAGATGCTTAACCGGAATCTACATTATTATAATTGACTTCCAGATTAAAAATACACACATAAAAAAATTAAAATGGTTATAATTAGAACACAATACAACCCCGTCTTCTTTATTGGGGATCCATATTGCTGTCATTATGAATGTCACTTTTCAGCACCATGTCTCTTACCAAACAGAACTCATGTCGAAATGCCAGGTTTTTTTTGTGAACAACTTTATCCATTTGTCCAAATGGTATTTGGACAAGAGAAGAAGTTTTTCTCTTTGGGTTCATTTTCAGGTTGTTAGCCTAACCTAAAATAGAGCTTCTTTAAAAGTCTGCCCGAATGTTTAGTTAAAACAGAGAAGGGACAGCTGAGTGTTGAGTGGTAGTGTTACATGGAGCGAAGACACGACTGTAAATAACTCTGCAGTTTGGAAATGAATGATGCTTTTGACAGAGAGGATTATGTCGTATTGACAACATTGATGTCAAATATGGAGTGAAAATATGAGATTGACTATCAGCAGTTTCCACCAGTGATCACTTGAAATAGCCTCGCTGAGATAAAGGGGGCAGTAGCAAATGCCTTCCTCTCACTTCTCCACTCACACCACTCTCTCCCGTCCCTCCGAGCTGCTGGGTCTAGTTCCTCTCTGGGGGAAAGGATCTCGTGTTCACACTTCATCAAAGGAAGATCAAATGCTGCTCTTAGCTGTTTCTTTTAAGTTAAACATTTCCAGGGCATCGCTAGCCACTCCCCGCCCCACCACCAGAAAAGGGAAGCTAAAATATTTTTGTTCAAGAAAAGAGTCAAGCTCTGAACTTCTACAGAAGGAATTACAACCTTCTAGTGAGACTGAAGCACAGCTGAAATAAGGGCTTTGCCCTGAGAACCTCACATGGAGTGCTTCCTAGCCTTTAAAGTCATGTTCACATGACTGCTAAATACTGGCTGATAGTTCAGGGGTGTGAATATTCTGTTTAGAATAACTTTTCAGTTTGGAAAATGTCCTATAATAGAGAGTCTTGATGAGTCAAGGATGTGTTCCATGTAGGTTTCTCCATTTCAGTCGTTTGTTACATTATTGAGCTCTTTGACAAGTATTTTTATTTCATAGAAATTATGTTCTTTTTAATATGTACCCAAAGTGCTTTATTTCTTTAACATTCCTATTTAAGCATGTAGATTAATTTTAATATTTATTAACACCAGGGTAGAACATTAGGAAAGTTCCGTATTCACATGCTGGAGTTACACAAATAATATTCTCTGTGTAAGATCTGTGAGTGACTAAATCTGGAGTTGGTCAGAAGAGGTATGGAGAAGATTCTGAGGGCACAGAATGTCTGCATAGAGAACATTGAGACTGTCGTTCTCAGGAGTGGCAGTGAGTTCTCTCTCTTAGCATAGAGACGTTACAATGTGCTGTTGTGTTAACCCATGCTTCATGTGGATCCTCTGTGACAGGCATGCTTCTCATAATAAGACTTTCCTACTTGGGCTGGGGAAATAGACAGATGACTTTTACGGTTTGCAAAACAAATGGTGGGAGCTTTCTGTAAATGGTATGTGATTTTCACATGGTAAAGAAAGTATTCGTTCTGTGCTCCTCTGTGAAATACGTAAGGGATTTGTGAGTTCACTGTTGGACTCGCTTACATAAAGATACCTGATAAAGGAAAAAACAAACGGTGTCAAAGGAAGAAACCTAGCAAAAGATACATTAAAAATAATAATAATTTGTTAATTACATCACATTGATACTTCCATGCTGCCGTTGATACTTTATTTCTTTGAAAAATAACACCTTGAAATATAATTTAATAATTCACCTTGGCTACTGGATTCTACGACTGTGGGTGTGTATTTTGTTTACAATGGTATCTTAATCTCTTTCTGATATGAGAATGCTGGGGTATAGAAGTTAGTGCAAAAGATTATCTAGAGGCTAACTTTCTACAGACCTCAGTATGATTATTTTTATTGCTAAATTAGTACATGTTCACTGAATTTTTTTATTATTCACTAACTAATAAATACTTTTTGCCATAGATCTCTCTGATTATGTAGGAACACTGAGACCATTCATTACTGTGGACTTTGGAACTTCACTTCAGCACCCTGGGTCCCAGGGTCCTTCTCCACAAGATTATAAAACTGAACTAGCTCTTGGCCACAGTCCTTCTGGCTCTAAAATTTTATCAGCATATGGTCCTTAACCAGAAAAAAATCTCATATATATTCTTATAGGAATGCTTGTTTGTTCAAAGCTAAATTTTTTATATCTTAACCATTTATTTAACTTATTGTTTCTAAAGAGCTAGTTAAGCTCCCTCCCCTATCAAGGCATTTTAAAATATTGCCTTGTGGAATTTGTCTCTTTTTCCATAGAGTTTAGATGGCTTTGTTTATTTTCACAAAGTTCTAGAAGATTTTATGTGTGTGTCCTATGTTAGCATTTTCTGTCAACATCTTCATTGCACTCCAGTAGATCAGAGTTTTTGTGGTTTTGTGGTTTAAGAGGTTTTGTGTTTACACAGGTTTAGAAAATGAGTGTATTAAAAGGCCTTGACTGGTATTTCTTCTCTGAGCTCCATTATTTCAGTAATACTAGAGAACACTCACAATGTGGTCCAGAACTGTGCTAGGGTCATATTCAGTACCAAAGGAAGGATGAGGTCTCTTTGTCCTCACAGAGCCTGCCATACAGTGGGGAAATACGAATGTACAATACATTTATAGTTGCGTTAAGAATGAAAAGGAGAGAACACAAAAACATGTCCTGGTGGAAATAACTTATAACACAGAACTGAGAAATGCCTGTTTTAGAAGGTGGCCTCAAGTGAAGTCTTGATGAAAATGTAGGAGGTAGCAGGTGGAGGGGTCAGGGGCTGCATTGTGCTCAGGGAAGCAGCAGGTGGAAAGACCCTGAAGTAGAAACTGGTTGGTACTTTCGAAGTGGCTAGTGTGTAATAACATAAGACAAGTTTAGAATGGTTCTTTAAAAAAAAATTGTGTTTTATTTTGAGGGTAGAATGACGACATAACTATTGTCCATCATGGAGCACTTCGGAGCATGAAAGTGGACACTGCTAGTAATTAATCTGGGACGACAGGTGTAAACCAGAACTGGCCCCAAGAAAACCAGCACAAACTGTTACTCACTTAGGAGTGTATGGAAACAGTTAAATCCTTTAATCAGAAGAATAATAAAATTTGACTTTTATTTTAGAAAGATTATCCTAGGTACTGTGTACAGCGTGGATCAGAGGAAACAAAAATGGAAACAGACCCTTGCAATAGCATGGATGAGGAACAAGATGAAAGAGGTGGGCAGGGCTGTGCCTGTGGCTCAAAGGAGTAGGGCACTGGCCCCATATACCAGAGGTGGCGGGTTCAAACCCAGGCCCCACCAAAAAAAAAAGAAGAAAGAAAAGAAAAAGAAAAGAGGTGGGCAAATTTGAAATGTAACTTAGATGTGGAATTGATAGAACTTGGTGATAGATTGGATATAGGTTGGGAGAAGAGATGATTGCCAAAGTAATTCCCAGGATCCATTTGTAGAACCAAGTGAATGAAGTGCCATTTATGAAGATGTTGAAAATTTAGAAAGAAGCAGGCTTAAGACAGGATTAGGGAAAGGCCAAGAGATTAGTTTGAGAATTCTAAATAAGAGATGCCTGGCAAACCTTGAAATGGAGATGTCATGTAGAAAAGTTAAGTTATGCTTTGAAATAGCAATCTACGTGGTGGTGAAAGCTAGGGGTTGTAAATATTTTAATACAATTGGAAAGGGATATTAAAGTGATTATAATTAAAAGAGGGACTAGATTGGGGTCTCAGAAACTGTAATTGTTAATTGACAGGTAAAGAAGGAAGAAATAGCAATGTGTTTTGGGTCATTCTGGGGAAACATTCTACACACTTCTCTGAAAGCCATAGAGGAATTAAACTCTGTCCCTCTCGACCATCACAACACTCTTCTGTTGCTTTATCCTTCTTGCTTATGCCAATCTCACAAGTGCCCAATACCTGTTCCCTTGAATCACCTCTCCCGTTAACTACTGGTGCACAAATCTACATCTCAGGCTCTGCTTTTGGCCTGAAGAGAAAGAATCAAAGGCAGAGAAATATGACCAGCAGAGTGTATTATTTCAAGAAGGAGGGAGTGGAGCCAGGTGTGGTGTGGTGTTTCATGCCTGCAATCCTAGCACTCCGGGAGGCAGAGGCAGCAACATCCCTTGAGCTCAGGAGTTTGAGACCAACCTAACCAACAGAAAGACACAGGTTCCACAAAACAAACAAACAACAACAAAAACAGGAAAATTATGTGGGCATGGTTGCACACATTTGTAGTCCCAGCCACCCGTGAGGCTGAGGCAGGAGGACCATTTCACTTCAGCCCAGGAGTTTGAGGCTGCCACTGCACTCTATCTGTGGTGACACAAGACTCTGAAAAGAAGGAAGGAGTGGGAAAGAATCTTGAAAGCTGCTGAGAGGTTGAGGAAGGCAAGACCTGGTTTGGTGACAAAGAAATCATTGGCTACCCAAGAAAGAGCTGGGATGGTGGGAGCCTAAGCAAGACTGAGTTGGTAAGTGACAATGTTGGGCTTGATTTAAAAGGATGCTGAGAAATTAGACACCAGTTGGAGAGGAGTGTGGAGCCAAGGTAAAGTTTCATTCTGATTTCTATTTTTTAAAGATGTGACAGATATTAGAGGGTATATGAATGCTTATGGGATGATCCAGCAGAGAGAGGTACCAGGAATAGGAAAGATGATAAAGAAAGGTCACTGGAAACACTGGAAAAGATTTCAGTTTCAAAGGATTTTGAAAGAAGTCTTACTTCCTCTTTCGTGATGAGAAGAAGGGAAAGACTTGATGACCACAGATGTAGGTTTACTCGTGAGGAGATAACACGGTACCTATCATATGGTTTTCGTGTTCCCCGTGAACTATGAGATCAGTTTGTCTGCTGAGAATGAAAGGGGCCAACAGATTGAGGCACATAGAAAAGGTAGGAAATGCTAAGCATAGAATATAAACATCTTAACACAATAACTAAGAAAATGCCGTGAGGGCTACGTGAACCAGTTTCATGAAAGTATTTCAAATTGAATATAAAACAAGCACATTGTACCCCATGATTGCATTAATGTACACAGCTATGATTTAATGAAAGAAGAAAACAGTCACTGTGGTGATGAGTGGGAGATCACTTTAATCAGTGTGGAAATCCAGTTTGAGCTGGCGACCACTAATGAACTATGATCCCGATGTGCTCTGCTGTCAGATTTTTGTGCAGCAGTCCTCAGTCCATGGATGCTGGTCCAGAGAAAACACATTGCTGGGTTCACCATTGGAGTTTTCAAGGTGGATGTGATGGAAGGAGAAAGGGTTCAGGGAACTGAGAACATTTACAAAAGAGCTGTTGTAAATAAAGGCTGTGGGGCATGATCTCCTGGAGGAAGGCAGCGAAATACAGAGCAGCTTGGTGGACAGAAATGAAGTGAGAAGGTGACAGACTGCACTTCCCTGTGAGGGCAAGGGATTGTTCCAGCGAGCGTGTTCTGGAAGGTCACATGGGTGTGAAGTAGGATCTTTAAAAGGATAATTTTACTTGTATCGTCTTTGCAAGTGTACTGTGTTGGGTATTCCGTTCTCTAAATTCCTACAAGTTCGGTTTTATGCTGTGATAGGGCAATGCAGAGAAAACCTGAATTTTATGCCTTTACCTCTTTCCTGCTTGTCAAAGGCACTCCTTCTAAAGGAGCTTGAATCTCCATGTTACTTGCTGCGGGAAGGCGTGGTGAATCCAGGCTAGTGTTCTAGGACTCTGGGAACCACGCTCGTCGTCTTCCACATTACCACGGGATTTTGAGGATGTACTAAACTGCAGAAACACTGATCCTGAAAACAGTGTCATTACTGTCTCACAGAAATTTCTAATGTCCAATGTTAGTGCTACGTCAACTGGCATCTAATGCTGTCTGTCTACCAGACTGTGGAGAGGTAACATGAATGTCATTTGTTTCTTCTCTTGAGCCCTTCGCATGTGCCTGAGTCAAATAACTTGTATTATCACATATTCTTCCTTCAGACCCCGTTCAAACGTGATCTTCTGTGTAACATCCAACTTGGCCACTCCCGACCTTCCTCTTAGTCTTTAGTTCATCCATTCTGAACCCAAACGAAATGTTATATACACTTCTGATTTTTTGTTATACTTTGTTATAACAATCTATTTACACATCTTTTTACTTGACTATGAGTTTCTGAAGGCAGAAAACATGTTTATTCATCTTTGTATTGTTAATCCCAGCCCAATTCCTGGCTGATTTTAGGTATTCAGCAAATATTTGTTTAAAATAATTAAGAAACAAACTGAGGAATTCCATTTACCTTTTTAGAAAATCCTGTAGCCATCACCAGTGGCCCTTATGCTATTAAATGGCATAAGAAATTATAAACTTGTTTACCGCATCCTACATTGTTGACTATCTGAAAAAAAGTGTCAGCAAACATATTTTCATAATGAAGTAAATCTATAATCTGGAATTTATAACTCCTAAATATTGTGGATTGAGTGTGGAGGAAAGAGGGAAAAAAGATGATACAGTGCTTCCCAATTTACAGACAACCTAGGAGCAGAGATTAAAATACAGAATGGCAATCAGATTAAAAGGGCTGATGAGATCCTCCATACAGCCCTCAGGCCACAGGAGAGCCCCAGGAGAGCAATCTTGGGAAAACTACAGGCCATTGAGAGGAGGAAAAACTAAGCCTCCCACCACTAAAATAATAAGAGATAAAATGAAACCCACTTATCTGATTTTAGAATTTTATCTGGACATAGAAACCTTCAAATTATTTATTTATACATAGTGATAGCAAGCTCTATCTATCGCTGTTCCAAAGGGAACTCTTAAATAATCAAATAAAATGTTAAGATTTCCTACCCGAGTTATTCTGAGGAAGAAGAAAAAAAAAGACACAAAGAGTTTTGAAATATTCTGTTTTAATAACATATCTTAAGTGAAATAACAAGAGATGAATTAGTTGTTCTATTTTATTTTATATAAAAAAGGCTCACTTTTTACTGGACACATTTATATACGTCAAATATAATTATTTTGGGGTTTTCAAAAGCCTAAATATGAATATTTCTTTTTATATTTGTGCTGTAGAAAGAAAGATATTTGTGCAATGAGAAAAATCCTTTAAAGTAAGTCAATTCCTCCATGACTGTATCAATGTACACAGCTATGATTTAATAATAAAAAAAAAAGTAAGTCAATTTACACTCACAGGCAGGGTTTAAATGTTTACATATTCTTACTTATAATAATAATAAAAACCCATTTTAAATTGTTCTAGCCACTTAGGTTTACATACATTTTAGACACTTGCATAAGGTGCTTTTAATAATGCCAGTGTTACAGCAACATAAGCTTTATTTTGACTTTAAAAATGTATTTCCTTTTTAACATTTCCTTTTAAATCTGTTAGCAGATAAGGGAGAAAGGAAGGGTAAAAGATGGATGTTTTTCCACATAGGGACACTGAGGGAGATGATTTGATACCTCAGAGGCCATTGCCAAAACTTGCAAAGACAATAACTTAATTTGGCGACACAATATGCAAAAGCTAAATTAATTATGTAAGTTAACAGAAATATATATGAAATTAATGGTACGGACTTAAGAGACCTGGTTCCCAAATAAGTACATTTTTATTTATGTGTCTTTGATTCTCCCAACATTAGGGGATTCTAGGTTTGGATTAGGGGAATGGGGCCTCTGTATAGTTGTAGAATATCAAAAAATAAGCTTAGATTTAAACAGGGAACAAAAAAGAAAGTAAAAAAAAAGAGAAAGTCAAAAGGAAGTGAGAAGTAGGACTGTAGGAGGAAGGGACAAAAGAGAGAAGGCAAAGGCAGTGCTCTAGACCTGGGATTTCTAGGGTCTAATGATCACCCCAGCAACCCAGCCCAGTCTCTGCTCACCTGGCCTCATGTTAGATGGAAGGCAAATAGAAAGTCTCCTGCTAAAACCAAATAAGCAGGTTTACAGTCTGTTCATTTGCAGATTCACAGAACATGACACACAGTACCTATCTATATAAACTGACTCCAGGTGTTAGAAGCTACATGAGACAGGAGCTGACATGAACGACAGCCAGATATGCAAGGTGAGAGACAGAAAGCAGACCTTAGCTTCGGGTCTACACATTGGAGGAGAAGGGCAAGTAAAATCAAAACCAAGGTACTGATACCTTGGTACTACATACCTTGAGTAGTCTCCTGATTCCCACTAAGCAGAATAGTGGTCAACTTCCTAATTTCAAGTTGTCACTTCCAGATCACTGGGCTCTGCATTTGTTTGGAACTATCCTTCTTTGACTACCGCACCTGTAGATTATACCATTTTCATCACTTCATCATGAGCTGTTTTCTGCCCATCACCAGGGCACTGACTTGCATTCATTAAAGAATTAAATACTCCCCTAGATATTTTCTTATGTCAGTTCTATTAACCATCCTGGATGATCTGCACATTCTTGGGAATGGCACATCAGCACCCTTCCTTGACCACTCCCTCCCCTCCTCTTCAATCACTCAGTTCATGGCTAGATGTGGCATACTGGCTGCTAAAATAGTAAAATACATGTGTGCAGGTTACTAAACACTTATTGCCCAGACCAGGTGTTCCTTCCCTCTGCATGGACCTCCACTGCCCCGGGATCCCTTCAGCATCCTCCATAGTCCATCAACTGTAGGGTTAACTCTGGTCCCAAATAGAGAAACTCCAAGACCCTACTCCAGTGCTGGGGGCAGCAGGGCTGGAGCTGTCCACACCAGCCTTTCAATGTTTTGAATGCCAGCGTTGTCCATGGTCTCACACACAGACACAATTGTTGAAACTTGCTATCCCTTGGAAGTTGCACGTCCATAATGTTTACTTTAATCTCTGAGTTCTGGCCAACTGGTCAGCTGACTCCTTGCTCCTCCTTTCCTGTCCTTCCAGTGTGTTGAGTTCCACACTCCTGGAGCTCTCAGGTGGCTACCAGCTTCTTTCTGCCTTTGCTTCCTTGTCTACTTCATTGTGACCTGTTATCTTAACTCCAACCTCTCTCACACCATCTCGTCTTCTGTTGTCTTGTCCGTTGGCCACATCTGCTCTGTAATATTTACATTAAATTCAACCCACAATCCATCTTCTTTGCTCTTCCAACCACCTGAGCTTTGGGGAAAATGAGAGAAAAAGAAGCATACTTGTCATTGTGCTGCGCAGTGCTGCCTGGTGGCCTTTACAAGTCATTGGCCACTCCCGTGTTCCTTATTATTTATTCCATATTCTTAGCTCTCCCTTCTGGTACCTAACCTGCCTGCCAGTACAGCCCCTTCATTGTTACCAGAGAGTTTACTCTGATCTTGGAGAGAAGCTTGACATTCTCCAGCAGGAATACGCTCACCTTTATGTTCCGGGCCTTAGGCATGTGCAATGTTGGTCACCTCTCTGCACCCTTTCCTTCAGAACCAGAAAAGCAGTTTCCTTCCATTGTGGAAAGCCAAGACCCATTCACCATATTTTTTTCTATTTCATCCTTTCCCATTTCCCCTCTCGATCTTCCATCAACAGTTTTGTCTTTCTCCTTTACTACTTAGTTATTTCTCTAAGGTTGAATATGCGCTTATGCCCCTCCCTTATGAAAAGTGAAAACCTAGTGTCCCCCAAATGACATATAGTGCTTTCTATTACATAATCGTTTTAGTTCTTTCCTCAGCCCTCATTCACTTTTCTACTTCGTGAGAAGTCTTTTTTCCTAAAGTCCCTGAAACCATGCTAGTTAAGGTCACCAGTGTCTTCCCATTTGGTAAGCACAAGGTACATTTTTTGGATTTTATTTTGCCTAACCTTTCTAAAGTGTGTGACACTGTTGACAGCTTCCTCCTCCTTTTTTTTTTTTTTTTTTTTTTGAGGCAGAGTCTCAAGCTGTCATCCTGGGTAGAGTGCTGTGGCGTCATAGCTCATAGAAACCTCCAACTTTTGGGCTCAAGAAATCCTCTTGCCTCAGTTTTTCTATTTTTAGTAGAGACAAGGTCTCGCTTTTGCTCAGACTGGTCTCGAACTCGTGAGCTCAAGCAATCCTCCTTCCTCAGCCTCCCAGAGTGCTGGGATTACAGGTGTGAGCCACCACGCCCAGCTTGCTTCCTCTTTCGTAAGCCATGTTATACATTTGCCCTACAGCATTGTCTGCTTTTCTCCCTCAATGGCCAGTCCTCACCTTCACTGAGTTTATTTATCAATTAAAGCATTTGTATTCCTCTGGATGTTAGTAGTCCTTATTTCTTCAAATGTTTCTCTTTCTCTGGATGATCTGACTGGTAATAATCTTTGTGATATTTTCACCTGTCTGTGGACAATCTCCAGCTATCTAATGATGATGTTAAAATTAATAGCAATCATGAATATTATTAGCATTTACTAAGTATCCCCTTAGTAATAGGGCACTGTACCAAGGTTTTATTCTTATATTAATGCATGGACTCACCAAAATTTCTGTCTCCCTTCCTTTTGCCTGTAAGAACAGAAGCTGCTTGCCCATGACATACAGAGATTCACTGCCAGAGTTAAGCTTTAAACCCAGCTTATCTGACCCCAAAGTCCATGTTTTAAACCAGTTTACTAAACCTCACATAGCCACAACTTAACTTATACCCCCCAAATTATTCATCTTCCTATATAATCTGGTTCAACAAGCATATAATTGTCTTTAGCAAAACCCTACACAGAAAACTCGAAGTCATCCTACGTTCTTCCCTTCTCTAAGCAGTAAGCCCCCAAGTCCTGCTGAATGTTGGCACCTTTTCCCTTTTACTCTTATCCAAGGTGGCCTCCTTAGTTCAGTGGTCTCATTATTTTCCTCCACTCCTACAGGAAAAAGAAAAAAAAAAAAAGCCTTCTCAATTGGATTATGCCCCTCTGCCTAGTCTTGGTGCCCCCCAATTTATCCTCCAGGAACTGTTCATCTTCTTCTCCCATAGATCTGATGACATCACTCCCCTGATAAATCCCTAACGACTCCCTGTGTCCTGCAGCAGTGTTTCTCAAAGTGAGTTTTGTGTATCACTTTCCATCAAAATCACCTGGAATGCTCGTTAGAAAAGCAGATTCTCAGGAGCCACGCTGGGAA
>NW_003852445.1:3098098-3147193 GCF_000181295.1 Otolemur garnettii
GGATTCGTTCCAAAAGCCAAACTCAGAGATCCAGAAGGCCACAGTTTCCCCAACCCAGGAGGAATGTTAAGATGTTTTAGGTTGTGATATATCAGAAAACTCAAAATATCCCAAACCATATGGGATTTTTTTTTTCTTGTCATAGAATAAGAAGTTTAAACATCAGAATCTCAGGGTTGGGTATTGCAGCAGTTGAATTGCATCACCTATGGTCTAAATTCCATTTCTTTCCCCAAAAGTCTGCCATTCTCAACACGACAAGTATTGTTGCTGTTAGCCTCCAAGTGGCCACTCAGCTCAAGGTATCACACCTCCACACACCAGCGCTGGAGGCAGAACATGCAACTGCTTTGATGCTGTTCACTTTTGTTAGGTATAGAAATCTTTCCTAGAAGTATCTCTAGGATATTTCTCCTTACATACCATAAATCGTCATTAAGAACTTGGTCACATGTTTAACGTGAATCCATTGACTGGGAAGGGAAATTGAACACTTTCCTCCGACTAACTTAGACACATTAACAATGATTTCCCTGAGTCACATTGGCTAGGTAGGTCCTATGATAAAAGCAGATCTCTGATAAGATAAATTAAAATAACAAAATCAGCACTCACTCTGGATGTAAGTACTCCTTGGGCGTCCCATACACTAGCCACATGCTACAGAAGAAGAAAGAAACAAAGCACAGGGGAGTCAGAAGGAGAAGCCACTTCCCTTTCCACGGCCCCTCCAGCACCTCTACTAACAAAGATTAACCTCATGCCAGTTGGCAAGGGAGAAACGTTCCAGTATCACAAGCAGGCAATGAAGGGTGGCTTTGGAAATGAAAGGCAATAAATTGATAACTGGCACAGCTGACTTGGCTGTCAAATCATAACTTTTTAATAAGAAACTTCTGAGATGCTAACAACATGAGCACCCAAGAAGGCTTTATGAAAAAAAAAATCCTAATGTACAAATATTTAGCAGAGGAATTTAGTTTAGAGGTTATGTTGTGGGTACTAAGAGCAATGGCAATTGTTTAAGTCAAAGAAATACATCTTGAGACAGTATGTAATATACATATACTTAAAGAAAAAGAATATTTGGTAAGAAAATTAGGAGAGAGTAGAGAAATTACTTTCCCTATAAAAATAGGTAGCTTTATGCCTAAGTCAAAATAACAGTGAGTTTCTACAATCTTCAGAGTTGAAAAATAGGTTGAAGAAAAAAAAGATAAAGGGAATATAATGCGTTCTAGGTGTTTCACTGGAGATTTTAGTATCCTAAGGTGTTTTAACTCCTGTTCCCCTGTAATGCAGCTGAGGAAAAAGGAAGAGTAGGCAATAAGCCCAGGTTTACCATCTATTCTCAGCGAATATTCATCAGATGCCTCCATGTGCCATGTGCTGTCAGGCGCTCAAGAGGCAGTGAGGAAAGAATAATAGTAAACAAGTCAGGGAAGTGAATAAGACCCTCCATAAACTTAAGCTCTTTGTCCTGGAAAACCAGGCAGGCTCTGCCAAGATCAGGGAATTGTAATGCCCTAATATATGTGATATTTTTAGGAGTTCCAACTGGAAATAGATAAAAGGGGTTCATGTTGACTGTTAAATTTCCAGGGTCTAAACTGAGTGCTTTTAGGGAGAGGCCGCCTGCTGGAAAAGTCTCATCATCTTTTTTTCCCCTACCCTTTCTTAGAAAATCTTTAAATCATAGAAGGATTGCAGAGACCGTTCCCTTTTTAGGTGCCTATGACTGTCATCAGTCATCTGTTTTTTTAAGACATATGGGAACCCAGCCTTCCACTGAAGGAAGGCAAATCCTGCCAGATTGTCTAAGTAGAACCATATTTCTATTTGAGAGAAGAGTTAACTTAAAGAATATTTCGATATAATGACTTTTGACTTCTGATGAGGTCTAATAAAGCTACTTTATCCACTTTATTCTATGAACTAATTTTAAATAAAAAGTAGCCAACTTTGTATGTCCAAATGAGTATTCAATGCATTGTTTTCTTAGGCTCTGAAGACAATTCCAATTCTTTTTAGTAATATCAGTATTGTAGGAATACATATAATGCCCACTAATATGACTATTTTACATACTCCTGTGTACAATTACTCAAAAAGTGATTGACTTGATTTACACTATAGGATGATAAAGAGTCCCTTTTCCTGTATATCAGTACCTGGCCAATGGTTCAGTTGATAGTGGTTGGAATAACACTTTTTTGGGTGGCCAGCAATTTGAGATATGAAATACAGAGAAATGAGAAAACTACACCGCTGTCATTTACAGTATCCAAAAATGAAAAGGAGAGTGTGGAAGGGGAAGGAATGCCAGAGAAATGAAAAGAGCGAAATAAATGAAAATGAAGTGGAAATCAATGAGGAAAGAGGAACATAATCATTTTGGAAATCCCAACGATCATTATAAAAGTTACAAAAGTAACTACAGAAGAAAAGTCTAGATATCTGAGTGAAAAGATAATACACTGGGCACATTCAAGAACAGGAACAGCTGACAATAGTATTTAAACTGATATCATACCTACTGGGAAATTGCATTGTTTCTCCTTATCTCTTGAAATATGTGCCTTTGGGGACTCTGGTTAACATAGCTTTTTTGAGTATTATATTGTTTTAACATTCTGTGGTGAAAGCAATCTGGCAAGCTAGCCACAGTATCAGACAGATCCTAAGGAAATTCACCAAAAGAAAGAAAGCTGTCTGCTCCCATGGTTGTGTCTCACAGTTCTGAAGGCAGGCAAATCCAAGATCCAAGCAAGAGCAGATCAATGTGTTGTGACTGTCCACTTCCTGATTTCATCAATGGCTCCTTCTCACTCTGTCCTCACACAGGGGAAGAGGCAAGAAGTCTCTCAGTCCTCTTATATAAGGGCACCAATTCTGTTCATAAGAGCCCCCCATTCTCATGACCTAATCCCCTCCCAAAGGCCCCAACTCGAATACCATCACCTCGAGGTTAGGATCTCAACATGTGAATTTTGGGAGGACACAAAAATTTAGACCATGGTATATTGAGAACATGATTAGAAGAAACACTTCGAGAGCTTATATATATTTCTTTCTTGAAATATACTGAGCATTCAACTACATGGCACTCAATATTTGTTACTATATTATGATTTCAAATACAAATGATATGGCTAATGGAGCATGAATTCTGGATGCTGAAAATTGTATAGTTCTAATGATGATATAAATTATTAATTATATGTAGAAGGAGGAAATCTAAGTAAACAAATTTCAAATAACACACAAGCATTCTCAGTAAAAGACTGAATGAAATGATTAAATGCAATGCACCCTAAGTAATCCCTGTCTCCTCTTTATATTTTCTCCTGTACCTTGGTCTTCATCTCCTTAGAATAAGGTCCAGTGCGATTTAAGCCCTGAGTGTATTTCTTCTTGCTATTATAGGGTGTAAACACAAGTTAATATAGTAAAAACGTCTAGAATATACAGATAATTTAGGTTACTTCAGCATTCTATTTTTGAAGAAGCAAGCTTATATTTTATGGCCATTTCTGATCTTTAAGAATATTGATTGAGGCTGAGTCCTTATTAGAAAATCAATGTCTCTTTCATTCATATCTGTGGAATTTAAACATAGTTATTCCATAAGTGTATATGGATTAATAGTTCAAATTATAATAAAAACAAAGTTCAATCTAAGTTTAGAAAAATTGTCTATTTAATAAAAGAAACATTCAATTTTATGTCAGTTGCTCAATTATGTAGATGAGTCCAGATTTGTCCTGTGAGGCAGGCATTAGACAATTTAAACATATTTTTTTTCTTTCTAATTTGACACTTTGTGTCAATAAACTCCACCTGACCGAGTTATAGCTCAATGAAAAGGAATTCTGAAGATTTTTTTTTTCTTATTGTAGTTTCATGTTTGAAGTAAATACCCTCTACATTTAAAAAATGTTATGGTTTTCTCTTAAAAACTCACTAATATCATAACTACACTAATAAAAGCATAATGTATATTATTAGGTCTGAACTCTTGGCCATGGGTATCTGTGCATTTTAGAGATGGTCTCTGCACAAGTGTCATAAATGACCATTTTATAGATAGATAATGTTCTTAATCCATAATTCTTTATTGCTGATGGTTATTGCATTAGACGATGACCCTTAGCTATTAAGAGTCAGTTTTTAATATCACAACCATTTAGAAAGGTTAATGGACTCAGTTTTGTGACTTAACCTTTGGATGCTGCAGGTTGAAAGGTTATATTTGTGCACTAAGCTGCCAGAAAATATCTACTTATTTTCATTTCTCTATACACTTTTAGTAGTGTGGTTTTGTATGGTAACTGTTATTTACCAAGTAAATTGAACGAACCAGTGTGACATATAAATTTCTAGAGCAGTGAGCTTCTTTTAAAATATACATTTCATATTTGGCTTCTATTATTTTTCATTTAGACATAGGAATTGAAATGTGAACAGATGTAACCTAAATCAGTGGAGGAATATTTATTATTGGCTGTTCAAAAAAATAGACTAAGATTATAATTCATAGTTTTCTTGGCTAGTTTAGAAAGTTCATATGCATTGTAATGAGGGACTGGTCATTCAGGAAAGCCCTGAATTCCTTATAGATGATACTTGTCCATCGTCCAGAATTTTCCAAGGAATAAATATAGGATCTATCTGGTTTCAGTTAATCCTATTTCAAAAATCTAATTAAGGTTCCATGGTGACTAGTTGTTGTTGGCCACCCACTATCCATTATTGTCCTTAAATATCACCTTATTCCATTTTGTTCCACTCATTCATTGTGAAAAGGCTTTGTGGGAGGAAAATTCCAGGCACTCCCCTTTCCTTACAGAGGAAGCCAGAAGTTGAACATGTACATACTCACAATAATGACCTCAAATGGATTACACTTTCTCGTATCCATTCTGTGATGTTTACCTGTATATAGACTCTGGGCTTGACTATGTGACTTGTTTTGTCCAAGGGAAGATAAGCAAACATGATGCTAGCAAAGGCTGGAAAATTCCTGCACATTGGATGTGCCATCCCTTGGATGTTTCTTTTAGAACCCAGCTACCATGCGAAAAAGCTTAGGCGATGCCAATGATCCCTTATATCACTGGGCAAGAGAGATGAATAGAACCTTCTCTAAAGAAGACAGATGAATGGCTAACAGATATATGAAAAAATGCTCCTCATCCCTAATTATTAGAGAAATGCAAATCAAAACCACCCTGAGATATCATCTAACCACAGCAAGAATGGCCCACATCACAAAACCTCAAAACTGCAGATGCTGGCGTGGATGTAGAGAGAAGGGAACACTTACACTGCTGGTGGGAATGAAAACTAATAGAACCTTTTTGGAAGGAAGTATGGAGAACCCTCAAAGAACTCAAACTAGAACTCCCATTTGATCCTGCAATCCCATTACTGGGGATCTATCCAGCAGGAAAAAAAAAATCCTTTAACCATAAGGACACTTGAACTAAACTGTTTATCACAGCTCAATTTACTATTACCAAAATGTGGAAACAGCCTAAATTCCCACCAAACCCATAACTGGATTAACAAATTGTGGTACATGTATACCATGGAATACTATTCAGCCATTAAAAAGATGGAAACTTCACATCTTTTGTATTAACCTGGATGGAAATGGAACACATTATTCTTAGTAAAGCTTCAAAAGAATGGAGAAGCAAGAATCCTATGTACTCAATTCTGATATGAGGACTATTAATGATCTAGTACATGGTAGGGGTTGGGGAAGGGGAGAGCAGAGAGAGGGAAGGAGGGAAGGGGGGGTCACAGTGTGTGACACACTTTTTGGGGTCAGGACACAATTATAAGAGGGACTTTACCTAACAAATGCAGTCAATGTAACCTGGTTCTTTGTACCCCCAATGAATCCCCAACAGTAAAAAAAAAAAAAATCTTAGGCAAGTATGTGGGAAGAGAGAGCCCCAGTCCAGCGGCTTCTCTGCAAAACTTATCCTCAGACATGGAGTGACATATCTAGGACTAGTCACTCCTCACTAATCTACTAATCCCAACCCCTATTATCTAACCTCTCATTGACTGTCCAAGCTTCTTGAGAGAAATTGCCTTTTACTAATTTAGGTAGAATTGTTCTCCCCTACAACCAAAATCCTACATAACATAGCTTCCTAAATCGGGCCTTTGGGTTATCCCCACATAATTCCTTTGCATGTTCAAACTACCATGAACACAGTTGCACACACACACTTAGAACTTAAATAATAAATGAATTCCAGTAGAAGTTCTGTAAGGTGATCAGTAAGGAACTAGGCCTACTGTACTGATATGTGATGAGGTGCATGTCCAGTCTATGGAAATTAGGTCAACTTAAGGAGGTGGCCAGTGTAGGGAGCTGGTCAACGGTGGAGGTTTGACTATATACGAAGTCTGTATATTAATTTAAATTTTGTTATCAACTATCCCTTACCAGGAAGCGGTTAGTAGAACCTGTTGTGAGTCACACAGTGATATCAGCTTTGCATTTCCAGGTAGAAACCTGAGTTTCCATCTTTCTTCTATTTATCATACATGTTTCATGAAGCTCAGCCTGAAAGTTACTCGAATAACAGTTATGACACTTAAAGACTACGTGTCCTGTGCAGCTTTCTCTCTTTGTTCTCTTGCACTTCTTTTGTGTTTATTTTCTTCCCTTTGCCCTCTGTTTCTGCCTTCTGTGACCCATGATGTCATGGACTTCTGCTCCTGAAAATTTTACCACCCCCTGGTACCTCCCCATGTTGTCCCTAGAATTTCCTGCGTGCTTTGGTTTTCCCTTCACATCTCAGAGCTCATCCTCTGGTTTTGTTTGTTTGTTTTATAGTGCAAAGTATGTAATAGTCATATTTTCCACTTTGTTCCTGACAGATTCAAACTTTGTCCTAACAGAGGTTCTGTTCATTCTCCTACTGGTGGGAAGATCTAGTTTTCAGGCAAAAGACTAGCAAGACCATCCCTCACTTTAAAATAGTTTCTGGTAACTTAGACTTAAGGATTCCCCCCAATAAAACAAACGGTCAGATATTGAATTTATCAGAATACCCAAACCTAGAATCACAGTTTTTTTTACTATCAATTCTTCGTTGATACCCTATGTGAATTACCCAAAAATATATAGTACTTTTTTGTTTCAGCGATAGCTCTTCCCACAGGTTGAATGCACAATAGTTTTTGATAAATATTTCTATTCTCACCACTCTGAAGACAGGACACATCTCATTGTCCCTGCACTGCTTCTGTTCTTCAGTTCTAACCTGCTGCCGATGGTCTGTCAGGCTGCCGGGTATGGGTATACAGCTCATAAAGAAAATCCTGGCTCACAAAGACATCAGTCACCGCAAAGAGATAATCATGGCACTGCTTGATACAGAGGTGATGCTTAGTAAATGTTCACTGAGTAGAAGTTAAATAAAATAATTCTTCGAAATTGGGGAATTGCTCTTCACTCTAGAACAAACAAGACTAGAGTTTCTGATTGCATGTAACCACTTCCACTGGAAAAGAAAAAGACAGATGTTCCTTTTGATAAATGAATAGGCATTCAGTCATAAAGATGAGGGCCCATGACAAGCCATAGAAGAGGGATATGAAATCTCAAATCCAAGAGAAAAAAGGGCCTTGGAGGTTAAGTAACATTTCCCATGTTACCCCCAGCATCCCTCTACCAAAGCTTTCACAATCCATTGCAAGACTATAAATTTGAAATTTCTGTACATTAGGAGGTACATTCAACTGACAGTACTAGGAAATCTATTTTTACAACTCAACAATTTCTGTCAACATTTACAAACTGTTTTTAGTATCTATTTCTTGGGAAACTCATAAAGCTGGCTTTTCTATGTGTTCTTGGTTTTTGCTATTTGTTCATTCTTTAACTACTTTTTCCTTTCATTTCAAGGAAAGCTGCTGGCCATTTTCTCACTTTCTTTGGCTTTGACTGTGATGCTGGGTGATTGAGTGTAATTAGGTGAGATTTTTATAGGTCCTCAATGGCTAACAAAATAATAAATGTGGCAGTTCAAATAATGGTAATCATAGCAGGTCAAGCAAAAAAAGAAAAAATATATATATATATCCTTTGGACTGGGATTGACAAAGCCTAACAGGAGAATTTGGGAATGTCTCATGTTTTCTTCTTTCTTCACGGCTGGTCCTGGGCTTTCTTACGTGCTCTTATTCTGCCTTGCACATGGATATTTTCATGCTGTCTCACCTGTTCCTGATTTTTTTTTCATTTTAATTTTCAATGCAGATTCTGCTTACTAAGAAAAGAAATAGAAACTTACATATTACTGCAAAAAAATGAATGCTCACCCTTGAGATTATATTTATTCTAGACTCCAAAAGATACCTATTTCTCTGATTACTCCCTTCCAAATGGAGAAGTCACAAATTTCGTGGAAATGCTTCTATTCCTTCTGATTTTACAAGTAATGTGTATTTATTATTGAAAATTAGGAAACCACAGGGGGAAAGAAGACAACTTCAATCATCCCATCCATTATTTATTTTCCAAGTAGTTACATTGTTACACTTTTGTTTTATATCCTTCCAGTCTTTTTTCTGTCACTAAACATACACATGTATGTGACACTTATACAGTTGGAATCATGCCGGGTTTTCTTTTTTAGTAAATACCATGAAATGTAAATTTCTTGACAATAAATATAAGAATTTACAAAAATGTGATACAATTCCAAATAGAGTCCTTTTATAATTACATGACAGATATCTATTAAATGTGTGTAGTGTGGATGGACATACACATAGTCTTTAGATATGACTAGTTCTCACTGTTTTGATGGAAGCTCACTAAGAAAGTTCGCTACAGCATCTATAAAATAGGAACAATTTTAGATGGCTCCATGAGTAATATCCTACAACCTATTTGGACATTTGCTGATTTTCCAGGTGACTTTAACTTTGCACTGCTCTTGATCCTCCTCTATCATCTGTCTCTCATGAAAATCTGTTGTTACATATAACCGGGTCTGATAAGCAAAAACAAAGCCCACATGATTTTTCTTTTCTTTTTAAGTGCAGCTCCGTTCATTCATTCATTTGTTTTCCCCACTAACACTTGGAAATGTGGCTGCTGAAAGATAACAAGGCCTGTTTCCATAGCATGCCATAGCCTCTCGCCTTCTCCCCCGCGCACCGCTAACTCTTTTGTTTGTACAATATTCTTTTATTCTGAGCAATATAACATTTTAGTTCTCGTAATAAATACCTTCGTGTGAAGCAGTTCAGCTAAGAGAATGTTATTAGACCGTGCTCCAAGGCAGCACACCTCCACACGATCAATACAAAGCTGGGCCTCAGCTCATTCCCTCTTTGCTTAAATTCCCTGCAAATGTGCAAGAGAAGCAGCAGAGGGTGTCATCAATCACGGGCCACTGTGACATATGCTGAAACCTGACCAGGGCCGAGATGTTTTAATAAGGCATCCATTAAAACCCTCAAATAAATTGCAATTTGAAAACAGAACATAATACCAGCCAAGTTTTCCTCATCCATCTTGTGGCATGTCATGTAATGTAATTGCGTTGTTAATTTATCCAAGAACTTTCTCAGTACAGTGTTTTGTTGGCACCGCTTAATTTCCCTGTAGACTATTTGTGTGTGTGTGTGTGAGAGAGAGAGAGAGAGAGAAAGAAAGAGAGAGCGAGCACTTGAAGGAGAAAGAAAAAAAGAAGACTGAGAATCTGTGCTTATTTCTGTGTGTTTGTGTGTCCATTGGTTCCTCAGAGGAAACAGTTGTGTTCTGCTCAGCATGGCCAGAATTAGCCAGAGAGCGAGTCAGAAATGTGAAATGTTTGACATTTTATCAATGGCCCCTGAGCATCCCAGTGCCGCCTCACCATCTCTGGCCTACAGCTGGACCACCTTCTTCCCCTGCTCAGCTTGCCTTTGGTTTATGCCCCTCCAGAGTGAGGTGGGATCACTCAGAGTGCCTGTGGATCCCATCAATAAATATTGACAAAAGTGTTTAGGGGCCGCTTAAGATCACCACACAATGACACTCAAAATAGGTCAGTACTGATTTTGGTTCCCTAGCTCTTGGGTCATATGTGAAAAGTTTTGACAAGGGTAAAAAGAGTAAGAAGTTATAAATCAATAGTAGAGAACGAAAAAGTATTTCTCTAGAATAACGTCAAAGTGATTAAATTGAAATATATGTATTTAAGAGCTTGGAGGAAAGATATAGGTAGGCAAGGGCGTGTATAGATTTCTTTGTCTTCTAAGCATAAATCTAAAAAGTAATGCACTTCTTCATGTGGGGCTGCGTCAGCAGATTCTTCACCTTTATTTATTCTTCTGGGTTTCCTTAATCAATCTGTGCTCTCGTTTTCTATAAAAGAAGCCATTGGAAGGCAGAGGGCAAATCCACCCTACACATTCCATCTCTATCTAGGATGTCACAGTAACCACGATGCCAATCAAATATTGGTTTAAAACTGTCAAATGCCTTTTCTAGGTCTCATGTTTTGAACTGATAAGTTGTTGAACTAATGACAGAGGAGGGAAGACAGCATTGACAAAGGGAAAAAGCCACAGCGCATCTACTTGTGTGACTTGCGTTTTTATTATTAGTCAAGAACAGCGCTGTTAATTGAGATCCAGTTAAAAAGGCAATAAAATACTAGTCAGCAAACTAAGAGCCGCACTCTCTGGGTAGGTTCTTACATCTAAAGTTATGTTGGAAATTGTCCTGAAGAACGTGGTAACATTTTTAACGTACCATCTCCATACAAACCATTCCTGTCCAAAGTACCCACTTGAAATTATGCAAACTATTAGACGATCACCGAGTATCAAAGGTGTCAGGGAAAGCCAAATTAGTTTCTGCTTTCTGCTAATGGATGACCTTTGTGATTTGGATCAGGTGCTGAAATTCACTTAGTCAGAAAGGCAGGAGAGTGGGGAAAACTCCTAAAATAATTTTCTCTCCCTACAGAAAAGACGCCTGACTACCACCTGCCCAATAAATGTCAATTGGGTTATTTTTTAGAAAGTAAAGAGACTGATTCAAAAACATGAGAAGCTGAGCTGAAAGGTGCAAGGGAGAAGGAGTGAAATTGCTTAAGAACCTAAAGCAAAAGAAAAAACAATTTAAAAAAAGCAAAACCATTGAAAATTAGATATGAGAATGTTTGATTCTTTCCTAGGAGTTTTGTTAACACCTCTGTATTCTAAATAGAATCTTGAAGCTTCCCTGAAATTTGAGCCGGTTTATTATGCTTAGTAGAAATCATGTTTGGTTTCCTATAGTTGAAAATATTTTGAGGTTTAGCTGAGATTTGTTTGGGATTGGGAGTGTAATACCCCAAGCAACATTCAAGGGATCAGGCCCAACAGGAACTGGAATCCACAGAACGCTGTTTCTCTAGCTCCACGTAAGCCTGGATTGCCAGCTTTCACACGCTTCTAATGTTAGCTCGAGCTTTCTGGCAGTCCCATTGTGAGCTCCATCTCACAGGCATCCTCTGCTATTTTGGCATTTTTATATTGGCCTTGCTCCTTTTTATTTCCTTGTCCAGAAATACAGTTATTTTTAAAACAGCATAATTATTATTGGATGTGCCTTTTTTTTTTTTTTAAGTTCCAACTTGAGATGAATTCTTCTCCTTGATAGTTAGCTCCTATCCTTGAAATGCATGGAAGGAATAGGGCACTAAAGACAGGGGACATGGACCTTTAATTCCTCTGGTGTATTGCAAGGGCAAGAATGAAATGTCAGTTCCCAAGGTGATTATACAGTGAATGTTGGCAAGAAGGGAATAATTGTGTCCTACCCAGGATGTGAGAAATGTATACATGGGGAGATAAAATTGTAAGGGTACAGGCAATATAGGGTGAGCACATGTACAGCACAAAAGAATTCAATTGGGTAGATGACACAGGTCTCTGGCCTTTGTGGAAATCAATGAACTGCTGTTTAGGTGTCTTTTTCGAAGCCCAGGGACGTTGAAAGGATAAAGGCTTGACTCTCTGATCCACTGAGGTTTGCTGGAGTTAACCCTAGGATATTTTTAAGAAAGTTGATTTGTTTTCCTTTTTGATTTCTCCTTTCTCTCAGCTTGCTTGAACTGATCTACAATTCCTGCATCTATCACTGCCTTTAGCTATGTGCACGTTATTCAGCCACCCTTTCTGTAATTAAATTCTTCTTGAATTGCTTATAGGCCTAACCTCCCTCCTTAACTTCAATCTGTGACCTCCTGTTTCTAAGTTAGTTAGTGAAATTGTATTGGGCACACGGTGAATAACCTTTCTCAGCTGCTAAAATACCTGGGTCTAAATTCAATTTGAGGTTTCATCTTTGTACAAAATTCCCCGCAAACCCGCATGTGAATTCAAAGCTTGATCCATAAAAATCTTCTAACAATATCATTCTAATTTCAGAAGCCTGGTGAGATAAAGCCATGTGTTATGTTATAAACACCCTAACAAAAGAACTGTGATCTTACCATGTTATTTTTTTTTTCCAATGTAATTTTGTAAATGTTGTTGATTCTGCCTCGCCATTTGGAGACTCGTGCATGTGTTACTCTTCCAAATTCCAGGCTTTAAAATTCTCCAGAGTCCCATAAGTTCTGGGTTTCTTAAAGAAATAGGTTAGCCTTACCCCTACCCCCCCACCTCCACACCCCCGTTCCTCCAAAAATATTCCCCATACGAAAGTGCCAATAAACTAACTCAGCCGCACACAATGATATTGTCAAGAAAACCTCAGGAGAAAACCATTTAAATTTCATGGCATAAATCTGAGCTCTTGGCCAACCTTCCCTTAGCAAGTGGAGAGCACAAGTCTCATGCTAATTCGCCACCAAACCTCGAGTTTTATGAAAGCTACATTTTATCTGTTTGGTTATTTGCAGTCACTGGAGAGTTGGAAAAGGAATATTAGCACCACTCACATTTTATTGTGAAAGTCACAGTACTTGGTTGACCCCCTTTTCAGGTCCTATTGAATTTCCTATACAAAGGAAATGAAAATGTTTTATATTTAATACAGCAGCACATAACGAGAGGCTTAGTTATTACACAGAGAGCTGCAATTTTCTGCTTTTGTTTCAGCTGTTACAGTGGATCTGAAATTTCCAGGCACATTTTTTATGATTTGTTTATTGCTGGCTTTAGAGATGACAGTGAGGAGGAATGCCACCTTATGCCACCTACTCTAAAAAAGAAGCTTTCTGTTTGCACTCAGTTATCCTACAAAAGAGGAGTCCAGCCTTTAACTGATGGCCCAGTTTCTTGCAGACAGATAAATTTTTAAAAGCCTAAAGGAAAAAGTAACCTGGCAGAAATAATAACCAGACATCTGTTCCCTGATTTTTACTCCTAGCTCCTCTGATACTGTAATAGCCAGAGAATACACTGGGCTCTGGTATGTGCCAGGCCCTGGTGCTAACCATGTTGCCTTTATTATCTTATTTAATCATTGCAACAATGACACTTGAATAATGGATAGGTACTCTTCCTCTTATTATTATTACCCTCTTTCTGTAGTTGAAGAAACCGAGGCTCAAAGAGATTCTCTAATTTGCCCAATGTTGCCTAGTTAATACAAAGGAGATACAATTAGGATTGAAATTCAGGCAGGTCTGTCTGATTCTGAAGCTTACAATTCCCTCTTCTTTTGTTTTGGTAATAATAGTCATATATTCTGAGTTAATTTTTTTTAATATGTGGAGTCTTTCTGGGTCACCCAGGTACAGTGACAGAGTGAAGTGCAGTGGCACAATCCTAGCTGATTGCAACTACCAACTCCTAATGGTCCTCCCACCTCAGTCTCCCACGTAGCTGAAACAACAGGCATGTGTCACCAAACTTGGCTAATTTTTAATATTTCTTTTCACAGAGTTGGGTGGATCTTGCTATGTTGCCCAGCCTGCTCTCAAAACTCCTGGGCTCAAGCAATCCTGTGCTTCAGCCTCATTAAATTGTTTTAAATTTATTTTTCTTATTTCTTCTTTATCCTAAAATTTAAATTCATTTTCCCCTTTACAAGTAGTGTAATGAACACATACATATATAGCTCTTAGCTAGATTCATCAATTTTGCCATATTTGTTTTCTTTTTTCTTTCTAGCTCTCTATACACACAAACACATGCGCATATACACACATTCATGTATGTATTTATATACCTGTTGTGTTTATTCCAAATGAATTTTGCTAAATTACCTAAAAACAAGCTACAGTGATTATGATGATTTTTACTCCTAAACAAAAGAGCATTTTCCCATTTTGCCATGATGCCATTGGCAAGCCATAAAAACGAGTATCCATTCAGTGTTGTCATCTGATATATAATCCACATGTAGATGTCCTAGAATGCTTGCAAAGTAATGTTTATAATCTTCATTTATTTAGTTTTGATCCAGGATCTGATCAATAGAGAGCCTGCCCGCTTGACTCTTCTACCTGCAGTGTCTCCAGAGTGCTGGATGGAAAGGCAAATCTTCACAAGTTAAAAGAATTAAGTAAAATCCTTGTGCTTAAAAGAAGCTGTTATACTGATTTCCATAATGTCATAGTAGACATGTACAGTCTAAAGCCCCTTTGCGTTCTGATATTCTTGGGCCCATTCTTCTTTGCCTGTGGCTGTCTAAACAGCAGAATGGTGGAATGCTGCAGGGATTCTCTGGGCCATTCCAGAGCAACTCAGTCTGGGAATTGGTTATGGCTTTCCCATTCCGCCTCTGTTTGGTCCTTAGGTGAGCCTAAACTGGTTTTAGAAATGTGTTCCTAACCAGGAAATTCAGGGCACTCTAGGACTCAAAAAAGCCATTATCCAGGAGGGAAAGAAGAGGAAGGAGCAGGGCTATGGGACCAGAAACTGGGAAAACTAGAGAGAGTCTGAGAGAAAAGAAGGAAGTGTTGGGATGTGGTCAATCAAATGTGTAACAACAACAACGTGGTAATAATGGTCAGAATATACTGGACACTTAGCATGTCTGGTGAAAGAATGAGGGGTGTGAATGCATTTTTTTCATTTCATTTTGCAACAGTTTTCCAAATTGGGTTATTATTACCCCTTCACCATTTTATGGAAGAAGTGTTGAGTCCTACCCAGGTTAAATATCTCATCTGAGGTCATCTAGATAAGCTCTGATCCCATTATGCCCCTTTCTTCCCACAAGTTCTTAGTCATGTGTCAGTGGTCAAGAATCTCATCTTTTTCTCTACTTCCACCACCACTGCATTAGTTTAAGTTAACTTTACCTCCAAACCAGTGCTTGGATTTCCCTACCCTCTGCCTCTCCCTCCTCTGGTCTACACAAGGGTCAGAATACTCTTCCCAGTGGTCTTTCCAAACATGCCACTTCCTTAGTTGATGACCATCCCTCACTTAGATCCCTGGTTCCTCATCCTGCCTGCACAAGAAATCCCTGGGGAAGCTTTATGAAACACTGATGCCCAGGCCTCACTTTAGAGATTCTGATTCCATTGTTTTAAAGGGACAAGGTGGCCAGGAAAAAAAAAAAAGTACAGGACAGTTAACTTTGAGTTTCAAACAAATGATAACTACTTTTTATATCGTATGTCCTAAATATTGTACTGGGCATGTTTGACTAAACAATTATTTATCTAAAATTCAAATTTAACTGGGTTTTGAATATTTGTATTTCCTAAATCTGGCTATGTGTTTACATGTATTGTGGGAAGCTGATGATGAGTATTTTAGAAATTTTTTTAGTTAAGTCATGTGTACATCTAGAGACAAAACCACTAGCTTGTAGGAAAAATTATAAATAAGTAAGATAAGAGGCTGTGTATAATGGTTCATGCCTATAA
This sequence comes from Otolemur garnettii, assembly GCF_000181295.1. Lineage (NCBI taxonomy): Eukaryota > Metazoa > Chordata > Mammalia > Primates > Galagidae > Otolemur > Otolemur garnettii. Next base: position 3,113,941 of record NW_003852445.1, read on the forward strand.
TCCTAGAATTTGGAGGAGGCCAAGGTGGGAGGATAGCTCGAAGCCAGGAGGTCAAGACCAGTGTGGGCAAAACAGCAAGAGCTGTCTCTACAAAAGTAATAAGGAAAAAAATTACTAGCTGGATGTGGTGGGACACACCTGTAGTCCCAGATACTTGGGAGGCTAAGACAGGAGAATTGCTTGTGTTGAGGAGTTTGGGGTTGTAGTGAGCTGTGATCATGCCACTGTACACTAAATCAGGCAGAGGAAGCCCCTGTCTCCAAAAACAAAAACAAAAACAAAAAACCAGAACCTAAACTTCTTATCATGATATCAAAGAGCAGTCAGAGTTTTTGTCCTTTCTTTCCTGTTCAATTTCACCTTCTCTCTCCACACCCCACACTAACTTTCTTAAACAATTCTCTCGTGCTTTCTTAACCTTCATGTCTTCGCACACATTGTCTTCCATGCCTGGGATTTCCTTTCTGGTCTGTTGTCTTGACAAGACTCAAATCTGACCTTCCTAGCAAAGGGAATTGCATGGGCCCCACTGCTCCTGTAGGGATTTGCATGTATGGTTTTTGGCCAGGGCTGGGTTTGAACCTGCCACCCCCGGCATATGGGGCCTGCGCCCTACCCCTTTGAGCCACAGGTGCAGCCCGGGATTTGCATGTACGTCTACTGTTCTGACTACTCCTATTAAATGTTGTGTGCATTGGCTATCTGCTTTTTGCTAAACAATTTATTAGGCCCTTAATACTGAATATACCAAAGTCTCATGATTAAGATACAATCCTTGTTAATTTGTTAATTCAAGCTAATAACAACTCACCTCATATGAAAATAGAACTTTTACAGAAAATGTTATATATAAATTTTGAACAAATTAACATTCTTTACACTCCTAAATTTAGTTTATACTAAAATCTAAATATATATTAAATATAGTAATGACTAAAATCTAAATACATATTAAATATAGTAATGCTAAAATTATACATTTTTTGCCAAAATTCCTTTCTCTCCCTCCTACCCACCAGCCAACTGAACAAAAAAGAAGAAAACCAAAACCTAATGGCCAAGATGAACACTTACCTCCATGGCCTCAACATTTAGAATGATGTTTGTATTTCTAATCTCCTCGGTTACAACTTCCTAATGGCATAACAGTTTGCCTCAGTAAGTGTTTGGCTGTGTCTTATATTGATTCATGTGAATCTTTGTTAAATATAATTAAAATGTTGCCATATCTGATATTATTTATTTGATATAATGTCTTCCTGTTAACAATGTTAACATTTCATTGTAAAATTCTATTAATTTGGATTCTATGGTAGGTTATTATCTGGTTGGGGATTATGTTGAGGTTACCTCTCATTCTCACTGTTAGCCTGCTAGAGCTGTTATAAAAAAAAAAATACTGCATACTAGGTGGCTTGTGAGCAAGAGAAATTTACTTCTTACAATTCTAGAGGCTGGGAAGTCCAAGATCACGGCACTAGCAGGTTTCGTATCTGGTAAGGACTCAGGCTGTGCTTCATAAATGGCACCTTCTGTTGTGTCTTCACGGGATGAAAAGGAACAGCATACTCCCTACAGAATCTTGTTTAAGGACCCTAATCCCATCATGAAGGCTCTTGACCTAACCCCCACCTCTAAACAGTGTGGCACTGAAAGTTAGGTTTCAGCGTTCAGACCGTAGTCATGTTCATCTTATTCATTACTCCTCTTGGAGCTGGAAACAGAACAATAAAGTGAGAACTGTCTACTGTTCATAATCCCTAGTTTAAAATCTAAAATAGTGTCTAGTTGAGGAATGAGAGGAAGCTCACTGAAGGAGGACCGAAGCCAGGTGGTCACAGTCTCCTCAAATGTGTTGTTCACATTTTCACTTTCCATTTCAAAGGCAGATGAAATGCTCCAGGCAAGGTGGGAACTTTTTCTAGTTGCTCTCTGGGCTTTAGAGGAACTGCTGACCAAATTATTGATTTTAATAAATGTTTTGTAAACTACCATATGACCTTACAACAGTTGTCGTAACTTTACAAAGCAATTGAAAGTTTGCAATATGGCCCCAATTGTGGGTCTGTATAGACAAAGCATATTCCACTTCTTTCTAGCAGGGGGAATAACTTCCTATTTCATTACACTTTCCCTTCACCATTTCACAGTAGATGCATGACCATGTTCCTTCGGTACTCTTGGGTTTCTCCTGCCTTATTTTAAGCATTTTCTAACTGCAGTTGTAGTTTTAAATGCCTGCCTCCTCACTAGGCGGTGACATCCTTAAGAAACAGACACTGCCATTTACCCCATCCCATTGCCAAGTACTAAGCTTGCGCCAAACTGATTTTTCAGTTGACTTGCTTAGAATTATTTTTGGCATTTCCTGGAAAGGTTGTTTTCATACAACTTACTTTGTTAAATTAACAGAGTATCAAATGATTTATACCTTAATCATGAGAATTTGAGATATCCAATGTAAAGGGCCTAATAAATTGCTTAGCCAAAAGCAGATAGCCCATGCATACAATTTTTAGTAGAAGTAGTCAGAATAGTAGATGTGCATGCAAAACCTTGCAGGAGTAGGGAGGATTCTATTATTCCCTTTGCCTGTGGAAATCAGATTTGAGACTTAAAGAATGACTGGAAATTCATGCAACAGACAGAAAGGACCTCCCAGGCTTGGGAGTAAGCATGTGTAAAGACACGTGGGGGGACGGGGAGGCAGGGGAGAAGGTATAGGGGGCAGCAGGGAAAGAGAGAGAGAGAAGGTGAAATTGAAAAGGAAGAAGAGGCTAAACCCTGAAGGAATGGTAAGAAATTTTGATTCTATCTTATGTATAGTTTTTTTCTAAAGCCAGTTGGTTGCAAACCTACAAGCACGTATGACTTATTTGTACGTGTTTGTTCTATAAATGATTACACACTGATCTTTTTCTAGACCCAGTTTATTTTCATAGGCCTCACCTGCCTAATATCCTGATTTACTGAAAGATGAGCCTGTTAAAATAATGATGACAAATATCCCTTATGTTTGCATAGTGCTTAATTCCTTTCAGAACAAATAGTTTTCAAGGTTAAAAATAAGTAATTTACTTCGAACCTCACAGCAACTTTGTGCAATAAATAGAGAAGGCATTACAAAGGAAAAAAGAGAAGTTAAATTACCTTCTGATTCCGTATAGCAAGCAAGAGTACACATACTACCAACACCCATCTCCTGTCTATTCGTCCAAGCTTTTAATCTGCTTATCATGGAATTATAATGCAAAAGACGTAAAGAATGTTTGATTCCCTTAGCAAGTGGTCTGAGAATTTCTTCAAGGAGGGAACTCAAATTTGTTGGAACACTTCTATGAGGAGCTTCTTGAAATAAACTTAAGACCCTTTTAAAATAATGCTAAAGTAATAAAAAAAGTACTATAAATACTTTTCTGAGGGTAGTGAGGACTGATTTTTGTCAGAACTTCGGTTTGAGTGGACAAGCTATATGTAGTTTCAGGATTCCAACTTTGATGAGTGTTTTTGTACTGGAGGAGAAAGGCATTTGAGGTTGGAGAGTAAGAAGTGTGGGAAGACAGAAACAGCCAGCAGAACTAGGACAAGTAGAAAGGAGAGGTGGTTCCATTTGTCTCATGCCAAAAAGAGATGAAGAACAAGAGGCAGATCTGAGGTTGACAGCTTTAGAACGTGGAGTGCTGATTCTCCTTTGCATCTTCCTAAGTCACCTCCACTTTTGTATGTTGTTCACTAAATAATTGTGTGTAGAAGCGAAAAAATGAAAGTGAAAAAATATCTGGTGTTTGGGAACCATGATGGAGTCGCGTGGATCGACAATTTACATACGGTATAAAGATTATGGATTTTTAAACCGGATAAACATACTAGGAGTGTAACTGAGGAGACTGCTATTTCCAAAAATGGGATGATAATAATTAACCCATGGGATCCTATCAAGGTTTAAAGTAGTGATAAAATTTGTATATAACATAGACTGAGATTTGTATCCTGTAACACACAATAAGCTGTGACTATATTGATGCCGTTAAGCTCATCTACACTGATGGATCGTAGGATCTTACAAATTAAGGTCAAGAGTCTGTTGGAGCTGGAAGCCACAGCACACACTATCCTTAAATGCAGTAAAGCAATCTGGGTTTGGTGAGCCCTCCCTATGCCATTATCTCTCTCTGCCCCCTTCAATCTTTATACTTGCTCCACTCTTATATTTTCAGACAAGGATCAAAATATTTACACTAAAGTTACAAGGTACACAAGTGTAAGGTACAAAGTGGTGAGGTTACAAGTTTCCCCAGAGACTGAAAGAGCACTTTAATGGGTCATGAAATTAAAATGAATCTTCGATAGTGGAATTTCAAACATCAAAAGCTGGGGCAATAAGGTTGAGAGGAGTTCCTCAAGTACGTAAAAATCATAGCAAGTTGGTAATTCCTTTCTCGCCTTACGCATGAGGTGTGCACCAGTGCATCGCTAAGATCACATTCAGAGGGGCTTGCGGTCGTCAGTCTAGCAGTCTTCATGGAGATATGTGTACTTGTGATGTAGACCTTCCTAAGGTTTGTGGGACAGCAATAGTTAGAAGCAATTTCTTTTTTTTTTTTTTTAAGAGACAAAGTTTCACTTTGTTCCCCTCTGTAGAGTTCTGTGGCATCACAGCTCGCAGCAACCTTCAGCTCTTGGGCTTAGGCGATTCTTTTGCCTCAGACCAATCAATTTCTTGAGCTGCAATATTCATACAAACGTTTGGCAATGAGTCTGAGGGTGACACAACGTGCTGGGGCCTCTTTTCTGCCTCCATTGAATAACTTTCCCTCTCTTGAAAGAAAGTTTTACCACTCTTAAGTCTGACCTATAGTGTAAAAACTTCAGCATGCCAAAGAAAGAATAAAGATTGTTGTCTGTGACACCTTCTGTAATCAAACCTGCATGAGCTTAAGATCTTTCTCTTTTTTAAACCTTTGTCTGATAAGAAAGGTAGCAATTTAGCCCGTGATGATCTATTCCGATTCAAATATATTTGGAAATGAGTGTCAGAGGTTGGGATATTTTCTTCCAAGAATCTTGCCTTTTTCTTCTGCTAACTATTGTCAAAGAATGAATGGTTCCAATTGGAAAGCACCTTGGGAACAAAGCACGGAGAGAGAAAAATAGAAGGATCGGAGAGCTCAATTTTTTCAAGGTGACAAATGTGTTGCAAATCTCCATGCCTGATCTATGTTTATAGCTGCTTATGTTCCTACCTACGACTCACCTACGTACCTAATGTATCTCAGAGCTAGAATTCATAAGTGAGACATTGCCACAGACAAGTCTAATAACGTATTTTTTAACTGAAAAATAATATCAAGCTCTTTTCTATCAAAAATTAGTTTGATCTGATTGTTTGGTTAGGCAGTGAGAACTGGCTTTACCCAATAGGTTAAATGATGAACATTTTCCAAAAATGGAATGAACTGAATTTTCAGCTCTGAGTTTTGACAGAAATATATTCAAAGCTTCTGATACGAGGAAACCATTGCGTTTAAAAATAGGTTGGCCAAGGTGCATTGAAACTAACAATATTTTATTTTCCCAACCTCCTGTCGAATGAATCAGAGGTAGATAAAAAGTGCTTCAAAGCAAATGAGGAAGAAGAAGAACCGTCCTTTGATAGGTCTTGGTGAAGCCTTCTTGGTGTACTTCCCAGAAACTGAGGCATAAATGACTCTAATGACCGGGAGACAAGGCCTTTCTCAAGGCAGGTTGTATATAATATTTTGCTTTCAATACAATTAAAGGGACACCTAGTCAGTTAGATGTAGAGCACTGAAAATAGTTTCTGATGATAGATCATGATATGATAATTTGGCCCATATCCTCAGGGGAGGACCAAAGGTTGAGTAGCAAAGCTGTAACGAAACCTCCTTCATTTCATCCTACCTATTTGTGTGAACAAGGTTTTGCAGTTCTTGTACCTAAAATGAGAAAAGGAATAGAATTGACATGGAGTTCTCTTTTACTCTGGCAGTAAATTTCATTTACAAATACATAAATGAATTAGAAATGATACCAGACATATCTATCTCATTAAGAAATTCATGTCTAATGAAATAACAAATTTATTGCATAAAATTATTACTAGGTCAATAACTTATCTTGTCATTGTCATAATTTGCTTATTAATTCAAATAATATTTATAATTATAACCATTCTGGAGGTTTTGTTACAGCTTTGCCACTCAACCTTTGGTCCTCCCCTGAGGATATGGGCCAAAATATCATATCATGATCTATCATCAAAAAATAAGGAAAATAAATAAGATTTTAATTTACACACATTGTTATTATAGAGAAGTAACATATGTTAATCAAAAAAAGAGCATTAGGGATAAAAAATACATGTATCAGAATAAAATTTAGTAGAGAATTGGAGTAAACATATAATTTGAAGAGAACGAGGAAATTTCTAACATTCTGATTGTTAAAGACACTCTCTTTTATGTATTTTTAAAGTGCATTGTGGTATATCAAAACCCCAATAATGAAGGGTTTAGGGTTTTGAATGTCAATATTCATAGCAAGTCAGAAATTTATTTGTAAATAACTTGTTATGAAAAGTTTTAGATATCAACTTAAAAGATTTATAATAAATTTATAGTATAATTTGTGACTAACTTGTTATGAAAAATTTTAGACATCAACTTACAAGAAGATCTTCATCAGGCATTAGGAGAACATAATAATTGAAAAATTCAATACATAAAGGGAGAGAGATGGTCGTGAACCTTTGAGTCTCCTTCTGTCCATTAAGCGAGGTTCCCTAGCTACGGTCAGGTCTGCAGCTAACGGCTTGTAAAAGCATCTGCCGCACACCCCCTGCTATGAGAACCTGCAATAAAAATGCACCTGGAAAGCCGTACGCCAGCACATTTTAAAAGGTACTGAACATGGACCAAACACAAAATGCTTCCTGATGCAATTATTTTACATTAAGATACAAATATTGCTAAAATAGAAGCTCGGTTCCCAAATGCTCACTGTTTAGAAAAAATAACCCATTGAGTCATTATGAAGATGCTTCTTTCCCCAGCTCCCTTATCATTCCTTTCCAATGGAATCCAATGAACATGATTAATATAAAACTTAATGGGGATTTGGACACAGTCCAAATATACACTAACCAGGGGGAGCCAGGGACGTGATACTGTGCTGACTCCATAGAAAATCCCTTTGCTCCTATTAAGAGGAGTTGAATAAGGAGTTACGGATGAGCAGCTAAATTTTTTCCAGATGTGCTAGGAGATAGCACGTTCCTGAATACAAATACACCTGGAAGTGGTCACCTATAAAGGGTTTTAAGACTGCTCCAATATGCAGCCGTGACCAAAGACAGACCAATGAACCGCATGATGGCAATTTTTTGGCATTTAAAAAATAATAATAATAGCCAACAGTTCCAGTTCTTACTATGCACTGTTCTAAGTGCTTACCAAACACTGTTCTGAACGCATAACCCATGTTAACTGTGGTAAGCCTCCCAACAAATCTATACACCAGATTTAAAGCACTCCCATTTTACAAATGGGAAATCTAAGGCTCAGAGGAGATAAGTAACCTCCCAAAGGTCACTCAGCAAACAAGCAGCAGAGCTGGGATTTGGATTCAGTCTGTTTCTTTCTGGAGGATTGAACATAACCCTACATAACACATTACCCTGTGGAAACTCTGCTGCTGTAGACAAAGAAATTATACTTCTTGAAGGTGGGTTTTTTAAAATATGGCAAGGGCAGATGGAGGAGGGGGTTTGGGATAGTTTGGCCCTCTGCCTAGAATTAAACATTCGCTAATTTTCTTTTGCTCTCTCTCTTGTTTCTACGTAAATTGTTCTACCCACTTATTTTATTATCATTTTTTCTATCTGACATGCTGTGCAAGAACATCATGATTTAAAATATCTTAATAACAACCCAAAGAAAGGGACTTAAAAGTAACGTTCGGAGAGAAAACAGATGGCCACCAAGTGTAAATTCTGAATTCTTATATTTTTGTATGGGGAATAGATGTGGTTGGTAAAAGGTTATGCTAATAAGCAAAATGTTCTTGTATTGTTATGAGCTTATTATTTAAAAATCATTTCAGATATCTTTAAAGTGTTAAAATAGTAATCAAAGTAGATTTTGGCAGAATAAATTCCAACTCTCCCTGAAGAAAATTATCTAATTTGAGCAGATTCTTGAGAATCAGTTAAAAACTGAAAGATTAAATGTCATGAATAGGAGGGGATAGGATCCATTCACCTAAGGTATATGCTCTTATATATGTGTGAAAATAACAACGCACAGTGTAAAGCTGGACACCAATCGGAGCTAATTTTAAATCCTTCTTAACTTCCTGGGGAAAAGCTTAGGAAATGGGGCCAGGAAACTTGAATCCAGGATCCAAACTCTTGAGGCCTTTCTTGGATGCCTTTGAACCCGGTCTTGCAACATCCCCATCTCTCTTGACTGCTGGCTGGAGTGGACTTTATGGAAGTTCATATCCAAGTTCAAGAGCCCCACTGTCCTTTCCTTCACCCCTTTCTGAATGACAAATGTTTCCTTCCGTTCTGGCTATGAAAATAGTAGTTTGGGATTAAGGACAAAACAAAACAAAACAGATAAGCAGTCTCCAAAATCCCCTTCACAATTCTACCACAAGGATTTATTCCTATTCCTGGTCTGGCCTTGTTGGTGTTATCCTCCTAATCCAGCTGTGGTGATGCATTGCACTGGCTGCGTGCCACACGCAAAAGTCTACCTCGGGACATCCTACTGGAGACAAAAGGCCAATGTGGCCTGTTTCTCAGCAGTTGGATTGACAAGCTAATCCCCCAAGGACAATGATAATAGTATATGTATATATATTTAGAAACACACATATATCTGTGCCATATATGCTGTGAGCTAAGTTTGTGTGTGTAGCTATATCCACATATGTACATGTGCTCAGATTCCAGATGTGCTATTAACTTTCTCTTTTTAATCTAATATGAAAGTCATATGCCCCCAACCTTCCTTTATGTCCTTCTTACTCCAAAAGGATGTTACTCATTTTTCAGTGTACTCTCAGAGCCCAAATCTACCCCCCTTTATTGCGTTGACATGTTTTCACTTTGAGAATCCGTAAAGGACTAACATACCTTCTGATGTGCAAGTGTAACGTTAAACATTAAGTTTTGTGTTTCTGGGTTCCCCATTCACACATCATTTTATTTTTTATAAGCAAGTAGAGGAAATACCAGTCCAAATAGATAGCAACATAAACCTTAAACTTCCAGACCTTGAGGTTTAGCATGGATTTGCCTCTACTCTATAAATCACTGTCCCAGATTCTACTAAATATAGCTAAGCAAGCTATATCAATATTTTGTCTGACAACACAGACACAGTTTGGAAACAAGTGAAGGAAAAAAAAGGTTACAAGTCCTGGAGATTCTTGGACGTTTCTCTAAATCTCCTATGCAATTAGAGAAAGCAAATTTGGATGGATTTTAACAGATTAAAAAGAGAATTGTAATGAAGCCAGGATTTCCTCTTGAAGAATTTTTATTCAAAAAGTGTCTAGGATAACTGTGCAGTAAGATAGCAATGTGTACTTTAAATGAAAAGAATAGTGGAAGCAAAGGTTAGGGCCAGGAAACTGAGGAACGTCTGAAATAGACTTTTTCTTGATAATGAGATTATTGTGAGCACTCGTAGCATTTGAGATTTCCATTACGACTGCAGTTGCCACTGATCAAAACAAATATTTCATTCCTACTTATCAAAGAACTGTGATTCACCAACCTTGAATAGCAGTTAACTGCAAAATTAATTAGAACCTAAGTCTTCCCTGCCAGCAGAACACCCTCATATGGGCTATCTGACCTTCTACTTTGATTAGTGACCTTAAAGCTGTAAGAAAATCTGTGGTAGAATATTTTCAGATTGTTTCCCAAGAGAAAAATTAACAAAAAGAAATTCGGGAATTGAAAGCTTATTAGGTTCTCCACACTGCCTGCCAGCTCGATCTTCTAATTCCCTGTATAACTATCTCAAGTTTCTGCAACGTTCCTCAAGCCCATACTCCACAGCCTTTCTTTGCAAAAAATATCTTCCACCTCTACTTCTGTCAAGCTCACAGACATCGTATTCCTTCCACCTCTCTTAGCTTGGGGTAAGTGAATGGCACCCTCTCACTTAAGGCAGAGATGGCTAACTGCAGATCCCACGCCTAGCCTCTCCCTCCTTGTCAATGCACTTAAAGATTTGTCTCTGTCATAGTTCAGATTGGATTTATCTTCAGCTTCAATCTCTTTACCAGAATATTAAAGTTTCCATATCTTTATTATTTAAAAAAAAATCTCCTACCTGCTCCACTACCACTCTACTCACACCCAGAGCCAAGGCATTTGAAAGAATAGTCTCTATCATTGCCACTGCCTTACCATTTTTTTGTTTTCACATTACAATATGATTTCTGAGAAAACTGCCTCACCACCTTAATAAGTACAATGGGAACTTTTTGGTCCCTGAACTATCTGACTATGATTGAATTAGACAGAAATGATCACTCAGTTTCTCTTGAGGACCTTGTTTCCCGTGGCCTCCATGACCATGCTGTCACTCTGCCCCAGCTTCCCTGGCACCTCCCCAGCAACTTCCTCATGTATCTTATGGACTAGTTTTTCTCTGCTCATCATTTAAATGCTTCTCTGTCCCTGTTTATTTTTTCTCTTCTCACTCTACAGGTCATTTTTTCAATGAACACCCATCATCTGTAATTTGGTGAACGAACTGATCCCACAAAAATATTTATTGAAGACCTGCTCTATATTAATGGGCTCCAAAAGCCCTGATCTCTTTTCTCACCTCCAAACCCATAGTCATATCACAGCCATCCTCCTTCATAATGCCGTAAGCAGGGCCCAGAGGCACCTCAAATTGCTGAGCTCCTGATAAAGTAGACATGGATTAAAGGATCAACTATTGACAACTGAAAGAATCAGTGAATTTCTTCTGAATCTTTCTAGGGATATTAGAAAGAAGTAAATTTTCTGAAAACTCAGAATCAAAAGAGAACCCATACCTCTGAAAGAGAGGAAAGCAAAGGATATATGTAAATGTTTAGTTGTGATGAAGCAAGCACTCAAATGAACGCTTTAGATGCATGTTCCATAGACTTACATTCAAACATGAAGCCAATTCCACTTCCATTTCTTGCCAATTATGTGACTGTGGATAAAGTTCTTCACTTACTCATTCAACAGTATTTGCTGAAGACTTTGTATATACTTGGTATCATTTAGGTACTGGGATGTACATTATTAAGCACACTCAACAAAATTCCTGACATCATACTCAACCTCACTTTGCTTATTTATAAAAACTGGGTATTGGGCGGCGCCTCTGGCTCAAAGCAGTAGGGCGCTGGCTCCATATGCTGGAGGTGGCTGGTTCAAACTGAGCCCCGGCAAAAAGCTGCAAAAAAAAAAAAAAAATGGGTATTAATACCTACCTTATAGAGTTGTGTGGATAAAAAAAATGAGATCTAGTATATGACACTCACCTAACACACAGTGCTGATAATCAAGCAGGTTTTTAGTAAATAACACCTGCAAATATCGCAATATTTCACATATGCGATTTTAGTGACTTAGACCTTAGACAACCAAATCTATCCTAACCATACCAGGGCCTTACCAGCTTCAGAATGGAGTAAAAGTCATCATGCTTTTGGCAGAAGCTTCTTGATTGGACAAACTAAGGTGCAGTGGAGGGAGAAATACCACTGGTTTTTGTGGTTGAAATTTAAAAATCTCAAAGCTGCTTCTCTTTACTTACTTTCTGTTTCTAGTCTAGGACTTTAAAAATATAGTAATGCTAATGGTAGTAATAATACCTTCTTTTACAATTCACATTCCGTGCATCTTACCATGTTTGTTTAGATTGTCAGTAATACATGCTGGAACCTACAAGGAGTCAGGACTCATACTTATTACTACTATTTTACAAAAAAGAAAATTACACTTCAAAAAGGCCGATTGATGAACAAATACCACATCTAATACACACAGGGATGAACTTGTAGTGTGGCTGTTCTGACTCAGAGCCTGTGTTTTTCCCACTGTATTGTTTCTGTAACTCTCACACATCCGTACTTCGGTTTAAGGGCCCAATTCCAACACCCTCTGTTGACTGTTTTAAGCTGCATGTGTGCTAATGGTCTACAGCCAGCAGGCCAAGGTTCAGGCAGGTCAAGGCTTAGTGGACTCTCTGACCTTTAGTCTAATCTGTTTCCAAGCCCTCCTGACAACCCAGTGCTGGATTGTTCCATTTGTTTTAATACTCTCTTATAGCCTTCTGAATCTTATGCCCTGGTGGCTCTGATTAACTAGGCCATGGCAGTTCAAGGAAAGGGCTTTTTACCTTTTATCTTATGGCCAGTTTCAGCCTTTTTAATGACAGAAAGCACCAGCCAAGAGAGGGTATTACAATATTAGTCTCTGTTCTGGGCCAGGGCTAGCAAAACAGACTGGCCCCCAGCTCCAAGCAGGGTTCTTAAACCCTGCTTCCTTGAAATTCTCCAGGGCATGTTTCTCCAGGTCTCCAGCTCTCTGAACTCTTGGTTTCCCTGACCTTTGACTCTAATAGGCCTTGACCTACCTGACCCCACTTCCTGGCTACCATCTACCAGCACGTACAACTTAACCCTTTCGCTCCTAATCCATCACTCATTGAATGCATAGGTCACAAATCTGACAGTTGAAACATCTCAGAGTTCCAGTTCCAATTCTTTCCCGGTTAAGAAATTTGTGTTAAGGTATGGTTTCTGCGGTATTTTGACAATTTTTTAATGAAGACTAGAATTAAGACAAATATTTATAGAACTGTTTATAGTGACTCAAGAGACTATATATTTAAAAAGACTAACCAAATTAACACATGTTTATTTTTATAAGGTGAGTTATACACATGGAATGTTTATTGTCAACACTTATGATAACTAAAGTAGAATGTAATAACTGCTTGCATTTTTCTATAAGAAATCTTGTAGACCTTGTCTCTGAGACCCTAAGTGCATAGGGTGGTTATTGCAAAGTGCTCCATTTTTAGTCCTTTATGTGTAAATTTCATAAATAGACTTGAAAAGTTAATAAAAACATTATTTTTACAAACATTTTATAATATAACTTATTGAACTATCTTGTTTTAGCAACTTTAGATATTTTAGATAGGAAGATATAAGAAGAGATAAGCTAAATTCTAAAAGATATGAATGTGTTATGACACTACCTTTTGAGAAATTCCTGTGGGTTATACGAATTTGATGAAAAATGGTTAAAGATACAATTTTTTAAAAAATCACAATTAACACCTACTTGCGTTTAAGAATTTTCATTGCTCCTCATTTTATAATAGTAAAACATAGAAAAATAACCTAAATGTCCAACATTCATGGCATGTTATGTTTTTAATGAGAATTTCCTATCAATTATTTTTATTTTCTTCTTAATAGCTTTTGCCTTTTAAATTTTGCTTTTTTAAAGGTCAGACAAAACATTATGGGTAGACATTAAAATGCAATGAATGAATGTTGTTTTGTTTCATGATTTGGAGGATTTTGCAGTTTGAGGGGTAAGGGCTAGAAAAAGGCCAATGGCTATGCACTCACATAAGACAAACAAACAAACAAACAAAAGCTGTTTAGATTAAACAAAGACTAAGTGTTTGTTAAAAAGCCTCTCCATTTGTATGGCAGATTTTCATATAAAATTTACCTACGTAGATATTTCAGCCACCAGAGCTAGTTCTCTGGAATTTATCTAAAGTCAGCCAAGACTTACAGGAAAGATCTGATATTGTCTCAGTTGGGTGACAAAAGAGGCAAATTCAGAGGAGACTTAAAAGAAGCAGAAGGATAAGAAAAGTACAGAAGGAGAGAACAGGATGAGTTATGGAAAAGTGAAAAAAAATAACCAGATGGTGTGGAGGTTGGCAGAATTCATTTGTTTTAAGTATAATGTATAGCCTGAACTTTCATTGGCTTTGGCGAGCTCTATATTGGCAGTGCAAGGTTTACTTGGATTTATGAAAAAGTTCCTTTCCTTTGCTTCCAGGAATGAGTCAGAGATTAAATACAATAATACTGTAAACTTCAAACTACAGATAAGCCCTAAATTTTATGAGTAACATGATTCCTTGAAAGAATGTATATTACTGAGAAGTTTCAATCTTAAAAAAATGAGAAGTAACCAGAAAGAAAAAAATGAAGTAGGACATTTGTTAAAATCATTTACATTTTTTTTAATAGGGGATCGCAGACTTTCTATCCTTTCAGGTTCTAAATCATTCCTAACCCCCCTTATTTTAGAGCAAAGATGACACTGCAACATTTTATGTAGCATCCTGGTTGAATAGAATTTATAGGACTCAAATCTTAGCAATGCCTTATACATACCGCATAATGTGCATATGTCCATTTTATGCACATGAAACATATTAGCACATTATGAGCACATATTTTCATCTGGGAATTCAATAGACTTCAAGAGGAATCTGGTTGTAGAGAACAAAGAGAGAATGGGTCCAGGGAAGGAGAAAGAGAGTTGAGAGGTAAAACTGAATGTATTTTTTGTGGGAATTTTCACATGGTGGGCATAGTATTATTTTCCTGCTGAGATCTTGTCATCTTTTCTTCTTACTTCATAAACTCTCAGTCTATTTTAGTTGAATTTCCCTTTGAAGGCCACCCAGAAGCTCTGACCTGGCTGGCAGTGGAGAGAACAGCTGATTTAAAGACTGTCCCAGAGAACTCTAAAGCAACATGGTTTATACTACAGCATTAGGGATTTAGGTTGTTTAAATGGTAGAGATTACCACACACAGGCCTGGAGTGTAAGGAAGCTTTCAAACCTTCACTTGCCTTTCAGCTCACCTATTCTGGTATTATACTGGTATTAATGAGATGCTGCTCCTACACTGACAAATGCTTTTAAATGGCTTGGTATAATAAGTTGGTCTTTGACTTGTTTTTCTGAATGTGATGATAAGAGAGACAGTGCTAAGTAAGGCTTCATTCAAAGTGTAGCCTAGAAGGCCAGACACCTGGGTTCAAATCCTGGTTTGGCCACTTCTTAGCTCTGCATAGACATAGCCTCTCTGCATGCCTTAGCTTCCTTGTGGAGATGAACTTTATAAAGACAGTACTTACTTCATAAGGGCGTTGTGCAAATAAGTTATTAAATCTAAAATACTTGGAATAGTGAAGGAAGCATAGAAAGTGCTCAATAAATAGCCAGGTCTCGTGGTGGGTGCCTGTAGTCCCATTTTCTTGGGAGGCTGAGGCAAAAGAATCACTTATGCCCAAGAATTTGAGGTTGCTGTGAGCTATCATGCCACAGCACTCTACCCAGGGTGACAAAGTGAGACTCTGTCGCAAAAAAGAAAAGGAAGTGCTCAAGAAATGTTTGCTATTACCATTATGTTATTGTGTTTTCTCTCCCTTGTTTACTTTCATGAACACACCATTCATGGGAGTTAGGAATGCAATCTGTGGCCACATAAATTTTACCTCTCTACAAAGCCATATTTTCAATGAGCACTTTCTCTTCATGGTTGCTCTGAACACTAGACAACTGACAACCTGAGAATGAATATCTCAAGCTCGTTTGCTTTGCCCAAAGGTATTTGGATAGAAATCCCTGAAAACAAACAAACAAACAAACAATCCAGTACTCAATTTGGTCATAATGTCCCAAGGAAGTAAGACATTTGCCTTGCATATGGCTTGGGAGGAAGCTGGCAGCCATTTTGAAGGCAGGCCCAAGTTTTCCAGATGGCACCAGGACTCAAGGAAGTCACTGCTGCCACCAGCACATGGCTGGCTGAATTGGGAAACCTCTTTGCTGGCTCCGGCCTGTGCAGCCATAACCATTACTGCTGGCAATCTGTCAGTTATGGTCAGGAAATTTGGTTCCAAAATTCATCTGCTTTGGAATATCAAATTTTTTAGTTTCTCATGATGTATCAGTAATATTTTCATTATCTGTCTCAGAATTTATTTTGTGACATCTTGTCTACCTATTATTCACTCAGAGAAAAAATAGAACAAGATAATCTGTCTTATAATCTCAAAGAATAGCATGTTATTTTTAGCAATAAAAGATAGTACTTATAAAAGGGTGACTATGTGCTATCTATTTATGTAATCTTCATAATAACTCAAGGAAGAAACTGAAGTTGAGAAAGAATAACTGAGTCACCTAGCTGGTCAAGCCGGCTCAGGTCAGCTGGACTCTAAATTCCTTTTTCATCTCGCCTTTCCCACACCATTCAACCCATCATCAAGTCCTGAGTCCTGGATCTTGAAAGAGTATAAATCCAACCACATCTTTTTTTTTTTTTTTTTTTTTGAGACGGAGCCTCAAGCTATCCCCCCGGATAGAGTGCCATGGCATCACAGCTCACAGCAACCTCCAACTCCTGGGCTCAAACGAGTCTCCTGCCTCAGCCTCCCAAGTAGCTGGGACTACAGGCGCCCGCCACAACACCTGGCCATTTTTTGGTTTCAGCCATCATTGTTGTTTGGCAGGCCCGGGCTGGGGATTCGAACCCGCCACCTTAGGTATATGTGGCTGGTGCCTTAGCCGCTTGAGCCACAGGTGCTGAGCCAATCCAACCACATCTTACTGCCCCACCCACTGCCCTGGTCCATGCCTCCACCATCTCTTGCTTGAATATTCTGTTTCTATCTTGCCCCCTACAATCTGTTCAGCATAGAGCACCAGAAGAATCTCACCTCCATCACAACAAAACCCAAGGTTTATATTGACCTGAAAGATTCTATGTGATCCAGCTCCCTAAGTCCCTGAGCTCATTTTCCTTAAGCTGTGTATCTCATAGATGGCTGTCCTCTATGTTAATTCTAACATATTCATTTTATAAATAATATTTAGATTTTTCAACCTATGGAAATGGAAAACCAAGCATATGAAAAATCTTCTAAAGACTCAATTTCTGATAGTAGAATAAGACAAAATGGGGCTGATAAATGAGATCCATTTGGAGTAGAAAAGAAGAGACCAACGATTTTCCTGTACCTTAGAAGACAAGAGCCATAGAGAGGATGGGAACGCATTTTGCCGGGCTCAATAGAGAGAAAAACAGAAAATGGCAACTTTTAAAATACTTTCATTCTATAATCTTTGCATCTATCCCATAAATGTATGGCTTCTTCACCACTTAATGTAGATCTGTAATCAAGTTCCATCTTCTGAGAAGACTTCTCTCATGGTTTTACCTACAATAGCATGCCCTGCTATCAATCTCAAATGTCTCACTTACCGTACTTTCACTTGACATTACATTCGCTTTTTGGTCTGTTCACTCTTTCTTATCCACTAAAATGCCAGCTCCATGAGGACAGGGACTCATTAGCTTGCTCACATTGGATCCGTGTGGCAAGAAGGGTGCCTAACACATCGGAAGTGATGAATAAGTATTTGTTGAATGAATCCATGATCCAAAAGGAATTTGAAGTGGAGAGTGGAAAATATGATTGAAAGAACAAATACTTGATTTTATCTAAAGCAATTGAAAAGTTGCTTAAGCTCATATGCCTGCTTTCTGGGAAAACAAAGATTAAAAACTCACACCTCTTTAATTCACATTCCACTGATCTTAAAGCTATAGCAAGCTTTACTAATTTAACATATTGACATCATGAGAGTAATGTACATGAGAAAAATTTCCGAAGTCTCTTTTACAGAAAAGATGTCATCGTTATTTTTAATAGTATTTAAATCTGGAGCCCATCCTTTAATATTGCACAACTACTTAGTATTTTTATTACAGAGTATGTCACAGAGGAATGAGATAGAAAATCATGGCTCTTCTCAAAGGCATTTTCCCAAAAACATCAGTGTGA
Organism: Otolemur garnettii; assembly: GCF_000181295.1. Classification (NCBI taxonomy): domain Eukaryota; kingdom Metazoa; phylum Chordata; class Mammalia; order Primates; family Galagidae; genus Otolemur; species Otolemur garnettii. The sequence goes on from NW_003852445.1 coordinate 3,131,869, forward strand.
ATGACATATAACATCATGACTCTCTATACTGGCCAAGAGGATTGTGGAGGAGGACATAAGGCTGAATGTAGGAATGAATTTATTATTGGCCTGGATTTTCTCCCCAAGATTGTAGGCTACTTTGGCTACCACCATCTTTACTATCATTATCATCACCGATTCATTACACACATGCTCACCAGTGGGCGTTGCGCTAGATACTTCACAGATATTTTAATCTTTCATCTTCAAAATAACCCTATAATCTCTGCAGAAACAAAGGGTTAGGTAGGACATGTTACACACTTAGGAAGTGATAGAAATGTATTAAAATTTAATTGTCTGACTGCAAAGCCTTCTGCATCCCCCTATTTCATAAGATTGTTTTATCTTGCTCATCTCATCTTATGTGTTCTGCAAAGCACCCAGCGTTAATGTGTGATAAGCATAAAGATGCTAAAAAGTGCTCAAAATAAAACTTAGAGTTGGAGGAAACTTTACAAACCATCTTTCTAATCTCCTAGGAAGGAATCTATGACTGACTGCTTAGAATATGGCTTAAAATTCCCTTATTTCTTTAGAAGCAAAGTTGGACAGAGAGTCCCAGCCCAAGAAATGTTTATTAATCTAATATACCACAGCCCTTTTGTGTTAGCCAGTATGTATATGATGTTTAGAGCTTTCTTTCTTCTATGCAGATTAATCAAGAAAGTTGAAGAAATTACTATAAAAGCGTACCCTCTGGCCAGGCGTTGTGGCGGGCGCCTGTAGTCCCAGCTACTTGGGAGGCTGAGGCAGGAGACTCGTTTGAGCCCAGGAGTTGGAGGTTGCTGTGAGCTGTGATGCCATGGCACTCTACCCAGGGGGATAGCTTGAGGCTCTGTCTCAAAAAAAAAAAAAGCGTACCCTCTTCTTGTACACCTACCCTTTGTATAATGAGTCAAACTATTGACAAATCTATGCAATTATCTTTGCATATAATGTGTATGCAAATACATATTATACATAAGCAATACATATATTTGCATACATAAGCACACCTATATAGCCTGGCAATACTTGCTATGTGGTGTAAGGATTATGTAAATCTGAATGGTGAATAAACCCACTTAAATCCTTAGGTAAAGGTAGCATTATGGGAAAATTGTGGTGACATTCATAAACTCATGTTTGCTTTCCAAAAATAAGCATTCTGGAGATTATAAAAATGCTGGCCCCAACCAAAGATTATATTCCAGGTAAGGGTACCAAATGCAGTTCACACAAAGCAATTACAGTAAAAGCTGTGAGGTTTACTACTGCTTGGGGAATACTTTACACATTTACTTTTCCTCTATGAAAGAAACTTGTTGAGAAACCATTGCCTTCTCTATGAAAGTGGAAAATGTGGGCTACCTGAGGAAAGGGAAAAAATGCAATTGCATTTCTACATAAACCTGGACAAACGATTTGAAAAGTCAAACTGATGTGAGGAAAAAGTAAAATTAAAGAAAAAAAAAATCCTCCTTCCTGAACTGGCTCTCCTAGCATTTTCTTCATCGGGTATAATCTGATTCAGAGCAGGGACATACAGTACAGTTAGCATTCAACTTTAATTGCAATGAGGTGACAACATACTGGGTAATGAGTTGTTTATGAGTTGTAGATGTGTTTACAATGAGTTGACAATGTGTTGGATAAAGTGTTCTTCTAAAGTTGTAGATCTATTTACAGTGAGAGGTGGGGGATGCTCATTAGTTGTCGATTTGTTTGTTTACATTGTTTTCGATTTGCAATTGCTATGAAACAAATTGCACACTGATGAAGGATGATTGTTTGTACGCCTTAATGATTTACTGTAGTAGCTTGTCTGAAAAAGTACTTAACTCTGCCTCATCTGTCAGTTTCCACTGCAAAAGCTCCTAGTCACAATAGTTTTATTAGCATAGCATGGGCCTTTTGTAAGAACATTATGCATCTAAGAAATCTCAGGACTTTGCTATTCAGCTCGTGGTGTTTGGGCCAGCAGACCTGAACTGAATTTTTTTCTGCTCGGTACACGTTTATATCTTTTTAAGTGATAACATGGTTAATAGTTCTCAAACTCTTGGCTACACGAAGTCCTTTGCAACTCAGAATTCCCTGAGTTTTCTACCTCCCATTTGACCCACTAACCTTCTGTTAAAAGCCTTTTTAGAAAAAACAAACAAATTTGAGGGTTATAGTATATGTATTTTAATATATTAGTATCAGCCCTGTTTTCTAAAACTTACAATAAGCCAGTTTGATTTCCATGGATACGCATTGCTTCTGTATGTTAGGCATTTAATAGCTTTTCTTGATAGAGGAAAGAAATGAGGAAAAGAAACTGAACTTCACCCACATTTTCATAATCTCAAAATTCACTGTGTCCCCTAATACATGTAATAGACCCATATGCATTCATGTGAGGGAGCTGATACATTTGTACACTGTGCCTTATTCATATTCCATTCATACATGGTGATAAATAAAGCCATCTTTGTAATAATTTAACTGTAAAAAGATACAAGTCAGAATTTATCGGCCAGCCCTAAAGAACTTGTAGTTTTCAAAGCATAAAGAATTAAATAAATATTTAAATTCCTGAAATTATAAGTAGAAAAAAGATTAAGAGAATTAGAAGGGACAAGAGACCCAATTAATAGCAAGAATCGTGAGTTTAATAAATGGTAACAAACAATATTAATTTCCAAAGCTTATTTAATACCTTATTTAATCTATGTAGATTGAATATTCCTTATTTAAAATGTTTGAGACCAGAGGTGTGTTGGAGTTCACATTTTTTTTAAATCTTGGAATATTTGCAATATCTATCTATCTAATCAGCAGAGCATCCCTAATCTGAAAATTCAAAAACTGAAATGCTTCAAAATCCAAAACAGTTTTGAGCACCATCATGAGGGCCAAAGAAATGTACCCTGGAGCATTTTTGATTTGGGATTTACAAATACAGATGTTCAATTTGTCTGAAGAGGCAAAGCAGTAGATTACTTTTATTCCTAGCACACATAAAAAGCCATTGACACCCAGAAAAGCCAAATTAGGTTTAATATTTAGGAAGGACAGAACCAGAGCATAAATCTACACATTCTCATTTAAATCTCCTATTGTCACTGGCACTTTAAGTTCCATTTTGTTTCTATTATACTAGATGTAAAATCCAAAAACATGCACCCACACTTTTTCTTTTAAGTTGGCTTAAGTCATAGTAGAGATCTAGTGATTTTTTTCCTCCTACTGAGATATTATTTACCATGGTACATTTACCGTCATTTAAAATTTTCACCTTACAGAAAAATAGAGAAATTTGATGGAAGCACACAAAATTAGTGGTGTCATAAACTCTTTATTCTCGCTTTTAGAAGCACTTGGAACAGAACGACTTCTCTAAGTCTGGTTTCCATGCTTGTAGGCAAGGAACATGTTTTGCCCTCATACCTGAAGTCAGCTTCATAGGCATGTTCTTTTTCCCCCCCATACCAAATGAGGGAAAGGAAGACATTTTAATTGTCTGAAATGTTGAAATGAATAGATAGATTGAACAAGTATTTCTAAAGATACAACCCCAAAGTTCTTTTGAAGGCCACATAAGGGCTTTCAAATGCTGTTATAACATCAAGGGTGCCAAAGAAAATAAGGAAGAGATTACATTTTCCTCTCTTGATGTGCCATTTACCAAGGTGAGCTTGAAAAAATAAATTCATAGCACTCTCCAGCATGCTGACCCTAAAACAAATCTGTCGTTGCAATCTAAAGAAAAGGCACTAGATGAAGTGCTGAGGTGTTGTTTCCAGAGAGTCGTGTTAGCATATTCATGTTGGAAAGGATTGCATCTTGGAGGCTTCTGTTCATCTTACCAGATACTTTGCAAGTAAAAATGCATGAAATTTAAACCAGCTTTTCACATGGCCATTTTTTATGGCAGACCATTTCAGCAATGTAACAGGGGTAGACACCTATAAATGTATAATGTGATGGATTCAATTGTAATGCAGCCTGGATACATATGGAGGTAGTGTTTGCCCTTCAGTGCAAATCCATTTTTATGTCAAAAGGAATCCATTGAAATTAATAGGGCATTATCCAAGCAATAAGTAACACCGTACATACCATGCAAATATTTCTAGCAGGAAGATACATTTTTCTCCAAATAATGTAAAAATTAACCATGCTAAGAAATTGTATGAAAAATTAATATACTAAATAATGATAAAACTTTAATATTTTTTAAAAGAAAATGAGTGACTAGAGGAGTAAGACCTTTAATCTTTATTAGAATATTGTCTACCAGCAAAATAAAATGCATTTTTTTTTTTAGAAACCACATTTATTTTGGACACAAGCACACAGGTTATTTTTAACAATATCAGTGAATGCGCCAATGTCACCACTCATATTTCAACTACATAATGAGGTTTACTTTGCTGATCAGGAAATTATTGCATTCATTCATTTAGGAAATATTGGGGGATTTTCTCTTATGAGGGTGTGTATTTGATCATCTATTGGCTTCATAGGAGGATTGAGCACATTAGATTTTTGCTTCTCCATTCTTGTGATACTTTACTAAGAAGAATGTCTCAACTCTAGAAAAACTCAAATCAATTCAAGGTGGGGGGCAGGTGAACGAGGGATCAGGGAGAGAAGAGAAGGGGGCAATGGGAGATTATGGCTGTGGCACACCTCTTGGGGGCAGGACACAATTGTAAGAGAGACTTTACCTAACAAATGCAATCAGTGTAAGCTATTTCTTTGTACCCTCAATGAACCTGAAACAATTTAAAAAAATGAAAAACAGCTCCCCACAATTATCTGCCCAATAATTTTTAGTGGGCATTAGACATTGTGAATAAAACATTGATGGGTGTCTGAATAAAGAAAAAGAAATATTTGGGGTTCCTATCATGTGCTACAAACCAACTCTAGTAAATAGGAAGGTAAACAAAACAGATTATATTCATCGTGTGAAAGGGTGAACTGTCATGTCATCAAACTTACATGATTATGTACTGGCTAAATTATAAAATAGGTAGAGCTGTACTTTTTTGAAAGAGCAGTTATATCACCTGCACTCCTGTGATTGTGGCCACTGCCTGAACAATAGGACTGCTGGCTGAATCTACCAATTAGTGCTCCACCACACCCCAGCCGGGCTCTGCTCCCACGCAGAGCCCTGTATTCGCTGCAGTTCTCAACCCTCTCTAATGAGCTTTAAAAACAGTTTATGCGGCACTTCAGAAGCTGCACATGGCCATTGAGAGGAAGCATTATACAGTCGCAATAAAATGATGATCTTATGCCCATCTTCAGAATGTCCATGAGCAGGGAGGTCACAGTGTACAAGGGCAGGTCATTTACCTCTGGCTGGACAGAAGGTCAAGGTGGGTCATTTTGGATGAAGATAACTTCTTCTTTTGCTTAACATTGTGTTAGGAAGAGAACTGACTCCCTGCTGAATGAGACTGCAGTAAGTTTAATACCTGTGGAGGAAGACAGGCAGGATGTAGCTAAAATTCCCCAGGCGATCAGAGGAACTCTTCATGGCACAGAGTGGTGGTTTCAAAAATAAGCTCAAGAATCACATGACAACTTATAAACAAGAGGAGTCCTTGCATCTACCTTCAGTGATTCTGAGTTAGCAGATCTGGACTTTAACTTGACAATCTGCATTTTTGAAAAAAAGCACTTCAGATGCTGTTCTAAGATAAATAGAATCATTTTGTGAAAACATTAGCCTAGAGTCTTGCTGGAGGTGACCATAGTCTCCACCCGTGAGCAATATGGTGCATACTCTGCCCAGTGAGGTTTGAAGAAGCTTCCTAAAAGGCTCATTAATGGGTCTGGGTACACAAATATCTTTAGAGTTCTCTTAGGAAGGAAGATACACAGATCTTCCCACATGAATCAACTGTTAAATTTCTTACTGGAAAAACAGAAGGAGGCCTCAAGTGATAGCAAATCTGGATTAGGGATAAAAGATGTGTCATCCCCTTCCATAATAATGGAAAACTTAACAAGTATAGTAAAAAAAAATAGACTATCAGAGATTTTATTGTGTGAAGAGAAAGAGATATGTAAGAAGTGGAACAAGCTATTTATTTGAATTTTCCCATACCCTTTAAATATCAGCTTTCTTAATGTTACTTTTCAGAGCCTGTGACCTTTTAAGAAGTGAAAAGGCACCAAAATGCTATACACTATATTGAAGCAGTTCATCAAAATGTCACCCAACAGTTGATGCCAATTGCTAACAAGATATTGTGTTTCCTTATTTAATTGGCCAGCATACCTAATTATAGCTGTCTTTGGATACCTATCAATGGGGTCTCTTAGAGAAAAAAGAAAGCACCATTTGAGGAAATTTCATATAAATATATGAAAAAGGGAGAAGAGAAAAAGTAAGAGAAAACTCTCCAGTGAAAAGTATTCTTACATAATAAAATTTACCTCTTTGCATGGGTCTCTAATTTATAGAAACACCTCCATAACATATCCAACACAAACCTGGATAATTGCCAATTACCATGCTGTTGCACTGTCCGAAAGTTATCTTGGCATATGGCTCAGCAGAGAAATAGGAAGTACCTTGGAAATTACTCATAAAATGTGAATACCACATGTCAGAGTCAGTGAGCTTTGGATGAACTATAAAGGGTTTTCATTATTTAGGTCTATGAAAGCAAAGGAAACAGAAATATATCCAATAGTATAAGGCAACGGAACCAGGAAATTTATAAGAAGGCTTAATCTGTGGATTTAATTTAAAATATTGGGCTATGTTCAAACTGCAGCATTAAAAACATTATCCCTGGCTGTGGTTGTGATCACTCAGAGGTCAGGAAAAATAGGATGTCAAACATCCCAAGGTTTTTAGACAAAGGATTTTTAATGAATCCTTTTCCTTAAGCCTTCCTTTTTTTCCCCTCTCATGTGGACATGAAAGACAAAACTTAACACGTTCCACAATCAGTGAAGAGGCTGCCTAGTGCCACTTATCTTAAATACTATATTAATCTTAATTATTACCCCTAGGATGAAGCTACAGATAATTAAGTGGACCTACGCCAGTCCATGCTCTTGTAAGAATACTAACAAAAACAATTCCAAATCATATAGACTTAGACATGATGATCTGGAACTCAGTACTCTGGATATCATCACCAAAGGATTGTTCAGTCTCAGGAGAGACAGGTACTATCAGAGGGTAGAAAGTAATCTTAGGTTCTGTCCCCAGTATTCATTAGGTTTAGAGAAAACGTAGAACTGTGTCAACCCAGAGTTCCTGGGGAGAATGTCTGGGCATGGTGTAGTCTGATTGTCCTAGTGATTGTCAGGAGATTTATAATGAGCTTGTGAGTTCAGCTGTGCAGAGTGTGCACTGCTCAGCTCCAAAAGCTAAGATTCACATGGGCCACCACACAGATGGTGACATATTGAGTGTAGTACCCACAGCAACCTCATTTATTTCACCTCAGAAACATTTGTGGAGGTGAACCTGAAGAGAAAATTAAATAAACTGTCAGGTAAAGTTGTTTAGGGTGCTAAATTAACTATATTGTACCAAAACCAGAGATGATAGAGGCCTAAGGCTTCGGCCTGAGGACCACTGTATAGCCTGACATGTCTTCTCTCATTTGGAAAGCATGACCAAGTCTAAAAACACACACTGTGACTTTTTCTTTCCTAAAACTACCTGAAAATGCCACAGCTACTTTAGAGATCAGCATTTTCTTTAAACATATTCTTTTCTTCCTTCCCCCAATGAGAGTAGCTGTATAGCTGAAATTAGTTTTCACTGTAAGAAAGAGAAGTTTTATTTATAAAACAATTTATTAAACCTGCGATTTATAGATAACTATTATAATAAGAGGATCAATCATGCCCACAATTTTGAATCTAAAAATGGTGAGTTTATTCAATATAGTTCTTTAAACTTGGCCTAGATGACAATTCTAGCTAACTAAAGTGTGTGGTATGCTTCTGTGTGGTGTTGCTTCCTGAGAACATTGAAAAGAGCAGGTGACACATATGATCATTTTCAAATATCCAAATGAACCTTGAGAGCTGCTTAAGGAGCAGCTATGAGGGGTAAGGTATAATGAGATAAGATAAAGAACAATGCTATGAACCTGACTTGCACATTAGAATTCCAACCTCTTGAAGATTCTGGGGTGTCAATGAAAGGGATGCAGGAAAGTGTTATGGCCTGAAATGTGCCCTCCCCCAAAATTAATATGTTGGAGCCCTAATGCCCAAAGTAACTGTATTTGGAGATAGGGCCTTTAAGAAGATAATTAAGGCTAAATGAGGCCATAAGGTAGGGCTCTAATCCAGTAGTGCAAGTGCCCCTATTAGAAGAGTGGCAGGCACTGGGGATGTGCACACACAAAGGAAGGGCCGTGGGAGGACACAGCAAGAAGGTGGCCACCTGCAAGCCAAGAAGAGAGACCTCAGAAGAAATCAAATGTGCCAATACCTTGATCTTGGACTTCCAGCCTCTAGCCAAAACTGTGAGAAAATAAATTACTGTTGTTTAAGTTCCCCAGTCTGTGGTATTTTGTTATGGAAGCCCTAGAAGTTTAAGGCAGAGTGGTCCAATGAATAACTCTGACGTGCTCACAAATGACCTTGTGTCCTTCCTTCAGTCCATACATGGTGCCTCACTGTCATTATTTCCAATGTGTGGGTGGTGTGGACATTTGTGTGGACATTTGATAGCAGCTACTACTCCTGCCTTGTTCTCTTTTTTCTCCACAAGAGCTATTTGAATCCCAAACTTCAAGGAGCTGCCATGATGGCCAGGGCTGCTTTTTTAGCCCTTACTCTGCTGGTGTGAGAAACTACCTTCTAATTTATAGGCTACGCTTTGCACTGGGCCTACAGTGGAGTTTCCTGGTACTCTCAGTTTATTTGTTTCAGACACTCTAAAGATATCACTTTTCCTTTCCCCTATTCTTTACTGTATCTCCCCTTCCCCAAGAAATGTACTTCTAAACTCTAAATAAAACTGGAATTTTCACTGGGTATGGTGGCTTATGTCTATAATCCTAGCACTCTAGGAAGACAATTTGGGAGGATTACTTGAACTCAGGAGTTAGAGACCAGCCTGAGCAAAAGCAGGACCCTGTCTCTACTAAAAATGAAAAAAAATTAGCCAAACCATAACTACATGGTTCATACCTGTAGTCCCAGCTACTCAGGAGGCTGAGGCACAAGGATTGCTTGAGCCCAGGAGTTTGAGGTTACAGTGAGCTATGTTGATGCAACTGTACTCTAGCTGGGGTGACAGCAAAACTTTGTCTCAAAAAAAAAAAAAAAAAAAAAAAAAGAGAGAGAGAGAAAAGAAAAGAAAAGAAAGTGCTTGAATTTTCCAAGTATTCAAGATCCATCTTAGCATGGTATTAACAACAAAACAGAATGCCAGTCTAAAGCCTTGAAAAAGACTGCACATTTTAATCGAAATATCCTGATAAAAAATGAAGGCAAACGAAGGGGGAAATGGCATCACAAAATATGCAATGAAACTTCCAAAACTTCCAACTTCCTAAGAATCTGTTTCATTCACCCACATCCCAATGTGGCAAGTACCTTGTGCAGAAAAAGGTTAACATGGCACCCCTGAGATTGATACCTTAGAAAGGCCTACTTGATGCCTGTGAACTTATTTTGGGATAGTTCCCACCACTCTACTTTATGAGAATTTCTAACTATGTCTCAATTGTTTGTACAAACAAGGTGGTTTATACTGAACACCCATTTTCCTTCTGAAAGTCTGGAATTTTGTTATGTGGCAGGCAGAAGGTGCCTATGTAACAACCTACTAACAAAACCCCTGGGCACTTAGTGTCTAATGAGTTTCCCCAGTAAATAACGTTTCAGACATATTGTCACAATTTGTTGCTAGAGGAATTAAGTGTGCCTTGTGTGACTCCTCTCGGACAGAAGCCTTGAAAACTTGTAAGCTTGTACCTGGTCTCCTTCAGACTTGGCCTCACTGCCTTTCTTTTTTGCTGATTTTGTTTTGTATCTTTTCACCATAAAAAAACTCAAAGCTCTCAGTATAATTGCTTGCTGAGTCCTATGAATTCTAGTGAATCATGAAACCTAGTAGTGGTATTTTCTCATTTTCCTGTTGAAAATGGACTTATATAAATCAACTTATAGAATGATATCAGCAAAAATGGTAGAGTAGTGAACTCCAGACTCTTTTTTCCCCCTACAATAGTAATAAATAAACTAGCAAAACTCATCAACATTAATTTTAGAAGGGGGCTCTGAAATCTAGTCAGAAACTTGCCACAACCCAAAGAATGCCTAATAAAGAATAGCTGAATTTCAGTGAGAGAGCTCTGTTGCATTTAATTTAGCCTGTGATCACACTGTACTTTCTAGCATGGCACTGAAGATAGCATCCTGCCTTGCTAATATAGGTTGCTAGAACCAGAAAGAGAAATGTGGAAATCCAAAATAAGCCAAATTTTCAAAAGCTGAAGAGAATCTTGAAAGCAGAAACAGAAAAGCAACTTGTCCTGTTCAAGGAACCCACAATAAGATTAACAGCCAATTTCTCATCAGAAGACATGGAAACCAGAAAGCAGTGGGAAAATATATTAAAGTGTCAACCAGTATTTTTATATCCAAGAAAAATTTCTCTCAAAAATGGAGGATTAATTAAGACATTCCCAGATAAATAAAAACTGAAGGAGTTTATTGCTAGTAGACTTTCTCTATGAGAAATTCTAGAGGATGTCTCTCAGAATAAAATGAAAAGATATTAGACTGTGACTCAAGGTCAGAGAAAAAAATAAAATAGTAAAGGTGAACATGTAGATAAATATAAGAGCCATTAATACTGTAGTTTGTGTTTGTAGCACTTCTTTCCATTTCCATATGATATAAAAGTGAATAAAACAATACATACAAATCTACATTTGTGGGTATAAAATGTATGAAGGTATAATTTGTTATGATCACAACATAAATGGGGAGCAGACCTCTACTGGAGTAAAATTTTTGTGTCCAGCCATATCTCAGACATATAGCAGGTTTGGTTCCAGACCACTGCATTAAAGCAAATTTTACAGTAAAGTTAGTCTCATGCACTTCTTTATTTTCTAATACATGTAAAAGTTATGCTCATGCTATACTGTAGTCTATTAAGTATGCAACTGCATTACATCTGAAAAATATATCTACCTTAATTTTGAAATACTTTATTATTGCTAAAAATGCTAACAATCACCTGGGCCTTCCACTAATCATAACCTTTTCACTGATGGAGAGTCTTACCTTGATGCCCCTGGCTACAGATTGATCAAGATGGAGGTTCCGGAAAGGGTGGCTATGGCAATTTCTTTCTTTCTTTTTTTTTTTTTTTGTTGCAATTTGGCTGGGGCTGGGTTTGAACCCACCACCCTCAGTATATGGGGCCAGCGCCCTACTCACTGAGCCACAGGCACTGCCCCACAATTTCTTAAAATAAGACCACAGTGACATTTGCTGTCTTCCTATCATAAAATATTTCTTAGAGCATGTGATGCTCTTTAATAACATTTAACCTACAATAGAACTTCTTTCAAAATTGGAGTCAGTTCTCTCAAAGTTTGCCTGCTTTATCAACTAAGTTTATGTAATATTCTAAATCATTTGTCATTTAAACAATGTTCAGAACATCTTCATCTGGAATAAGTCCTATTCTAAGAACCACTTCCTGCTGAGTATGGTGGCTCATGCCTGTAATCCTAGGACTCTGGGGGGCTGAGGTAGGTGGATTGCTTGAGCTCAGGAGTTCAAGATCAGTCTAAGCAAGAGTGAGACTTTGTCTCTAAAAAAGAGCCGGGTGTTGTTGCAGGTGAATGTAGTCCCAGCTACTTAGTAGGCTGAGGCCAGAGGATTGCTTGAACCCAAGAGTTTGAGGATGGTATGAGCTATAATGCCAGGCACTCTACCAAAGGTGATAAAGTGATACTTTGCCTAAAACAAAACAAAACAAAAAAACCCCCCAAAACCAGAAACAAAATACACCACTTTCTTTGTTTATCCATAAGGAGCAACTTCTCATTTGCTAAAGTATTATCATGAGATTGCAGCAACTCCCTAACATTGTCAGCCTCCATACCTAATTCTAGTTCTCTTGCTATTTCTACCACATCTGCCATTAAAATCATTCTCCCCTAAAGTTTTGACCCCCTCGAGGGTTGGGATCAACTTTTCCAGACTCCTGTTAATGTTGATTTTTGACCTTCTCCATAAATCATGATGTTCTTAATAGCATATAGGATGTTGAATCCTTTCTGAAAAATTTTCAGTTTACTTTACCAAGATCCATCAGGTGGGGAGGGGAAGAATTACCATCTATGGCAGCTAGTGCCTTGTAATATGTGTTTCTTAGGTAAGAAGACTTGAAAGCCAAAGTTACTCCTTGATCCATGGCCTACAGAATGGATATTGTTACTAGGCATGAAAATAACATTCATCTCCTTGTACACCTCCATCAAAGCTCTTGGGTGACAAAGTCCAGTGTCAATGAGCAGTAATATATTGAAAGGAACTTTTTTTTCTGAGCAGTACTTCTCAGAATGAGCTTACAATATTTAGTAAACCAGGGTATAAATAGATGTGCTGTCATTCAGGCTTTTTTGTTTCAGTAACAGAGCATGGGCAGAGTGGATTTAGCACAGTTCTTAAGGGCCCTAGGATTTTTGGAATAGCAAATTAACATTAGCTTCAGCTTAAATTTACCAGCTGAATTTGTACCTAACAAAAGAGTCAGCCTATCTTTTGAAGCTTTGAGGCCAGATATTGACTCCCTGCTCTAGCTATGAAAGTCCTTACTCATAATGACATGTTTTTCCAATAGAAGGCTTTTCCATCTACATTGAAAATCTGTTGTATATTGTACCCACCTTAATCACTGATCTTAGCAAATTTTCTAGATAACTTACTACAGCTTCTACATCAGCAGTTGCTGCTTCATCTTATACTTTTATGTTATGAAGATGCCTTCTTTACCTAAATTTCATAAACCATAGATGCAGCCTTCCTGCCCTCTCAGCCTTCACAGAATTAAAGATGGTTAGTTCTTGCTCTGGATTATGCCTTGGCTGAAGGGAATGTTGTTGTCAATTTTATCTTCTATCCAGAGCACTAAAACTATCCACACCAGCAGTCAGACTATTGCAGTTTCTTATTTGTGTGTTTACTAGAATAGTATTTTTAATTTTTCAGTAACTTTTCTTTGCATTCACAACTTGGCTAACTGGTATATAAAAGGCCTAGCTTTCCACCTATCTTGGCCTTCAACATATCTTCCTCACTAAACTGAGAGACATGAAAATCTACCTTCACTTAACAGTTAGAAGCCATGGTAGGGTTATTAACTGGCTTGATTTTAATATTACTGTGTCTTAGGAAATAGGGAAGTCTGAGGAGAGGGAGAGAGATGGAGGAAAACCCAGCCAGAGGAGTGGTCAGAATTCACATACATTTATTGATTAAGTTTGCTGTTTTATACGTTTATGAGCATGGTTTTTGGCACCCCAAAACAGTTATGATAGTAACATCAAATATCACTGAATTCTGATCATTTTAACAGAAACAATAATATTGGGAAAAGTTTTAAATACTGTGAGAATTTTCAAAGTGTGACATAGAGACACAAAGTAAGCACATAATATTAAAAAATGGTGCCAATAGACTTGCTTGATGCAGGGATGTCAGAAGTCTTCAATTTGTAAAACATGTAATATCCACAAAGCACAAAAAAGCAAAGTGCAATAAAATGAGGTAATCCTGTATTCTTGAAACTAAATTGGTATTAATCTGAATTATAATAGATTAATGTAATAATCATATTCCCCAGAGTAACCACTAAGAAAATAGCTATAAAATATGCAGAGGGCTTGGCGCCTATAGCTCAACCGGCTAAGGCGCCAGCCACGTACACCTAAGGTGGTGGGTTTGAATCCCCAGCCCGGACCCGCCAGAACAACAATGACGGCTGCAACCAAAAAATAGCCGGGCGTTGTGGCAGGCGCCTGTGGTCCCAGGTACTTGGGAGGTGGAGGCAGGAGACTCGCTTGAGCCCAGGAGTTGGAGGTTGCTGTGAGCTGTAATGCCACGGCACTCTACCCAGGGGGACAGCTTGAGGCTCTGTCTCAAAAAAAAAAAAAAAATATGCAGAGAAAATGAGAAGGTAATTAATGTAGTGCCCTAGAAAACTCACTTAAAGACAAAAAGAGGTAATAATTGAAAAACTTTGGAATGAAAAAGAAATAATACATGCAGAAAGCAAATAACAAAATGGCAAAAATATTTTCTTATCAGTAATTATATTAAATATAAATGGATTAAATTATCCAATTAAAAGGCAAAGATGGCCAGAATGGATTAAGTACATAATCCAGCTATATTATATCTATAAGAGATCCATATTAGATCCAAAGACACAAATAAGTTGAAAGTGAAAGAACAGAAAAGCACAATAGCCAAAACATAATCTACTTGTTCTTCTACTCCACTATTCAGTTGGTGTTTTTCAGGTGATGTGGACATTTGGGTAGAAACAACCCAAATGTTAATCAACTGATGGAGAAACAAAATATTTTGCATTTATACAATGGAGTATTATTCAGCTATAAATAGGAAATGAAGTTTCAATACATGCTACAACATGAATAAACCTGGAAAATATCACACTAAGTGAAAGAATCCAGGCAAAAAGGACCACATATTTGTGTAATTCCATTTAAAAGAAATACACAAAATTAGGCATAGCCATAAGATGGAAAGCAGACAAGTTGTCAAGGGGCTGCTGCTGGGGTGGAGACTGACTACTAATTGGGTAAAGGATTTCATTTTTGAGTGATGAAAATGTTCTAAACTACCATTGTAGCAGTTGAATAACATTGTAGATATACTAAAAACCACTGAACTATACATTTTAAAATGGCTAAAATGGTGAATGTAATGTTATATTCGTTTTACTCTAATGCAAATAAATATAAATCAACTTAGCCTTTTCTAGTTTCTTTCCATTCTCTTCTTCCAATCTATTACTTTCATTATCACCATAAAGTTTGTAAAACAATAATAGTGATAGCCACAATTTAGGTACTTATTCTGCACCAACTCTTATGTTAATCTACTCCAAAAGCCCTAAGGAATAGATTATAATATCATCTCTATTTTATAGATAGACAATGATACTGAGGCAATGTCAGACAGTAAGTAATCAGCAGAATTGGGATACAAACTAAGGCAAATCTGCATTCTTTTTTTTTTTTTTTTTTTTTGAGACAGAGCCTCAAGCTATCCCCCTGGGTAG
>NW_003852445.1:3147334-3180361 GCF_000181295.1 Otolemur garnettii
CGGGCTGGGGATTCGAACCCACCACCTTAGGTGTATGTCGCTGGCGCCTTAGCCGCTTGAGCCACAGGCACCGAGCCCAAATCTGCATTCTTAACTATTATCTATAGTATTCTCTTCTTATGAAAAGGGGATAGTGATAAACTGTAATTCTATGTATTTTAATGTTTTTCAGACTGTGAAGAATAAAAATTATTGAAGTATTTCGGATTGCATGTGAAAACCCCACACTGTACCCTAGAAGTGCATTAATGTACATAGTTACCATTCAATAAAAAAAAAGAATAAAAATTATTAATGCTTGTTATCAGAGAATAATCTGAGGATTGATGCAGAGATTTGTTAAATGTCATCATTCTCTTCTGGTAGCAAACCATCTGTGGAGCAAGTTTGTGTACAGAAAGTCTGTCACCCTTAGAGTGAATGCCTTTTCTTGGCATACTGCCTCAGTGTGGAGTAGCCTCTATCCCAGTGGCTTTGGGACATCAGTGGTCTTAGTCTAGAGGACTATAGTGGGGAGGATGATAGCTATCTGATGTCAGGGACTTTATTGTTTTTCTCATGAGGTTCCTAGAGTCACCAGTCAGGAATTCCAGAATTTGCATTAAGTACACAGAAACCTTCACACATACAAAATGGACTTGTACATTAAAGAGAGATAGAGAGAGTCAGACAGACAGACAAAGTGTTAGGATAAAGAAATGGGATAGACAGAGAGAAAAGTTGGGCTTTTATATTTAAAAGAAAAATTAAATTCCTGCAAATATTTGTATAAATAAATCATTCTGATTTAAAACATAAATGATCAATTAATGAAAATACAGGAAATGAAAATAGGGCACAGTGGAAATCAAGTAGGATATAGAGGTTGATAGGTTAGGATAAGACAGATTTAGACACTTAGGAATTGCATGATGCTGAGAAAATTATATAACTTCTAAGTTTCTTGATTTATAAACATGGAAGACCACCTGCCTTTTAGGAGTATGAAGAATAGAAATAACAGACTTACAGCTATAACACAATGGCTTGGAAATATAGTTATTATCCCGAGAACTATATCAAACTTGAAAGTAAGAGCCATAATTAACTCATCCCCAAGTTAGAGTCTTTCTTGAAGCATGAGGGCCTAACTGGGGACATTCTGTTACGAATGCTTGTGCCATGGAAGACCCAAAAATATAGTATGAGGGGCGCTATAAAAACCCTGCAAAAATAGCTAGTATCAAGACAAGTGGAAGATGGGTGTCAAAGAACTCATATCCAATAAGTACTTTCAGAGGAAGATGTTACTTTTAGCTGGAGAATCAGGAAAGACCTCCTGAAAGAAGTGGAAAACTTAGATGGGCTCAGGTAGTAAGCATTGTAGCTGGGGTAGCAACTTCAGCAAATAATAAGAGGTTAAAAATTTCTCTCAAGCAAGGAGCTTGAGTAGTCGAGTTTATCTAGAGCTGAAAATTGATATGTGAAAGATCAAGAGGCAAAGAGAAATTTCATTTCAGCAAAAACTCTGGAAAGACTTCCTCACTAGGTTAAGTATTCTGGCTTTATCCAAAAAGCAGCACTCAGGTGGCAGCAAGTTTAGAGAAATGGTGGTGAAATGGAGTAAGACCAGTGCTCACAGAGTATTGTTTCATAAACTCAGGGTTCTGTACACCTGGCCCTGCTGCATCAGGATACTACGAATCAAATTTCTGTGAGTCAGAAGAATTTTTTTTTAACCCTGCAATACTTCACTAAATGTATACTCAGATTAGAATTCAACATATAAACTGAGTTCTGAGTTAGACAGGACTGAACTATCCGGACATGGGAATAGTGTCCTCTCTTTCCGAGACCTTTTTTTCTGTCATGCAAATATTCATAATTGATCATCCCTTATTTTTATTCATGAGCTACAATTGGCACCCATCTGAAACTCTTGCAATGTCCCTGTCACTCTTAATGATGCAGCTGAAGTGAAACAATGACTTTATAAAAATCTGTAGTTAATGTCTTCTCACCACTCTGCTACCTGAAAGGGTGTCCATGGAGGAGGAGTGTTGCTTCAGGGTTATGGGATGAAAATACCTGACAAAGTAAAACTTAAATTTCTCCTTTTTGGTTCTCATCTCTATTGACTTCCTGTCCATGCATCCTTCTACACTTGTGTTTGCTGGCCTTGTCATTACTAACCTGGTTTCTGTAATCCTTCCACAGCTCCTCTCTCATATACATGCAGAAACTGATTTTTAAGTTAAAGTGAAAGCTAGTTCTTCAACAAGGAGGGAGACAAACACATGCACATAGCTATCAATGTGAATATCTTTGTCTCTATCCCCTTTTTCAGTATCATAGTTAAGAAGCAGCTAAAAAGCAATCGGTAGGTGGCCCTGGTGTATATTAGGAAGATGCAGACAGCACATGCAGAAGGGATCGTTAAAAACCATAGCTACAGGTCCCTTTAGATAGGGCAATCAGGATTTAGGGATGATGGTGGGATGAAGAAACGCCCAAGAAATCACAACACTATAGCACATATTCCCAGTGCTTGTCCAACAGGCCAAATGGAGACAGCTGTGACCAGAATCTGGTGAAGGCTGTAGTCTTGGAAAAGAGGCCAGTTGACAGACACTGTAGCTTTCGGTAGGGACAGCACCTGACCTTTCTTCCTGCCTGCCAACTTCTGTTGGGGTGCCCCTCCCCCACCACACTGGCAGAGATCGACTGAAAGTTTTAGTAAAGGGAGCCTTGACATGCAATCTGAGGGGGGCAGCCTCCTGGGCACGAGAAAGGCAGAGAATGGTGCAGAGTGGATGCAGAGGGGTAGATGGAAGCTATCAAGCTCAGGGGTCACAGGCCATGAGAATGCCATGTGACTTTGTATCAATGCCGTGGAAGAGACTAGAGACTGATTCCTTCCTCAGAAGGTTCCTATCCTCCCACATTCAGCATTCCTCTCGCTTTGACCATGTGGACAAATTTCATGTTTGCTAACTCATTATTTCATAGACTCCTTTTAAACCAACTCATTTTTGTTCCTCCCTTTCTTTAGGCAGGCCTTAACCTGACTCCTTACTGGTTTCTAAATTCATTACATTTTCTAAGCTAAAGTGGAGGTTGTAGTCTCATTATCTAGATTGGGCTTAGGAATTAAGGCTTCTCAATCACACATCACAGTCTCAGATGA
The DNA here is from genome assembly GCF_000181295.1 of Otolemur garnettii. NCBI lineage: Eukaryota > Metazoa > Chordata > Mammalia > Primates > Galagidae > Otolemur > Otolemur garnettii. Next base: position 3,150,501 of record NW_003852445.1, read on the forward strand.
TTTTCTGGAGATGATTGTCATAAACATTTTCATTTTTTCTCATTTCACTCTCAGATTTTCATATTTCTGCAGGAGGGAAAGGATAGCTTCCAATGTTTGTATTTCAGGTTAATGTGAGGGTACAATTAGGTTACATTATTTGCATTTATTAAATAAAGTCCACATGGTAGTTGAGTTCTTCACCCAGGAGGTGTGCCATATACCCTTGTATTGTGTCTGTTTGGGGAGAACACACAAACCTCTCTTCCTTTCACCCCCTCACCCCACTTGAGTTTAATTCAGTTTTTTCGCTCATATGGACATAATGTTATTCATCTACTATTTCCATATTAGTATTGAGTACATTGGATACTTTCTTTTCTATGCTTTTGATATTTTACTAAGAATATTTCTTTATGTTATCTATGGTGTTCAAAAATACAGGAAAAGTTTTGCTTAGTCAGCAACAGCACTTACTGAATAAAGAGTAGATGTATCTGGAAAGCATTACTCTGTTTGTAAGAAAGAATCAGGGGTATTAGTCCAATTAGGAAGTTTTAGTTTACAAAGTCACGTAAAGTTGAATGTAACTTAAAACAATGCAAACCAAGGATGGAATTGGGGTTAATTAGAGAACAGATTTGGATTTGGAGAGATGTGAGGCATACACCTGAGAATAAAGAGAAAAAATTATATGCACAAGAAACACACAAATTGTATATGTTAGACAGCAAAACTTAACTGAAACACAGTGAGGCGACAATTTGACAGGACTGGACTGAGTCATTTGGTTGTGATATTATAAGCATAGAAAAATCCATGGAGCAAGACAGTTCAAGGAAGCTTTTCTAAAGTTAAAAGCTGTGTAATCATCTCCTTTTGGAGGTATAATGGTTATGGACTAATTTATGGTGGACAATGTGGATGTGGAAAAAAGTGTATCTCTTTGCTATATCTAGTGCACAGGTGATGTTTAGAACGAGATAACAGAAAATGACTTCATGGTTTCAATGTGAAGCAGAGAAAAAGATGATAATGGATTGAAAAATAATAGGAGATTATGAAGGAATGGCAAGTTATAGAGTAGAAGGAAATGCCAACTCTAGTTTCTGACATGCCCACCTAAAGGTTTTGGTAGTTAATCTAAATGAACTTTCAGTTGACATGTAAAGCTTCATATCTGCAAGAGGATATATGTTATCAAGCTGAGAGCAGACAAAATAAAGATGGTAAAATGTTTCTTCTCAGTGGATGGATTCCCTAAAGCAAAAAAGAGATGGAATTCTGTAAATATGCTTAGGAGTTACCAACTTTCATAGCAAAGAGTAATCAGAGAATAGCAGCCAGAGAATTAAGGTCAGGAGAGTAATATATCACGGAAGTCAGGAGTGGAATATGATGTCAAATGCCCAGAAGAAAAAGTCATTGGTTTCTAAACAACAGACTATAAATATAATGTAAGCTTCCATTTTTGAAGACTCTCTTCTCTGGTTCCTATAGTAAATACAACAAAGAGATTTAGTAAATATGTGGCATACACGTAAACCCAATTAAGTCTACCCAATAATTACTTGGGTGATAAATCTGTTATTGCAGTATATAATGTATTTTACATTGCAAAGTCTTAAAAGTAAATAAAATTTTTTGGATCCTAGTAATACATTTATCTTTTATCTAAATAAATTTAAAAATTTGGTATAATTTGATGCCTTTAATATAATTAATGATTATAAATATGACAATTATAATTTCTGTTTGTATGAAAATGAGATGATTTTTCTGTGTGCATGCTAGATCATAAAATGAAATATTGTTAGGGTTTCTCTCATTGGTAAAACGATCTTAAAGATAAGCAGTTGATACTCCTTTCTTAGTCTCTATTTAAAGAAGTTTTTTTGTATTAAAGTTTTTGATGTGTATGTTTTTCTCTGTGTATGTTTTCAGGGATAGGAAGTTCCTTTTAAGTTTTCCCAGCTATGCTTTCATAAATAGTAATACAGATGAAAATGGGATCAAACTTCATTTGAGACTATCAAAGACTATATCAGGAAGCCAAGTGGAGTCAGGTTATTATTCAGTGTACTAAATAGACACCCATTATAAAGTATATACACTAACTAAAATGGTTGCTTCAGTGAAACCGATTTGAGAGCGTTAATAAATACCACTGTCTTCCATATGAAAAATAGTCTAAACACAAGGCTAGAATAAAACTTGTTACTAATCAGTTTGAATTAAGGGTAGATACATGTACCCAAATATAAACTCTACAAGTATGAGAGCAAGTCCAGTTACACACTTCTGAATTTATTAGCTGGTAAATGTCAATCTTCTACTATTCTTAAAAACATATTTTTGAAAAACTCAACCATAAGCTATGAAGAAAGAAAGCTTCACACACAATATTATGTTCCTTTTATTTTCTACAAGTTAGAAGCATAGATCCAATTCTCCACCTGAAAGCATATATTCTATTTGACAGGTATTTGCATTCTTTGTTACACATTATCACTGATATTTTTCTTTTCATTTTTTAAATTCAAAATACAATACAATTAAAAAAACTAAATTTGCCATCTGGTAAACTCAGAGTATAATTTTTTTTTTAATCTTGACAAAAATGATTATTTAAAATCTTCAAAAATAAAAGTTGATTTCTATTGCTCTGCACTCAAATTGTATTGCTAGGTTCCATTTCACTTTTACTGCCCATAATGAAAGTATCAATTTTTATTTACAAAGCTAAACCGACATCTTGATTCTTATAACATACATTGATATCACTAGTCCCTAAAGCAATTTGGCAATTTATCAAGGGCCTTAATAATGTCAATTCTCACTGATCCAGGAATTCTAATTCTAATACAGTTAGGAAGAAATAACTCTAAAGGATTAATTTGTAGGGAAATAATCTTCAACATACAAAATGCTTTCTATGTAGATGTTTATTACAGCTCTAAAATAGTGAAAAACTCTGGACGTAACGTAAATTGCCCAAAACTCCAGAAGTAGAATAAATTGCCAAAGATAGGAGAATAATTAAGAAAAGAGTTATATGTAGGCTTTGTGAAATTGTGTTAGTTATTAAATGCTATGAATTTAAATACTAGGCAATATATTGGAAATGCTGTAAGTTTCATATTCAATGATAACAATACAAACCAGTACTGAAATCAGTTTCTCAATGGATATTTCTTGATCAAATGAATGAAAGAATAAATGAGGACTGAATGAATGGATTGCAGCTTTATCAATATACTATTATTTTTTAGACCCTTCTTATGTCAGTAGAGTAAAATACATAAGCACTAATTTGCTTAAAATAGTTGGAGAAAACTATGAAAATGAGATTTACGTTAAAAAGAAAAAACAATAGTCAAATACTTTGCATATTTTCAGGCTCTAATCCGATTTTGGAACTAATTTTCATTGCCAATATCAAAAAAGAAAAAAGCTATCAATGGCAGTGATAATAAAATGATTAATAATTTTTAAAACTTTCAGGATGTTTGCAAAATATGTTTCATACACATTTTTGCACATAAGGTAAGAAACTGGTAAAAATAACTTTAATATACAAACCTAGTGATAAACTGAAATAGTAATTCAGTTGCTGTCATTCTAGCCTCACGACTGAGCCAAAGGTCCCTAAGCACTATGGCGGAAGGACCCGTAGAGCTCTTTGGTAGAAGAGGTATGGTGTCCCCTTACAAAATGTTCTCTGACAATGACTTTTGGACTTTTTATGATATTTTTTTTCTTTAGTGAACTACGTCTGTTAAAAGCCTGATACTTACATTAGCCTGTTGTGAATAACACCTTGTCCAACTGATTCTCACTCTTCTGTGAGAAACAAGAACACATTTGGTAAACTGACAAGCAGTTAGTCTAGGGACTCAAAGAATGCGTGGATAGTGTAGATCCTATCAAAATTATATATGAATGGAAATTGAAGTGATGGAGTTTCTATCAATAGTCACTTTTGTTTATTTGCATGCCAATATTCTATTTTCAAAACAGTCTCAAGAAATGTTTATTCATATGACGAAACTAGAGCTTCCCCTTTTTAAAGAACTATAATTAGAATAACCATATAATTTTTCAACCTAATTACAATTCTTCTTTGAGTGAAAGGGTGAAATTATTAATAGTTATTCAGAAATAACAAACAAATTGGAAATATCCCCAGCAAACAAGGACATATGATCATCTTAATTCTCATGGCCAATATGAACATCTTTCTAGAAACTGGTTAGTTTAGTTTTTAAAAACTTTTTCATTATGTTGATTAATCTGCAATGAAAACAGAACCTTAACCCAATTATTTCCTAAAGAATCTCTCTGATTTAAAATGTAAGCATTATGTAAGATGCTGTAGGCCAGTATGCCAAAACCAACTTATAAACTAGTAAGTTGTCCAAATTATGAGAATTCAAGCTAATAGAAATCAAAGAAAATGTCTTAAGAGCTCAGTAGTCTAATCTTTTTATTGTACAGGTAAGAAAGTTAGTATCCAGGAAGGCAAAGTAACTTGACCAGCGCCACAGTTAGTTAACTGCAAAGCTAGAGATACAGCACCAGTGCTCTAGTTTGCAATTAGCACAGATCAAAATGAGTGTACTACTTCAATTATTTGGTATCTGCTTCTTTTGTCTTAAAATGGCATTTAAACCAATTGCTTACAAGTAGAACAAAGTAGCTTGCAGGAGACCAACATTCCCATTGAGACCCAATAGCAAAGTCATACACAATAAACAAAGAAATCTGTAAAAAGCATCAGAGTGCTGCTGAGGCAATCAGGACAGGAGGGAAAAGAGTTTACTGAAAAGGAGAACTGTGAAAAGAATCATCAGTCATGCCAAAAGAAGAGGACCATACAAAAACAAACAAACAAACAACAATAAACAACCAAAATATTTGAATTAGCAAGAACGTTTTAAACTTTTAATGCTGTGTTCAAAACAATAAAAACAAATGGATAAAATAGTTGTAAAATGGAGAATTTCACCAGCAAATGAGAACTATGAAATAGAACTAAGTAGAAATTCTAGAATTGGAAAATACAACTGTAATTAAGTACTCAATAAATGGAAAGTTAAACACAGTAGCAGTTGAGATTAGTGACTTGGCAGATGGATGAATAGGAAATATTCAAACTGAAGCACAAAAAGATAGAATAATGGAAAAAAAAATAAAAGGTCATGGTAAACACGTAAGATATAATGAACAACACATAGTTTAAAGATTTGAGTCCAAAAAGAATAAGAGAGAATAGTGCAGGGATTATATTTGAAGAAATTTTAGTAACTATTTTATTTTATTTTATTTTATTTTTTGAGACAGTCTCAGTTTGCCATCTTTGGTAGAGTGCCATGGCATCACAGCTCACAGCAACCTCAAACTCTTGGGCTTAAGCGATTCTCTTGCCTCAGCCTCCCAAGTAGCTGGGCTTACAGGCGCCCACCACAACACCTGGCTATTTTTTGTTGCAGATGTCATTGTTTAGCTGGCCCAGGCTGGGTTCAAACCCACCAGCCTGGGTGTATGTGGCTGGTGCCATAACCACTGTGCTACGGGTGCTGAGCCTTTAGTAGTTATTTTTAATAACCATTAACAATCCTCTCTATGTGTGAATAAAGCAATAGCTTACCCAGTGGAAGATTAACTCTAACCATGGGCTGCTAAACAATATTATCCCTTCTTCTTAGGCCAGACCCTCCTTCCTGAAGTCCTTGCTTTTGTTACAACTTTTCATCAAGCCACTTCCACCTGAGTGACAACTCATGGCAATCGATGATAACTGCTACCTGTCTCTGGTGAGCATGTGGACCCACATATGTAAAGGATGTATCTAGTGATACAATTTTAAAGGCACAAACAATCTCCTTTCCCTCCCAGGGTATTTCAAATTTTCACTATCCAAGTCACTTGTACGAGTCAACGCACTATTTCTGAAGGCCCATGTTAAAGAAGCAGCAAGAATAACACATTAGTCTCTCCACATTCCAAAATGTCTGTACTAGTTTGCCAGTTACTTTCTTATAAATTTCCTCTCGCCCCTGCTGTATGTCAAGGAGGATTCACAGATTTCTTCAACTGTCAGTTCCTCCCCAATACGGCACCAACTATAAGCAGCCTTATTTCCCAGCAACTCCAAACGCATTCAGCAATACATTGGGTCCATGGCTTCACATGTCCCATTCTCTCTGTATTTTAATGCCTGCATTAGCCATATCTACCAGCATAAATCCATTATTCTTAAAGAATTTACCTCAATTACCACCTTTTCCATAATGGCTTTTTTTCTAATTGCCTAAATGTAATCTTTCCCTTCTACATTATTCTTGAAAAGAAATATGTCATGTAAACCTGATCTCTGGAATTACATAGAATTTAGTTCAAACCAAAGGTCTACCATTTACAAACTGTAAGACTGTGGTAAGTGCTGTGATAGCCAGGGTTCCCAGGAGGAGTACCCAATATATCCTTGGATGGAGAGAAGGGTCAAGGAAGGGTTCCTGGAGGACATGAGGTTTAAACTGATAATTATACAGCAAATCGAGCTTGTCAAGCAAAGGGAAAGGTGGAGGGGCTATTCATCCCTAAGTTGATTCCTCCCGTAAATGTTTAAAGTGATTGTTATGTAGAAAAAAAAAGCAAACTCAAGGGATATAGATATCTAAAAGAAACCATCTTAACATTGTCTTAAGAGGATTTGAACCAATGGAGGAAGAGAATAGAGCATGTTCTGGAGAACTAGGAGGCATGTGATAACCAGCACACAAATGTCTTAGAGGAGGGACTCTAAGAACTCACATGCCAGAAGTCTCATCTCTACCTGAGAATCTCCCATTTTAAGAAAAGTGGAGGTATTTGATCTTGATATTAGAATAAGAGAATGACTGAATTGTGTAGTATTTTTATTTTTTTTATTGAATCATAGCTGTGTGCATTAATACAGTCATGGGGTACACTGTGCTGTTTTTATATACAATTTGAAATATTTTTATCAACTGGTTAGCCTAGCCTTCTTGTCATTTTCTTAGTTATTGTGTTAAGACATTTATATTCTACATTTAGAAAGATTCACATATACCCTTATAAGATAAGCCATAGGCATGATCCCACCAATCACCCTCCCTCCACCCATCCTCCCCCCTCCCCTTTCCCAATATTCTTGGGCTATAATTGGGTTATAGCTTTCCTATGAAAGCTATAAATTAGTTTCATAATAGGGCTGAGTATATTGGATACTTTTTCTTCCATTCTTGAGATACTTTGTTAAGAAGAATATTTTTCAGTTCCATCCATGTAAACATGAAGGAGGTAAAGTCTCCATCCTTCTTTAGGGCTGCATAATATTCCATGGTGTAAATATACCACAGTTTACTGATCCATTCGTGGGTTGATGGGCACTTGGGCTTCTTCCATGACCTAGCAATTATAAATTGGGCTGCAATAAACATTCTGGTACAAATATCTTTGTTGTAGTGTGATCTTTGGTCTTCTGGATATACACCTAGTAGAGGAATTGTAGGATCAAATGGCAGGTCTATTTTTATTTCTCTAAGTGTTCTCCAGATTTCTTTCCAAAAGGAATGTATTAGTTTGCAATCCCACCAGCAGTGTAGAAGTGTTCCCTTTTCTCCACATTCACGCCAGCATCTCTGATTTTGGGATTTTGTGATATGGGTTAATCTTACTGGTGTTAGATGATATCTCAAAGTAGTTTTTATTTGCATTTCTGCTGGGTGAACTGGCTAGTGACCTACAGAAGACTGAAACTGGATCCACACCTTTCACCACTAAGTTAGACTCTCACTGGATTAAAGATTTAAACTTACGACATGAAACTATAAAAATACTAGAAGAAAGTATAGGGAAAACACTGGAAGAAATTGGCCTGGGTAAAAATTTTATGAGAAGGACTCCCCAGGAAATTGAAGCAACATCAAAAATACACTACTGGGACCTGATCAAACTAAAAAGCTTCTGCACAGCCAAGAACACAGTTAAGCAAGCAGACAGCCCTCAGAATGGGAGAAGATATTTGGAGGTTATGTCTCTGACAAAGGTTTAATAATCAGAATCCATAGAGAACTCAAACGTATTAGCAAGAAAAGAACAAGTGATCCCATCTCAGGGTGGGCAAGGGACTTGAAGAGAAACTTCTCTGAAGAAGACAGGTGCATGGCCTATAGATTATGTAGTACTTTTAAAGATTAATTAGATTATAGAGTATGGAAGGAATAGGAGAGAATGGAGAAAACAATTAGGACGCTTCTGTGATAGTTATGGGTAAGACATTTTGAGACTGAGCTTATCTGAATTCTTACAATCAGAACTTAGAGTGATTAAGGCCAATGCAGAATGCAGGACATTGGAAATAAATGTCCTAGTCAAGGTATGGGAAAAAGATAAGAATTAGATTAATATGATGATTTTTTTCTTCTACATCCTTCCCCATTCATCAATCCAATCTGTACACTCCTCTGCCTTGCTTGCTGCCCAGTCAGCTGATACCCTTGGACTGCTGGCTGGGTTCAGCCCATGGGAAACAAAAGCAGGAGAACGTGTTTGGGGTATTTCTTCCCCAATATCTTCCTGCTTTGGACACTCCAAAAATAGCCACTGATGGCTCCTGCTCTCTCTTTGAGCTCCAGTGATACCATTTTCCCACTGGCTCCTTCACCCTTAGGGGTGATAATTGTTTCTTCTGTTGCTGGTTTCCTTTATTTGTTCCCATAGGCCTGCCCACACCTCTGGAAAAGATACTTGCATCAAAGTCTTCTCATTTGGATGATCTGGGAAAAATTTTGCTTTGTGTTAAGAAACAGACTTACACAATGAAATGGTGCTAGGTAAAACTAAAGATTTATAGGAAAGAAACACAATTATTGCCAAGTAGGTGCTCATTTGTTTTTAGACATAGCATTATTATTTGTTGTAGACCAAAACTTTAGCAGTCGTCTTGGCCAACTCTTATGTTTAAGTATAAGGACTACACCTGGGACTGGAGGCACTTGGCAGGAAGGAAGAGCAGATGCCAACGAGTGTGTGGGGAGAAATCAGCACCCAAAGCAAATCATTGCCTACTTCGTATTTTCCCTGACTGCCAGTTTTGGCCCCAAGCTTTAGTTGCTGATTTTAGAAGAGACTGTGAGAGAGAACAGCAGAGAAACCAATCGGCCTGTGGTTATCAGCTTGCTCAGCTGTGCCCAGAGTGATGGGCTAGTGACCACCTGATACTCTGGGGACACTGCTCAGTAATATACCAAGCTGAAGATTCTATTGGATAGAGCAGCACATCCTCCCAAACTCTCTTACACTTTTGTGTTGTTGTTATTTCTGAGATTCATAGTAGTTGTGCTAACCACAAGTATTTTAGCATCACGTAGGAACTCAGTTGTATAAATTTTCCAAAGCACCCTATTTTAGCATGTTATATAATATTTTAATTTTTTGTGGTAAGACATTTATAATTTACTCTTAATTGTTTTGAAATGTACCCTTGTATTGAACACATTAGGTGAGATCCCACCAAAGGCTCTCCTTCCTCCCACCACTCGCTGTCTCCCCCTCTCCTCCTCTCGCTCTCATCTCCCCTTCTTCTTGGTGGACTATTATTCACATGAATGTGTAAGTGGTTTCATAATAGTATTGAGTACATTGGATACTTTTTTTTCCATTCTTGAGATACTTTACTAAGAAGAATATGTTCCAACTCCATCCAGGTAAACATAAATAATATAAAGTCTCTATCTATTTTATGCTAAATAGTATTTCATATATATCACAATTTGTTAATCCATTCATGTGTTGATGGGTTATTTGGGCTGCTTCCACAACTTGGCAATTACGAATTTAGTTGCAATAAACATTCAGGTGCAAATGTCTTCATTGTTAAATGATTTTTGTTCACCTGGTAATAATGAAATTGCAGATTGAATCGTAGGTCAACTTTTAGTTTCTTGAGAATTCTCCATACTTCTTTCCAAAAAAGCTGTATTAATTCGCAATCCCACTGGCAGTGTAGAAGTGTTCCCTTGTCTTCACATCCATGCCAACTAGAAGAGAGGGCAGGGAAAATGCTTGAAGATATTAGCCTGGAAAAATATTTCATGAGGAGGAGCCCCACCCCCACCCCCCCAGCAGTTGAAGCAACAGAAAAAATATATTACTAGGATTTGATCAAGCTAAAAAAGCTTCTGCACAGCTAAGGGCACTACAACTAAAGCAAACAGACAGACTTCGGAATGGGAGATTTTTGCAGGTTTTAAGTCTGACAAAGTTCCGATAACTAGAATCTCCGTGTTATAGAATATTTTCATGGCTTTCCAAGTCATGGCAAGTTGAGGACCTGGCGGCAGGTCCTATTGTCTCCATTTATATTTATCTACATCTACCCTGTGGCAACCTCTTGCATTTGAGGAATCTATTTCAGTAACTTAGCATATGATCGGCAAAGGCTCAGGATCTTGGTTCTGGTTCTGCCACTGAGAGAAGACAGTTCAGACCAGAGACCATCTGGGAAGTCTAGAAACTCCTGGCAGAAGTAGCACAAATTCCCAGTAAACACTGCAATAAGATGGTAGCCCCTTGAATCTTCTGGGCAAGGGGACATTCCAGCTCAAATCCTCTCCAACCCTGAAGCTCTGAAAGCATCTCATGCTCCGAGCAACCTCTGGAGCTGTCTCTGAACTCAGAACACAGCCCTGGAAGCACATGCTGTGGTGAAGTGACTAAATAAAGAGCCCTCAAGTATCCTTCCTTGTCCCAGCTCTGCTTCAAACCAGGAACTTGCTTCAGCCTCTCCAGTGGCTCTATGTGTCCGTACTTCTTTTTCCATGATCAGCATGGATTTGATAAAATCTGCAAACCCTACATAACGTATGCCAAGCACATTCAGATTCATTTGCATATAAATCATCACAGATGACGCTTTATAAAGATTTCTAAGATGCCTCTTAATAAGTATTTTCAAGTCTCTTTTATTTCTCGGTAAACATTCTCTTTAATCTCAAGCTCTGGAAGGTTTGAATTCGGTTTGAAATGGCAAGCCCAGGAATTTTGAGCAGATTCTGACAGGCCCAAGCTCTCCCAGTCCTACTTTTCATCCATCAGAAATTGACTCAGAATCCCTCAGCCAGACAGATGAAGACTCCCTGCTGTCAACTCACGTCTCCCACTGGTACTTTATACTCATTGGCTTTAAAAACAAGAGTGTTTTCATGTTTTAAATGCTCATTTACAAACCATTTCTCATCTCTTGGGTCTCTGCAATGTTCCCGCTGAGGCTTCCATGCTCCCAGGGGAATTTTCCCTGGTTTAGGAATAAATAGCAAGGAGGGGGCGGGAAGAACAACTCTTCTGATAAACTGTCCCAGCTGACAAGTCCTTCCACTCAGACCTATCCACTTAGATCAATAAAATCTCACAGGCTTAACCAGTTACCTTCACGAAAAGACAAGGCCGTTAGGTCTAGCCACACATACAAAGAGGTACACAACATTAACAATGCTTTCCACAGATTTCAAGTGGAAAAGAAATGTGAATTTCCTACCTAACACAACCCTATAGAAATACTTTTCTCCTCTCACTCAGTTGATCTTTAAACCAGTCATTCCTTTTCTTACAATTTTCTTATGACTTTTCTGAAACACGTCCCACTAATCTCAGAAGCAGTGGTTTCATTTGTCCGCCACATTTTCCCATTTGTGTGTATTCCATTCACATCGACACAGATCAACAAATGTGCAATGGGGAATTTGCTCTTTAGTGACATACACATTTCAGTGCTTTGAGTGAATATTCATCTGAATTCAAACAGACATTTTCCCATGTATAATGGGCAGGACTTCTGAGGGAAAAGTAAGGTGTGTGTCTTCAACGGGTAGTACTAATTCAGTATCTATATAAATGTTTTAAATTATTTTATTTATGCATAAGCATTAAAACTGTAACTCTAGAGAGCAATATTGATAATTGTGTGCAAAATAATACCCTGGAATACAGTTAATCGCATCCCCTCCATGCTATTTCTCACTCAGGCTGCCCCTAACCCAGCAGGCACGGCCCCTGTAGGAGCCTCCAGCCCGGCCAGCCAATCATGCTGGACACCACCACTGCCACCGTCATGGCCCAGCCTGCCCTTGGCTCCTTCTGGTTCATCACTGCCCTTTTCAGGGCACAGCCGCCTGCATTTGGAGGCCCCCAGGACGCCGCCCTAAGAAGGAAGATCACTGAGCTGAGGCCTGGGCAGCCTGGGCAGCCTGGGTTCTGAGACCTGGTTCTAGGAGTAGCCTTCTATTGTGACCTTGGACCTCAGTCCCCATGAAGGTTCTGTCTGCAAGAGTACCTGGCAGTGAAATACGAAAGCTCAGGGGCACCTGAACCCATAGACTGTAAGTTTGAGCCTGTGACATGTTGAAACCCAAGGGATTGAGTTGGTATAATTTCCCAAACCTGCCTGTAGGAAGAACCATCTAGGATGCTTGTTAACAGAATGGATACCCAGGTCTTTCTCCTGGAGAGTTAATTTAGTGTATTTGGGGTGTGGTTCAGGAGTGTCATTTTAACCAGTCCTCAGATGATTTGTAGGGTCTGCAAGTTTGAGAGGGGCTGGTGTCTTTTATTCTGACATTACTGAGTGCCAAGGTCTGGATGGCTGAAGGAGGTCACAGTCCAGTCACTGTACAGAAATGTAAACGCAAAGTGCTTCACTTGGTATTGTGGAGGCAGTGGTAACACCTGCCTGAGCAGTGCTGGGGCAGTGTAAGTGCTATCAGGACCAGTGTTTGGTATTAACAGTCATGGGGCATGTGGGAGGGCAAAGGCTTCCCCCCAGTGCAGTGTCCTATGGACTCAGAATAGGGCCAGCTGCGTAAGAGACGAGGCAGCCTGGAAAGGGTAGGGCCAGCCCTGGCCCCTCACACCAGCTTCCCAGGAAATGACTATTGGGGTTCTCAGCAAAGCAGCCACGGCCACATTCCCACTGAAGGATATGGGTGGGCATAGGAAATGAGAAGATATGGGGACAAGGGTGGGCTGGGAGGGGACAGCTGGGGGAGGTCACACACTCAGGCCATCTGGCTCCCTCTCACCAGCTCCCTGGGCCTGCTCTTGACTTCTCCACAGTAGCCAGCTCCATGCCGTGAACCTCTGGTGAGAGAAGGAGGTACCACTGCATGGCCACTTCTGCCCGCCTTTAAAAAATTAACATGAAATATATTTTTCCTGAAAGTTTGGGCCCAAAACATGGATGCACATTATACACAGGAATGCATTATACACAGCAAATATGGTAAGTAAATTTCAAGTCAGTGTTTGTAGGATAACTGTTGTGTTGACTCGTGATACATATTCTGCCAGGGCCTTCTGCGTGTGGTGGAGATACTGTCTGATTCATTAAAGTGTATTAAAATATTAGCAGAAATATGTTCTTTTCAGCTCTTGAGCAGGATGATGATGATGTAACTAACATTTTATGATACCCATAGTTCTTATGTATACAGGCTATTTCTACCTTTGATCTCATTTCTCATCTTGAGATATTGATTCAATTTATTTGCAAGGTATATTAATCCCAGGGCTAAAGGTGTCCAGTCATCTTTTGTTATCATTTCAGTGATGTGATTGTGCAATTATTTCCTCCCAAACCTCTCCTGCCAAAATATAGAAGATAACTGATAGTTTATTAATTTACCATGCTTTCTGGCATATAATAAAACATATATCGAATGCCTCTTCTCTTTGCAACCCTAGTATTTTATTTAGAGTACAGGTCAAATGCTATGTAAAGATATTCAAAAACACAGTGGAACATATTAGAAGCCTCTTTCCTTGTTAGGTAGCATTCTGAGATGAGCAGAACTAGAGGTTTCACGTTCTCTGTGGGACCTTTAGTACCCAGGCTGCTGGATCTACTCTGCCATCCCTGACATGTAGCTTCCACCTCTGGGCCCAAGGCAGCTGCTCCAGCTCCTTTCTTCTTCCTTTTTTTTTTTTTTTGTTAGAGACAGAGTCTCACTTTGTCACCCTTGGTAGAGTGCTGTAATATCACAGCTCACAGAAACCTCTAACTCCTGGGGGCTTAGGTAATTCTCTTGCCTCAGCCTCCCATGTAGCTGGGATTACAGGCACCTGCCACAATGCCTGGGTATTGTTTTGTTGCAGTTTGGCCAGGGCTGGATTCGAACCTGCCACCCTTAGTATATGGGTCCAGTGCCCTACTCACTGAGCCACAGGCACTGCCCTGCTCCAGCTCTTTTCATTTCCCAGCCAGGAAGGGCAGGTTAGAAAGGAGAGTGAAGAGTGTTCATTATCATTTTTAAGATCATCAATCTTAACGGGTCACTTTTTGTTAAATCCTTCATAAGACCTTAGTCACCAAATCACCTCTCACAGAAGAGAGGCTTGGAAACATAGTGTCCAGCAGATTTGCCACGTGTATTCCTGAGATTCAGGGATAATTTGGTGGAGAAGTTCTCTTACAAATATGAAGGAGCAAATGGATGCTGGAAGAAGATTAGCCAAGTCTGCCACACAATGTGGCAAGACCATGTCTGTATCCTGCACATCAGGGTCCATGTTAGGGAGTCAGGATGAGCAGAGGAGGCATCTGGAAATGAAGTGGTCCTAAAAGGAAGCAAAGGGCAAAGCCTTCATCCCATAGCATCTTCTCCATCACGCGGAGAAGGAACAGTGTGAGCATAATGTGGGGTTGACCATTGATACATCTTTTCTATCTCAGCCACCACGCACACGTGTCTGAGTCTCCAGGAAGCAGAAAGTAGAAAATTGTCAGGGAAAAACATTCACCCAAATGCTGTAAGGCAAGAATAGGGAAAGACAGTGCAGAGCCAGAGGTTACAACCTTCCAGAGTCTCCACACCAGGCAGAATCGTGGTATTTCCAGTGGTAACACCTGCCTGAGCAGTGCTGGGGCAGTGTAAGTGCGTCAGGACCAGTGTTGGGTAAGACCTGGTATTAGCAGGCGTGGGGGCACATGGGCGGACTGGAGGGTCAACTTCAGTGGAGGACAGTAACAGGTGATAACACAATGGAAGGTACCATTGGCAGTGACAAAGCACTATCAGCCCAGCCCCAATTCCTACAACCAAGTTTCAGAAGATGGTTTCTTAGAAGGAGACTACAGGACAGAAAGTTGACCTCAGCTATGAAAAATGGTTCCAAGTTGGTGTAATAACATTGGAAAAGTCCATTTTTTAAAACTATTAAACAGTGAAATACATTTCCCTTTGTCTGCTTCACCCCCAAAATGTTGGCATGTGACATAGCTTCTGTTTGTCTCATGTCTAGGTGTTAGTTTTATAAATTCAGCAGTCCACAGTGATTAGGCATAGAAAAGTTAAAATAATATTTACTCAAGTGACTATTTGCATTGTTTAATAGACAAGTATAAAATAATCTCAATGGAAAAATTCTAACATATATTCATCAGTAATTTTTCTCTAAATTATAAGTATGGAACTCAAAATTGTCCTCTCCTAAGATTATTACACAAGCCAAGCAATAAGAAGGCTGCTTTTCCTCTTCATATACAAAGACCCATCGATTTTTATCTCTGCGTACACAGTAACCCTATCTTCAAAGTGACAGCAAAGATGCATCTTTATGTAAATGCTTTGAACTGCATGTAGTACGAACTTCACATAAGAGTCAAGCTGAAATTCATTCCACATGTTCTCGGAGTCTGGTATTCTACCAGATGAGTTTGGGTGGATGCAGAACGGTTCAGCACATTTGATTTTCCATTGACTTGATGTTTACGTTGGGGGCTCAATTGTTTTAAAGCATGACTAAAGAGTGTAAAAATGCTATAGGAATTCATGGGTCCAGAAGAATTCTCTGCTCAGCTGAATCCCCTGAGCTACAACTGTATGTATTTTCTAGACCTATTATTTTTTTTTCCCAAACCTTTTAAGTGTTTGGGGATTGTAGTGATTGAGAAAAGCGTTCATCATAAATAACAATTTTCTATTTAGAAACCTTTCAGCAAAAAAAGCTTCTTTATCTCTCATGGAGGTATAAGATTCTTCAAAAATTGGGAAAGGAAGAAAGTGAAGAAGGAAGGATCCTTTTCTGCAGGGCAATGAGATGCCTCAGGGATATATCAGGGGACTTTTATATTTTTATTTCTCTCCCTTCAAGCCCGAGGAGATTTCTAAATGTTGACACTAACCAGGGTGGAAGGGCGGGGAAGGGAATCAGGTTGGCAATGCTGGGTAGAATCTTACAAGTAATTGGCTTTACTTATGATTTAACACTGAAGAAAAATGCTGCAGGAGGCTCCGTTTTTATTGCCAGTTTTCATTATTTTTATTCAGTATTGGTTTTGCTTTTAAAATATGTGGCCCCCTTCACTTGCTATGATCTTCTCTGGTAAGCAATTGAGCACCTCTAATCACATGGTCTTCTTTGGCTAAATCTGAGTATTAGCTGCGAGTTTTACTTTCCTCTCCCCTCCGTCTCCCCCTAAGACTATGAGGTTCTCACACATAATTTCGAGATTTCTTCTTTTTTCCCTTTTTTATGCTGGCAAAACCTGCTTTTCACTTGTATTAAAACTGTCAAAACTGCCCAAAGGGAAAAAATATATGTTTTCCCCTTGGTACTGAAAAGAGTGAAGAAGCATATTTTGGCAGTTTCAGTGTAGGTGTGAAATTTTTCACACAGCTCTACGAGGGAGGTACACAAGTCTGGCCCTGTTGAAGCATCTGATATTTCATGGATGGCAATTTCTTTAAAAGGTATGGCCTAGGGCTAAATTAAAAGATGGAGATTTAGACTAGAAATGATAGCATTCCGTTGAAACAATTGTCAATTATGTGAAAGATGCCGTTGCATATTTAGAAAACAAATGGTGCCCCTTTAAATTTTCCCCATGGCAAGTTTTCTGTAAAATAAAGATTTGGAGTTATACATCAATAATATATTTTAGCTTGCAGAACCCACCAAATAACAATGCAAAATATATTAGACTGCAAGATATTGATTTTACATGAAAGCATATCAGTTAGTGAAATACAGAAACCAATAAAACATCACCGTGCCTGGATAGGAGATCTGTAGATGCAATTTATTTTTACATTTAAACCAATTACTGGTTGCTGCATTTAAAAAGGCAGAGCATAGATTCTTAGAAGTTTCATATTAATTCAATCAAATCAATTACATTGATTTCCTATTCCATATTAAACAACAATCTTACATTAGATTTGACACATTTTGATGACACTCATGTAAGTACCAAAGCCTGAGTAAATTTTCCAGATTTTTTTTTCCCCCAGTGATTTGGCTGCCCAAAATGAATATAAATATTGATTTTATTTTACATCAAAATTCATAGACTGGCTCATTGCTTATTTTACGTTCACAATATGTTGAATAACAATGGAAATTTATTGAAATAAAATGTTTATTAGCCATCCTATGATTTCACCAGAGTTTAGAATATCAGGTTGATAATTGATCAGATTCACAGAGAAGAGAATTGTGATTTTTAAATCATGTAGGATTCATATAGCTAATCATTTACACTTAAACATCAAGGATGTCTCAATACAATAATGTTTTATTTTAGTGCATGTAGTATGCCTAAAACTCATGATGTATACATGAAGTACTTATTCCTATTCTTAGTAGAAGTTATCTGGGATACTCTTTGCATTCATAATCATTTTTTCAGTCCTTGCACATTTGGTGACATTGATTTTCTTCTCAGATTTTATATGTGTCCGTAACTTTTCCTTTTATTATAGAATCAGTTTCAGAGATGTTGGAAATCTTCTCAATGGAAGAGTCCCTCCTAATTGGTCTTTCAGTCTTTGCTTAAACATTGTTTGTATTTCTTAGCAAAGACAAATTTTGTAACCTCTCAAATGTTAAAAATGAATTCTTATAATTAAATGAGATCCTTTCCCCCATGATTTTCATTTAAATTAATTCTGTCTCTGGAGTGATAGGGAAGAAATCCACTCCTTCTGATTATAATGCAGATGCTAATGGAAGTTGTTCATACTTTGCTTTGGCTCTTAGTGTTTTCAGATTTAAAATCCTAGGTTTCTTTGGTCTACTGCCCTCAAGTTTGAGACATTCAATAGCTTTCCCTTTACCTTTTTGAGTTTCATCTCAATTGCCATATTTCTACCTTAATAATTTCTTCCCCTTATCAAATTGTGTCTTATGATCGGCCATTTCCATAAGGAAATTAAAGTGTTTATTCTGGTCAAGATAAAATCATAGCACAGAATTTTGAGATCTGTGTGAATCACAATTTGGATTCCCAGAGCACCAAGTTTCTAAGGCACTGTCGAGCCTTTTGACACTGCCTCACAGCATTCACCCCATGCAACCATCAAACCAACAGCCTAAGAACCAGGCAGGGAATTTCTCAAATGCTCCAAATAGCTGCACATCACTACAGATTATGACTGCTTGGATTTAGGGAAGATTTTTTTTTTGGCTGGGGAAACATTCCAATGGGATAAATTAATCTATGTAAACCACATAGCTCAGCTGAAACTGCTGTTCGGCATTCTAAATTGCCAGCTCCGTCTCCTTTCTGCACAAAAATGCACATTTCTTCCTATAATAAAGATATTTTATAATAGCAATAAGGCAACTCCAGGGTGTGTGGTTATCACGAGATAATCATACCCTAGAGGGATTACAGACACTTGGCTGTGCCTCATAACACCCCATGTGTGTGTTTATCTCATGATAACCACACTAGCTTTTGTATCTTATTGCCTAATTATCCTCTTCTAATGCAAAATACTAATTTTTTGTCTGAAACAATATGTGCGAGGATGCATTGCTAACAATCACAGGAGGACACTGACCCACAATGCTGCTGTTAGATCCACTTCCTGTTAAGAAAATTGATACACAAGAAGAAACTTCGAAGAAAGATATGTGAAAATTCCAGTCCATCTTCGAATGAGTGCTTGTTCAAAAGACTAGATAGAGGTCTCTGTTTTACCCATTAATGCTGTAAGACAAATTACTAAGACATTTTTTATCTCTTTTATTATAAGATTTTTAATTATAATTAAAAACTAAACAATGAGCAGGAATTTCAAGCTTGAAAAAATAAAGACACTAACTTCATTTGCCTCTAAAAAGTTAATGACAGAGATTTATTTTGATTTATTGAGTTATCTAATTTGAAAAGAGTATCTGTATGAGGCTTAGTCACTGCTCTACATATATTTCAACTGTCAACCTTTCAAGTTGAAAAATATATATTAAATTTTGTACCTTCCAGTAAGGTGATTTAAACAAGTTCATCAATCTCCAATCATTTTGCTATTTTTATGAAGAAGAATTATTGCCTACCTAATCATCTCAATTCTATATAGTAATTTTATTATTTGTCTATTATATTATTATACAACCATTAAAGCCAATAGTGGTTACATGTACAGATTTCCTATGAATCTGATCTCAGAAATGATCATTTTCAAGTTTTATTTTCTAAAGTCTAATTTGTAGATCTTTGAGTATAAATTTTTGCTAAAACCTTTAAGGACTCCTTGTATTTCATTACTTCAATTGAATTTAAATTATTTTAAGCAAAAAGAAAATCTAGGTTTTTAGGACTTTTATAAAAAGATGATGGTGAATTATTTAAGCTTATTTTTTACATATATATATAGAGAGATGAGTACATATAAGAATAATACGTGTGTATGTATGTAATATATATATATATCATATATATACACACACTGTTTTCATATATAGACCCATACTGATATATAAAATCTTTCACAATCTATTGTGATGGCTTGAAAAAACTATTCTTTTGTAACTCCTAAATTATAAACCTTAAGTTTTTCCAGCATCTTGCACTCAAATATCACCTGTATTTTTCAGTCCTTGTCTCCACTGATCATGACCATTAATCTCAGGCCACTCCTTATATTTTCCTAACCTTACAAACTTGGCTTCCTCTTTCTGGATCCTGACTTCATAAATATCACTGCATCAAATTTGCTTCAATTCAGTAAACTAATTCTTTCTGAATCAACTGGTTATGGGCTGCAAGACATGCCGTTGCTCTGTCCCTGGAGTCCTATTCCAAGGGTACACTCTTGAACTTTGATTTTAGAGATGGGTTATCCATCTGCATTTACTAAAAGAAATTGCACTAAATCACAATTCATAAATGACAGGTAGACACAGCAACAATTATTAGTAACTTGAAGGCAGCATTAGATTGTTGTTAAGGACTAAAGGGTAAAAATAAAGGATAATTTAGAAGTGGCTACTCCATAGACGAAAAAAAAATACAATGTTTACTTAACTCTCAATTAGTTTCTGGCAGGTAATTCAGGGGAAATACTATTTTCTCATTTTTAGATAACAGATGTATTTGCATAGAACTGGAAGGCATCTTAGAGCTCATCTATTCTAATCATCTCTTTATATAACCAAAAGAATTTGACATCATCTATCCTATTTATTTGTCTTTCACAAGAGCTGGGAAGGAGAATCTTTTAAATCAGTGTACATAATTACCTACACCAGAGGTGTTATGGCCTGAAATTAAACAAACTTAGCTAAAGCAAACTTTTTCAGACTAATGCTATGCATTATTCTACCTGTCCTTAGCACAAAGCTGGAGAACAAGATAGATTAGAGCAGCCTGAATAGGTAAAAATATTAACTAGTTTTTCAAACTTTCAAATACCCTTTATTTTCTTTTGACTTTGTGGATAATTTCTAAAATGCAGTTGGAGAATATTGTTAAGAGTTCACTAGATATTAAGCAGAAATTATGACTAGAAAACAATGAGATCCTGAAACACACTAGCACGAATATGCTTTAATGTATTGCTGAAATCACATGAAAGAAAGAGAAATTTCCCTGGAACCAATAAATACATAAATAAATCAAAGGGAACAGTGAGCTGAAACCAGGGTAAGAGAGGCAAGATGTAAATAAATAGGAAAGAAAAATGCTGCCCCTGGGGTAAATGCTAATGCCGCTTCTGGGACAGGGAAACTATGCCTTAGGCCAATGCTTTTTGTATGCCAATCCAATTTAGTAAGAAATTAATAACAAAAAAATGTAAAAAAAAAAACCTTAGAAACTAAAAATATAGGTTAAAATAACATGGCATAAAGAAGAAAATAGAATGGAAAGGGGAGAAAAAAACAACTTAGAACTGAATGATAATTAAGATACTACGTAACAAAATTTGTAGAATGCAGCAAAGTGATGAATATTAAAGAATATTTATAGCCCTAAGTTATTATTAAAAAGGAATTGCCAAAAATAATAACCTAAACATCTAATCTAAGAAATGAGAAAAAGGATAATAAATTAAATATTATAGATTAACCTAAAGCAATAAGAAAAAATAATAAAATTAAAAAGGTAATGAAAAGGAAAATAAAAATGTAAAAGTGAGGATCTACCAAAAAGTAGTTATTTGAAGAGAAAAATGAGTAAAAGTGATTTTAAAAGAAAGAAAAAGGGAGAAGATGCATAAGTAATATTAGAAAGAAACTAGGAAATATCTAGGTATAGGTTAGATTTAATTGTAGCTAAGAAACTGTTTTGGGAGCAGGGTGTAGCAGCTCATGCCTGTAGTAATTCCAGCACTTTGGGAGGCCAAGATGGGAGGATCACTTGAGGCCAGGAGTCAGAAACCAGCTTGGGCAATGGGCTGTAGAGACCCTGTCTGTACAACAAAAAGAAGATGATGATAATAATAAATTAGCCATATGTGCTGGCACATTCCTGTTTCAGCTACTTGGGAGGCCAAGGCATGAGGATTGCTGAAGGAGTTTGAGTTTATAGTGAACCATTATTATGCCACTATACTCTCTAGGATAAGCAACAAAGTGAGACCCTGTTTCAAAAAAAAAAAAAGAGAGAGAGAGAGAAAGAAAGATAATATTATGCCTATCTTAATGATAATAAATTTGAAAACTTAGAAAAAAAAATATTTCTGGGCAGCACCTGTGGCTCAGTGAGTAGGGCACTGGCCCTATATACCGAGAGTGGCAGGTTCAAACCTGGCCCCAGCCAAACTGCAACAAAAAAATAGCTGGGCATTGTGGTGGGCACCTGTAGTCCCAGCGATTTGGGAGGCTGAGGCAAGAGAATCACCTAAGCCCAAGAGCTGCAGGTTGTTGTGAACTGTGACGCCAGGACACTCTACTGAGGGCCACAAAGTGAGACTCTGTCTCTTAAAAAAAAAAAAAAAAAAAAGAAAGAAAGAAAGAAAAAGAAAAAAACACATTTCTAGAAAAAAAATAACATGCTACAAGACTTGAAAAGACATTGAAAATGTATATATTATATATTTATTAAAGAATTTAAAAACCAGGACCAGATGGTTTTGTCAGAAAATTCTATAAACCTTTCAAGGGACACAGCATTTTAATCTTATATAAACTCTGCCAGAGGACATTAAAAATAGAAAGCCTTGCAAATCATTTTGTAAGAGTAACAGAGCTCTGAAATCAAAACCAGAAAATGGGTGTGCAAGGTAAGAAAGTCTCAGATAATTTCATTCATGAATTTATATGCAAAATTCTTCAAAAACATATGCCCATTTGAGAAAAACAAGCAAATTCCAATTTACATTTGTTATAGAAATTCGAGGGTGATTTAACACCAGAAAGTATATAATAGTAATTCACCATGTAGGCAGATTAAAGGAGAAAGCTCAATTTATTTTCTTGATAGATAACAACAACAACAACAACAACAACAAAACATAGCACTTGATATGGCACCACCTGTGGCTCAAAGGAGTAGGGCGCTGGCCCCATATATGGGAGGTGGTGGGTTCAAACCTGCCCCTGGCCAAAAACCTCCAAAAAAAAAAAAAAAAGCTTGATAAAATACAGCACCCATTTATATATTTTCACAAAACAAATACAAAGTCTTATAGTAAACTAGAACATGAAGAAAATGTTTAACTGATAAAGAGTATCTATCCAAATGCCTATGGCAAAGAGCATTCTTAATGGGGAAACATTCAAATCTTAATTGTTAATATCAGGAAGGATGTTCACTGATCTGGTTGTTGCCAACATTGCTATAAAGTTTCTAGTCCCTACAATAAAAGGAGAAAAATATTATAAGATTGAAAAGAAAAAAACATACCTTGTTTGCTAATAAAATGTCTCACACTATTGACAATCACAAAGTCACAAAAACAGTGACAAAAAAAGAACAATTTTTGAAAAATTATATAGATTATTAGTAAGGTTGCTGGATATATAAGATCAATAAACAAATCCAATTAAATTTGCACACAGATAATAATTAGAAAACATATATAGTTAAAATGTATAATAGCAAAAAAAAAATGATTCCTAGAACTCAAACTAATAATAACATGTAAAATTTTATGAAAAACATAATATAAAAAGACAATAAAGAAAATCTCAATAAATAGTAATACTACATTCCTGAACATACAAATAAACCCTCAAAATTATTGAAAGTTTTAATGTGATTTTGATCAAAACCCCACTGGAAATTTTGAAAGAAACTTGACAAACAGCTGCTGAAATTTGTAGGCGAGAACTACAGTACGACCAAACTGTTACTCTTGAAGAAGAAGATGAGGAAATTATTCTACCACAGATCAAACTTCATTATAAACCTGTGGTTTAAGACAGTACGGTATAGGTGTAGAGACAGCTGTCTATCTCTGCTATGTAACAGCTATAAACATATATATGTATCTGTGGAAACTTATTTCTTGAGACAGAGTCTCACTATGTTACCCTTGGTAGAGTGCTATAGTGTCACAGCTCACAGCAGCCCCAAACTCTTGGGCTTAAGCAATTCTCTTGCCTCAGCCTCCCAAGTAGCTGGGACTACAGGCCCCTGCCACAACGTCCAGCTATGTTTTGGTTGTAGTTGTCATTTTTTGGCAGGCTTGGGCTGGATTTGAACCCACCAGCTCAAGTGTATACGGCTGGCACCCTAGCTGGTGAGCTACAGGGGCTGAGTTGGAAAGTTTATGTATGACAGAAATTGCATTTCAGATCATGGGACGATATCATGACACAGATTAAATGGCTACATGTTGTTAATCCATATAGAAAAATCAGTTAAGGGTGGTGCCTGTGGCTCAAAAGGGTAGGGCGCCAGTCCCATATGCCAGAGGTGGTGGGTTCAAACCCAGCCCTGGCCAAAAATAGCAAATAAATAAGTGAGTAAATAAAAGTTTAAATCTAAAAAAAAAAAACTTAGAAAAATCAGTTAAAATCCTTATGTTACACAAGAAAATAAATAGCTTAGAATTAAATGTGTTAAATCAAAACTTTAATCCTTTCAGACTATAGTTTAAGAACATATCTTTAGGAACTTAGAATCAGAAAGATTTTCATCATTACACACACACACACCACACACTAACAAAAGGGGAATCAATCTTGATTAATATGATTTTATAAGTTTAAATTTTTACTAAAATATCATTGAAAGGTAAAAGATAAACCACAACAAAAAAGAGTATGTAATAAACAAGAATTAATGTCAGAATATTAAAACAACTACTGCAAATTTATAAAAAGACCTAATTGAAAAATTTTGTTAAATTCCTAAATTCCATAACATCTGACCAGTCATGAGAAAAACATTAGACAAATTCTAATACCAGGACTTCTTATAAAATACTTGACCAGAGATCCTTGAAACTGTCAAGGTCATCAAAAACAAAGAAATTTCAGAAACTGTCACAGCCAAGAGGAACCTAAAAAGACACAATGCCTGACTGTCATCTTAGATGAGATTCTGGAATGAGAAAAAGATATTACATTAACACTAAGAAAATCTAAATTATGGATTTTATTTAATATAAAAAATTGGATTCTGGGAAGATGGCTGACTGGTAGCAACCCTTGTCAGAGGCTCCTGAGCAAAGGAAGAAAAACTGGACAGAATCAGACTCTATGAAGCCAATGATGGGGAGCTGAGCCACAAAAGAAGTTTGGCAGGCTGTAACTCCAAGGAAGAGCATTCAAGAAAACAAAAGACAGGTACAAAGCCTATTGATTAGATAGATGGAGACCCTTCCCACAAGCAGGAGGCCTGCCACAGGTTATCTGTGAAGGAGCAAGGAAAAAAGACCTCTCATTTTACCTTGGTGGAGAGAGCCACTAAACCCCAGGTCTCTTTCTCCAGGGAAGGTCGTGCTTATGAACCTAGACACCACTCCACCAGGCATAAAATTGAACATGTTTTTCCCCACAAGTCCAAACTCCCAGTCCACCCTTTCCCCCTCACATGGCAGTCTGAAGTTCTGCCCCCTGCAGAGCACAGAGTGTTTGGTTTTGTCCTGAGAGACCTGAGCATAGTGTGGACCGCCAAACATCAGGACAAAATCTGTGACTAACAGGGAAGAAAGAGGGTGTGGGAAGAAAGGGGAATTCGGTGGGAGGAGAAGCGATCCCCTGGTTATGACTATACCCAGCCAGTGGTAGTGTTGACCTTTGGTTTGGGCTGTGTCTGGCAGGATGGGGTGCAGAACCCCCGGCCCTGACAGCACCCACAGCGGGAGAGTGGGAGAGTGGTTGCCCCATGTGGACTGAGTTTGGCAGCCAGGGCTGGTTCCTGCTGGGCCTGCAAGGAGAGGCTTAATAGGCATGGACTGTGACCTGAGAGCAAGGGTGTGGTCTCCTGACTTCATCAGAAGCCTCAAGAAGTGGCTTATTGGGCGTGAACCAAGCCCTAAGGGCTAGGGCATACTCCACAGCCTCCAGCTGGGCTGCTGAGCAGAGGCTTACCAGGTGAGGACTGAGACCTGCAGATGCACTGTGGTTCCCTGACTCTAACAGAGCCTGTGAACAGAGGCTTGCCAGGCAGTGGACTGAGTCTGGCAGGCAGGGAATGGTCCCCTGACTCCAATTGGTCTGGCAAGCAGAGGCTAGCTGTGTGTGGACTGAGACCAGAGGGCAGGCCCGGTACCCTGACTCCAACAGAGCCTGAAAACAGTGGCCTGCCAGGCACTTGACTGAGACTGGCAAGTGGGGGGTGTAGTCCCCTGACTCCAACTTGTTTGGCAGGCACTACTCCAGAGGCTAGCTGTATATGGACTGAGACCGGTGAGCAGGGGCATTACCTCTGAATCTAGCTGGGCCTGTGAGCAGAGAACCAGACAATAGAGTGAACTGAGTCTGGCAGGTGGGAGTGTGGATCCCTGGCTCCAACTGTGCTTTGAATCCCTTTGCTTTGAATTGTCCCTGAATCCCTCTCTGTTGGGCAAAATTTGCTCTGCCAGAGACAATTTGGTTGGAACCCATGTCTGGGGCTGTCTACTCTGGGACATTCTGAGGTTGACCTTTGAAGTTCTGTAAGGGAAAAGAACTGAAGGGTGGGGGCTGGGCACTGCAGCTGTTTGTATATCTTCACAGTTGAGATTTAAGTCTAATAGGGTGGTTTATTAGGATAGGGTAGAGGTTAGCTGATATCAAAACAGAGCTAGCCTGCACTATCTCAACCAAGTAGGTCCTCAGAGTCTCCAGCCAAAACCCTGAAAGGGGCCTTTGTAAGGTTGTAGGAGATAAGCTACAACTACAAAGCCTAGAGCTCTGGTAAGGGAGTATCTCTACTACCTGGGAACCCCAATTCAATCACCCTACCAGTTCTAATAACCAAACAGTAGAAAATAAACACCGTCCGGCCCCAACAGAAGAACTCTGGAAACATGAATAACCAGAGTAGATCAAACGCCCCAGAGAAGGATATGGCAGATGCAACTGTAGATCCCATTCATAAACAGATGGCTGAGATGTCAGAAATCGGGTTCAGAATCTGGATAGCAAATAAGATCAACAGAATGGAGGAAAGGAGGGAATTAGAATTTCAAGGAATTATTCAAAAGATGTCTCAAGAATTCAATGATTTCAAAGATAAAATGACCAAAGATTTTGACACATTGAGGCAAGATCTTGTAGCCCTCAAAGATCTGAAAAATAGAGTAGAATCTCTCAGTAATAGAATGGAGCAGGCAGAAGAAAGGATCTCTGACATTGAAGACAGAGCTTTTGAACATGCCAAAGTGCTCAAAGAGGAAGAGAAATGGAGAGTAAAAATGGATCATTCTATCAGACAGCTCCGGGATAATTCAAAGAAAACTAATATTCACCTTATAGGAATCCTTGAAGGCAATGAAGTTGCTTCACAAAACACAGAGCCTCTTCTTCGTGAAATTATGAAAGAGAACTTTCCAGACATGCCGAGAGATTCTGAAATTCAGATAGCAGACAGTTTAGAACACCAGCACGACTCAACCCGAATAAGAAATCCCCCAGGCACATCATAATTAACTTCACCAAAGTTAATATGAACGAGAAAATTCTGAAAGCAGCCAGACATAAGAAAACCATAACCTACAAGGGGAAGAATATTAGAATGACTGCAGATCTTTCTGATGAAATTTTAAGACTAGAAGAGGGTGGTCATTGACTTTTAATCTCCTAAACAAAATAACTTTCAACCCAGGATCCTGTATCCAACTAAAATGAGTTTCATTTATGATGGAGAAATTAAATACTTTAATGACATTCACATGTTGAAGAAATTTGCCATAACTAAACCAGCTCTCCAGGATATTCTCAGACCTATCCTCCATAATGACCAGTGCAATCCTCCACCACAAAAGTAAACTGATTCAGAAACTTTTGACCAAATTCCAACTACCACAGTGGTGAAAGGATTGAAAATGTCCACTGGACTTTCAAAAAACTCAATACTCAAAATCTTACCAGGCTTATCAATATTCTCAATTAAATGTGAATGGCTTAGACTGTCCTCTAAAGAGGCACAGGTTGACTGACTGGATACAAAAATTCAGGCCAGATATCTGCTGCATACAAAATCTCACCTTACCTTAAAAGATAAATATAGACTCGGGGTGAAGGGATGGTCATCTATATTCCAGGCAAATGGAAAGCAGAAAAAAGCAGGTGTTGCAATTTTATTTGCACATACAATAGGCTTTAAACCAACACAAGTAAGCACAGATATGGATAGTCACTACATATTTGTTAAGGGTAATACTCAATATGATGAGATTTCAATTATTAATATTTATGCACCCAACCAGAATGCACTTCAATTTATAAGAGATACTCTAAAATGCATGAGCAACATGATTTCTTCCAACTCCATCATAGTTGGAGATTTTAACACTCCTTTGGCATTGTTAGATAGATCCGCCAATAAGAAGCTTAGCAAAGAAATTTTAGATTTAAACTTAACCATTCAACATTTGGATTTAACAGATATCTACAGAACATTTCATCCTAACAAAACTGAATACACATTTTTCTCATCAGCCCATGGAACATACTCCAAAATAGACCACATCTTAGGTCACAAGTCTAACCTCAGCAAATTTAAAAGAATAGAAATTATTCCTTACATCTTCTTGTTGTTACTTGAATTCAGTAACAACAGGAATCCACAGACTTATACAAAAACATGGAAGCTAAATAACCTTATGCTGAATGATACCTGAGTCAGAGGTGAGATCAAGATGGAAATTACCCAATTTTTAGAATAAAATGATAATGAAGACATGAATTATCAGAACCTCTGGGATACTGCAAAGGCAGTCCTAAGAGGAAAATTTATAGTACTGCAAGCCTTCCTCAAGAGAACAGAAAGAGAGGAAGTTAACAACTTAATGGGACATCTCAAGCAGCTGGAAAAGGAAGGACATTCCAATCCCAAACCCAGCAGAAGAAAAGAAACAACCAAACTTAGAGCAGAATTAAATGAAATTGAAAACAAAAGGATTATACAACAGATCAATAAATCAAAAAGTTGGGTTTTTTAAAAGGTCAATAAAATAGATAAACCTTTGGCCAACTTAACCAAGAAAAAAAGTAAAATCTCTAATTTCATCAATCAGAATGGTAAAGATGAAATAACAGCAGACTCCTTAGAAATTCAAAAAATTCTTAATGAATATTACAAGAAACTTTATTCTCAGAAATACGAAAATCTGAAGGAAATTGACCAATACTTGGAAGTACACCACTTTCCAAGACTTAGCCAGAATGAAGTGGAAATGTTGAGCAGGCCTATGTCAAGTTCTGAAATAACTTCAACTCTCCAAAATCTCCCTAAAAAGAAAAGCCCAGGACCAGATGGCTTCACATCAGAATTCTACCAAACCTTTAAAGAGGAACTAGTACCCATATTACTTACCCTTTTCCAAAATATAGAAAAAGAAGGAATACTACCCAACACATTCTATGAAGCAAACATTACCTTGATCCCCAAACCAGGAAAAGGCCCAAGAAGAAAAGAAAATTATAGACCAATATCACTAATGAATGTTGATGTGAAAATATTGAACAAGATCCTAACCAACAGAATCCAGCAACACATCAAACAAATTATATACCATGACCAAGTGGGTTTTATCCCAAGGTCTCAATGCTGGTTCAACATACATAAACCTATAAATATAATTCATCACATAAACAAATTAAAAATCAAAAACCATATGATTCTCTCAATTGATGCATAAGAAGCTTTTGATAATATCCAGCATTGCTTCATGATCAGAACACTTAAGAAAATTGGCAAAGAAGGGACATTTCGTAAACTGATAGAGGCCATCTACAACAAACCTACAGCCAATATTGTATTGAATGGAGTTAAACTGAAATCATTTCCACTCAGATTAGGAACCAGGCAAGGTTGCCTATTGTCTCATTGCTCTTTAACATTGTAATGGAAGTTTTAGCCATCTCAATCAGAGAAGAAAAAGTGATCAAGGGTATCCATATAGGGTCAGAAGAGATTAAACTTTCACTCTTCACAGATGATATGATTGTATATCTGGAAGATACCAGGGATTCTACTA
>NW_003852445.1:3180489-3199125 GCF_000181295.1 Otolemur garnettii
AAATAGCTGAAAATGTTAACAAATGGAAAAACATACCATGGTCATGTCTGGGAAGAATCAACATTGTTAAAATGTCCATACTACCCAAAGCAATATACAATTTTAATGCAATCCCCATTAAAGCTCCACTGTCATACTTTAAAGATCTTGAAAAATTAATACTTCATTTTATATGGAATCAGAAAAAACCTCGAATAGCCAAGACATTACTCAGAAATAAAAACAAAGCAGGAGGAATCACGCTACTAGACCTGAGACTATACTATAAATCGATAGTGATCAAAACAGCATGGTATTGGCACAGAAATAGAGAGGTAGATGTATGGAGCAGAATAGAGAACCAAGAGATGAACCCAGCTTCTTACTGTTATCTGATCTTTGACAAGCCAATTAAAAGCATTGAGTGGGGAAATGATTCCCTATTCAACAAATGGTGCTGGGTGAACTGGCTGGCAACCTGTAGAAGACTGAAACTAGACCCACACCTTTCACCATTAACTAAGATAGACTCTCACTGGATTAAAGATTTAAACTTAAGACATGAAAGTATAAAAATACTAGAAGAAAGTATAGGGAAAACACTTGAAGAAATTGGCCTGGGTGAAAATTTTATGAGGAGGACCCCACCAGGCAATTAAAACAACTCAAAAATACACTACTGGGACCTCATCAAACTGAAAAGCTTCTGCACAACCAAGAGCACAGTAAGTAAAGCAAGCAGACAGCCTTCAGAATGGGAGAAGATATTTGCTGGTTATGTCTCTGACAAAGTTTTAATAACCAGAATCCACAGAGAACTCAAACATATTAGCAAGAAAAGAACAAGTGATCCCATCTCAGAGTGGGCAAAGGACTTGAAGAGAAACTTTTCTGAAGAAGACAAGCACATGGCCTACAGACATATGAAAAAATGCTCATCATTGTTAATCATCAGAGAAATGCACATTAAAACTACTTTGAGGTATCATCTAACTCCAGTAAGATTAACCCATATCACAAAATTCCCAAACCGGCGATGTTGGCATGGATGTGGAGAAAAAGGAACATTTCTACACTGCTGGTGGGAATGCAAACTAATACGTTTCTTTTGGAAGGACATCTGGAGAACACTGAGAGAACTAAAAATAGACCTGCCATTTGATCCTATAATTCCTATACTAGGTATATATCCAGAAGACCAAAAATCACACTATAACAAAGATATTTGTACCAGAATGTTTATTGCAGCCCAATTCACAATTGCTTGGTCATGGAAGAAGCCCAGGTGCCCATCAACCCACGAATGGATCAATAAATTGTGGTATATGTACACCATGGAATATTTATGCAACCTTAAAAAAAGATGGAGACTTTACCTCCTTCATGTTTACATGGATGGAGCTAGAACATATACTTCTTAGCAAAGTATCTCAGGAAGGGAGGAAAAAGTATCCAATGTACTTGGCCCTATTATGAAACTAATTTATAGCTTTCATATGAAAGGTATAACCCAATTATAGCCCAGGAATATGGGGAAAGGGGAGAGGAGGGGAAGGGGTGGAGGGGTGGAGGGAGGGTGATTGATGGTACTACACTTATGGTTCCTCTTACAAGGGTACATGTGAATCTTTCTAAATGTAGAATATAAATGTCTTAACACAATAACTAGGAAAATTATATGAAGGCTAAGTCAACCAGTCTGATGAAAGTATTTCAAATTGTATATAAAACCAGCACACGGTAGCCCATGACTGCATCAATGTACAGAGCTATGATCTAATAAAAAAATAAAAAATTGGTTGAATTATTGGTGTAAAAAATATACTACACTAAGATAAGATATAAAAATAGGGGAAACTAGGTGTAGGGTATATACAGAAAGGAATTCTTTTCTCAATTTTTCTGCAAATTCTAAACCCTTCTTAAAATGTATATTCATACTTAAACATGCATTAGTGTGCACGTGTGCACACACACACATTTCAGAGAATAGGAAAAACAAATGGCCCAAAATATATGCCAAATTCTCAACTTATTTCGGTAACTAGGGATTTACCTATTAAGATTATACTATGATAAAATCCTACTATACAAGGGACAATTAAGTTTTCTGATGCTCCTATGTGCTAGTGAGGTGAGGGACAAATGAAAACCCCTATATTGTACTATTCAGAGCATAAATTAATACAATCACTATAGAAAACAAACTGGTGCTGTCTTATAAATTTGATTATTCTACATCCTATGCTAAGCAACTCCATTTCTAGGTATTTCATAAAAACAATACCATTGACCTCTTGCATATATTATGCCAGGAGATAGAAACACATGTGTATGCCAGCCTAATTTATACCTGTAAAAACTAGAAGCATGTCCATAAACAGAGAAAAGGTAAATAAAATGGGGGTATACTCACATATAGTATATCAAAAAGTTAAAAAAAATCGCAACTACAAAACATGTATGAATTTTAGAAATAAGACATTGCCTTAGAAAGCAACTATGCACAGGATGATAATATTCTTGATGCTCAAAAGAAAGTGAATAGAAGAAGTACAAAAGGCTTAATTAAAAAAAAAGAAGTATTTTCTCTAGGGATGCATATATATGCAACAAGACGTCTCATAAAGGCAAGGGGATGAAAATTCAGAACGGTGCTTTCCTGGGGTGGGGGGAAGCGAAGGCTGGAGCAGACCTGTGGTCTATAGTTAGGTCGTAAAAGTGGTGGCAGGCTTGGGGATGTTCATATTCATACTGACATAGTCTTCTATCTGTATCAAATATATTGAATAATAAAAGAATTTAGGTCTGAGGAAGACTCATGCCTGGATGAAAATTCACCATAACACAGAGGTTCAGTAGGCAGTTCAGATTTAAAGGTGAAGTCAAGGTTTTGGACCTGTTTAGTTTTAAGGTGATGGCAGAAGACAGATCAATCTGACCAGTAGATAGCAACGTGATTGTTGGGGTGGTGAAGGGTATGGGAGGGCACATTTACCTAGGCTAGTGATCGGATGGAGTGGTTCAGGGAGCTAAAGGGATGTTGACCCTGTCTTCCTATTTCAGCTACATCCTGCCTCCTGGTTGCATCTCCTAACCCCACCCTCCTTCTCCCCCTCCCCCACTACTTTCTGCAGCGTCAACTGACTTGCTTCTTATTGGCGTGGCTTTCTCCCATCTTTTGTGGATAATGAGAGCTCAAATTTTATTTATACATTCATTTGGCTTACTAAATAGCACACACCTTTCTCAGTTGCTCCCTTCATCTCTTCTGTTATCTTTGTCCTCATGAGTTTGCAACTCTCTTATTCCCCCTGTTTGATTTGGTGCATGGTAAAGATAACTCCCTATGTCCAATAGGCTGTGATTTACTTGAAACCCTTTACTTGAAAGTTATCTTGAATTCATCACCACCTTCTATCAGTTGAGGAAGAGAGGTTCTCTGGTCCCGACTGTGGTGCCAAGTTGGCTCTGGTGCTTACTAGCTGTGCTGGGTAGGAGAAGCCATTTAACCATCTTGGCTGACATTTTCTGAGGCAATTCAAAACTGAGGCACTTTTTCTGGTGCACTGCGCAAAGGTATTTGAAGATAAAATAACGTAAGTAAAATCTGGGGGCTATGCAGCACACACCCATCCCCTAGTGCTTAGTACCTGCCTGAGTATAGTAACACCCTCGCAGGAGGGATCCTTGTAACCCAGTGATATGTTTCCCAGCCTTCCCAGGGCTGCACTCAGCTAGAGGATGAATGTCCTTTAAGGGACATTATCGAGAGGATTTCTGTTTTGCTTGAAACACGGACTAAATGATCATTGGGGTATTTTCCTCTTGAAAGTCTGATTTCATCTTTCCCTTTTGGTTTTCCCTTCACTTCTCCTTTACTTGGACAGGGTTAGCAGCAGCAGCATTTAGCGTAACTGAGAAAAGCTTGACTCAAATGACACTGATCAACGGGTCTATTCTTCTTGGGGACCGCCATAGAACATCCGATTGGACTTGGCATTGTGGCCTCGATGGCCAACAATTTTGTGATCCGATCTCCTCTTGTCTCTAATAAGCTAAATGTTATGTTCTTAACCCCAGTGCTTTAGTTTCTTTACAGGGAAAAGGAAGGGAGGGCTTGGCCAAGAAGGTTTGGTCCAGCCCTCAATGAATATGAAACCTTAGAGAGAAGGCCAGACTCATAGTGAGAAAATAACGCTGGCATTAATCCACTTAGAATTGCAAGGGGCTCCCACCCCCTTACCTACAATGTGGATTGGTTTAACACCCTTTGTTAGTGTTATTTGACCATTCCCTTCAAATGCTAATGACCAGCTAGTTTAACACCCTTTATTGGTGTTATTCGGACAGTCCCTTCAAATGTGCCTGAATAGCTTGCTTTGTTTCCATAGACAGGGAGCCAAATAACTTCAGGGCCTAGAAGCAAATTATTTCACTGGTATAGACCCACCCTGAATGATGAATTGGGCTCTATGGTGGCTGTTTCACTGAAGACTGGGATTTCCCTACCCATCTCATACCAGGCCAAAAAGGAGCTAAACCATTTTCTCCTCATTATCACCTCATTAAGCTCCCCAAGCCAGTGCATAGCTGGGGTAGAGGCCTGCTACAGGTAGCTTAATGAGTTTCTTATTTATAGGCCCCAGTGCTGTTATGCAAAAGCTTGTTATTCTCAGGCCTGGAGTAGGGAGTTTTCTAAAGGGAGTTGAGAAATGCAATTATCAAGCATCTTAGCATGGGCCTCACTCTGCTTCGTGGCCACTTGATCAACAATAAATAAATACATTTGTTAGATTTGTAGAATTTGATATTGTGCTGTGGCATTTACTCCAATTTTCTTGTTTTCTTCTTCTAACAACGCAGAACAGATGCTTTTCCAGATGTGGAAAATGCAGATGTTTGCCAGCTTCGGGATAACTCCAAATTCATAACTATAGGCAGCATTCTGCAGATTCTTCAATTTGATTTTGAGGAGGGGAAAATACCTCCCGCCAAGTATTGGTTGAATATTTTTTTCCTGATTTAAGGGTGATCTGGAGATTACATTTAATTGAGAAATGAAAAGCAATATTACATAAAAATATTTAAAATTTCTAGAATGTACATTCAAATCAATGCTCTATATTTTGAGTTTTTGAAAAGTATAACAGTTTATTGAAAGTTCAGATACTAAACATTTATTAAGCACTGACTGTGTGCCTGGCAATTCAGCAGGTACTAACAGGATATAAAAAGTTAAACCACAAGTCATTATTATTGATTCAAGGAAATTTATCGCAGAACCCTAGCAGTCAGAATATAGGTATGTTTAAGTGTGTGCGTATAATATGTACTTGTGCATGCATTTCTCTGTAAAGATATAGTAGATATTAAATTAGTCATAAATCATTTGAAAACAAAATAATTTTAGTCACTAAAGTACAGGCCAAATAACAGGCATGATGCCCTTTATGGGATAAAAAAAATCTAAGTAATGAGTGGCTTATGATATCAGAACAAAGACCAAATAAAATGAATCAGATTAAAAGAGGAGAGAATTGGACCTATTCTATACTACTATAAACAGTTTAGTTAAGCAGATGCAAATAGTTATAGATTTGAATTCCTGGGTGATGTGGGGTGCAGAGAAATGAGCATTATAAACTCTCTCCATATCTTGTTCATAAACTAGAAAGGAGATAGAAGGTGGGTACACAAAGCCACATAATACTAGACAAAACATAGCTCATATTTAGTTTTTAAATGCCAAAGAAGTGCTGGGAGGAAGTATTTACATTTAAAGAATAAAAGAAAGCAGAATGGGCATGTCAGATTTGAGTTTGGATATAATGAGATGGGAAGGTATCAAAGAGGGGTTGCCCCAGTAGACAAACTTAGGTGTGGCAATATGACTTATAAGGACCTTCAAAGATAGAGGCTCTCCTTGAAGTTATATTTTTCAGTCCTGCCCTCTGTTTCCATTTGGGCTTTATGAATTTATGGTGCTAACTGGCCAGTGGCCCCTCATAAGGAAGTGGTCAATCTGCTCTTACTCCCTGCTACTTCTGGCACAAAAAATTACTGAAGGTATAAGGGAATTGCAGGTTACATTCAGAAAACACGATTTTCTTCCTGGTTACAAGCTTGGAGTATATGCATAAGTACAGAAGATGGAGATTAAAAAATAGGTTAGAGAAAGAAGGAGTAGCCAAAGGCAAGAGAAAAGATAGATTGACAAAGCCAGCTGAGGAACTGGGGGCTTTGCTTTCCAGGCAACAGGAAGCATTTATCTTCCCATTGGTTTCCCAAGGCAGAAGAATGGCATGGTCAGATGGTAGGTGTAGGCGAGACCCTGATTGGTGGACTGTTGAAGTCAGAGATAGAAGTAAGGAGATCATTTAGGGGCCTATTCAATATTCAGATTAAGGTGAAAAAAAATGAATTTGCAGGAGAAAGATAAAGAAGAAAATGAACTCAAATGATAACTTAGTGTTAGAACTCTAACAAGTCAGAGTTAGAAGACTTTCACAGTGAGAAGTATGCATCACTGAGGGGTAACTCAGACTTCTAAGCCTGGAGGGTAACTAGCAGAATGGCAATGCCATTGAGAGCAATGTGAAAATCCGGTGGAGCTTCTGTTTTAAATTTGGTGGGAGGAGCAATGCTAAAACCTCATTTTTGAAATATGAGGTTTGAAGTTCAGACAACTTTTACATAGAATGTCCAGCAGGCAACAGTAAATTTGGAATTATAGTTCAGAAGATACATGCTGCCTTAGAATAAATTAGAATACTAAAACATTGTAGAAAGGAAATGGAGACTTGGAAAATCCATTATGTACAAGATGTGTGGAGAAGGAAGAGAGGTATCAGAGGTGTGGGTTGTGTGAGAGCAAAAGGAGGTTAGTTCAGGTTCATGGGAGTTTGTTAAGAGAAATGTTTAAGAGGCAATGGGAGGATAGACAGTGTCAAACATTCTGGAAAAGTCAAGTTCAATAACTGAAAAAAGATTATTGGTTTTATTGACCAGATGGTAAAAGATAAATAGCTGA
Organism: Otolemur garnettii; assembly: GCF_000181295.1. Lineage (NCBI taxonomy): Eukaryota > Metazoa > Chordata > Mammalia > Primates > Galagidae > Otolemur > Otolemur garnettii. The sequence goes on from NW_003852445.1 coordinate 3,187,502, forward strand.
ATTTAATCCATAGGAATTTCTTTCTTTCTTTCTTTCTTTTTTTTTTTTTGGTAGAGACAGAGTCTCACTTTATTGCCCTTGGTAGAGTGCTGTGGTGTCACACAGCTCACAGCAACCTCCAACCCCTGAGCTTAGGCGATTCTCTTGCCTCAGCCTCCTGAGTAGCTGGGACTACAGGTGCCCGCCACAATACCCAGCTATTTTTTTGTTGCAGTTTGGCCAGGGCAGGTTTGAACTGGGGCCAGGCACCCTACTCACTGGCGCCGCCCTCAATAGGAATTTCTAATGTCAGCAGAACTTCCGTTATGTTAACTCCATATACGTCGTCTTCACATCATGAGAGATATTGTCATACTATTTTATAGAAATGGAAGAAACATTAATATTAACTCATTTTAAGGTAGATTTTCTATTTTCTGAAATATCGATGACTTCAATATCTTTTCAAGACTTGAACCAACTTTGACATTTTTTTATTTGACTGAATAAACTGATATTTTGGTCACCACATTACTTAAATGCATGTGAATTGAGATTTATTGACATATTAAAAATATGAAGAGATCATAGACATAACCGAAGTATAACCTCTTTAATTTCTAGAATATTGCAAAATCTTGCATGAATGTCTCTATTCACACTTGAGTCTTAAAGTGTTAAATTTATTTACCTCCAGGCAATTTCTAAGAGTTGAAATCTTTCTAAATACAACATTTTCACACATAACACCATCTTGAAAACATCTGGACTTCACACAAACCACAGGGTAACCAATAATCCTTGAAGACCTAAAACAGCCACATTTCTATCAGGGTAAAATGACGTTCTAAGAAAATGTTTGACTTTTTTTTTGTTAACTACAGCTAAAATACAAAAATATGTAGCCCTTTTCCTAAGATGTCTATCTGCTCTTTGTGTACGTTTGAGGGAAGTTCAGACAAACATTCTCTCCAAAGATTCAACTAGCTGGTTTTATCCAGGGACAATCTTGGGGAGAATTTGCTAGGCAAACAAAAGATTCAACCTTTTGGTAGAATGTCGATGTAGCTAAATATCAATGGAAATCTAAGTAGAAGGTGAGATGAGCAGTTTCATTTAATGAATAGATTGGACTGGAACTGAGCAACAGGGAAACAGAGTGGGGAGAGGTTAAAAATTGTCAAACGGGGTACAACTTGGCATTTGCCAGTTCAGAATTTTGAAGGCCTCCCTGAAGCCCTGATGTGCCTTTGCACTGCTAATTCCTTGTGTTTTGTTTTTGTTTTAGAAGCCTTTCCAGTGAGGATAACAAAAAACAAAACAAAATAAAACGGTCTCCAACATACTAAACAGCTGTCTCCAAGATCAGAAGGCATCAGAAAAGACCCTCAAGAGTTGTCTAATCCCAGAGGAAGATCTTGTTTAAGTGGAGAAGTGCTTGCAGCAGCAACCTTGGAAATTTCAGGGAGTGGAATTTTATTGTCAGAACTTTCAATAAAAGTGTAGCCACAGATCCTAGGAGCATTAAATAAAAATTACCAACAAGCTGTCTTACCTGTGTGCACTCCACTGAAAGGAAGGGCAAACATGAGCAAGTAGCTCTTGTACATCAGTCAGAATTCTGACAGCTACCCTGTGAAGTCTGACGAGCTGCCATGTGCCACACCACCGAAGATACTCTTAACTGAACCATAAAAAGACAAATAAATTAGTAATTGTATCCCTCCTGTCAATGTCCTCTTTCGCGAACTTCTCAAGCTGTTGGTTAACGTTGTCTGGAATGATTTATCAATATATTCTTAGCTTCCCTGGAAAAGACAGATAGACTCCATTTTTTTCCAAATTGTTTCTTGAATTGATTTAAGAAAATGAAACAGATATTGCCAACGCTGAGCCTCCCCTGTTCACTCCCTGCTCTGTCTCCTCCCATTATTAAATCAAACCAATAAGATTAACATAATCTTTCTTAGAATTGACTGTTTCTTTTAAAATAGATCCCATGATAGACATGTGTAAAAAATCAATAACGGCCTCCTCATTTGTCAAAGCTAATGACTAAACTCATTTTGAAGTTCAATAGTGGTTAGTGGAGAGTGGCCACACATTATATATCTAATCCTGTACGTCTCGCCATTGACTCTGCAGAGCAACAGAAAAAAAGAAGGCTTTGTTGCTTAAGGCACAGTATAAGAGCTTGTGTCTCCATTTTATTTGTACATATTCACTCTTGCTCCAAACTATCACGCTTTCTTGATTGTCCAACCTAATAGGTGAAAGGAAATAAAAGGAAAAATTAATCGGCTAAAATCTGTAACATCTCCTCCCCTTGCTGCCTTTTTTTTTTTTTTTAACCAATTCAATTATATTCTTATACTCCTTGAGGTTGTGGACCATGTCTTACATATTTTTAATATCCCCAGAGACATGAACATAGTGACTGGGTCACAGGTTAGCATGAAATAAAGATTTGGTTGAATTAAACAGAATTAAATTATCTGATATCTTGGACCGTAGCATCGCTGTTATCTTAGACCAGATATTCATATCCAGGGTAAAGGGCGAGAAATGCGGCTTTCTGTAGGCCCCTCTCGCATAGAAGCTCCACAACGCAGAGGGGCTTGGGCAGCGTCTGCCTGTACGGTGCTCTTGCTACCTTCCAGGAAACCTCCTCCCAGAACTTCCAAAGGATGAGAACTGGCAGGTTTGGGCATGACGCCCTCCTCCCTCTTCCACCATCCTCTGATTACAGGTATCAGCCAGCAACAAAGCATCTTAAAATCCAGAAAAGGTGGTTAGATAAAACATACGTGTGACACACAGCTCTAAATGAATTGCGCTTAGATTTACAAATTATTCCTAATAAAAGCAGTATCCTCTCTGCAGAATGCTGTCTGCAATACTCTGCTTCTTCGCAGGCAGCATCTCCCTTCCTAACCCCCAATAAGAACACTTAGTAAGTATTTCTTCCATTTCCCTAAAAATCCCAAATTGTGGTTTACTGTGCTCTGTTCCCCATCTCATCAGCCAGTCGCCTTTCCCTGGGCTCCAGGTTGTATTCGTACGGCATACCCACTGAGCACAGCCACCGCTTAGAATCAATAGGTCAGATACAATTTGAAATTCCCTAGGTAATAGATTTTAAAAACTGCTTGAGGGTGGGGGAGAGAAACGGAGGAAAAGGAATCCCGGGGAACAATAACTGCAGTGGAGTGATGCATTCCTGATAGGAGCCGGAGAACTCCTGTTCTTTCTAATAGCTTCTCAGGGGAGAAGCCGCCCTTTTCCAGCAGGAGGTGTCCTGGGAATAGCAGAGCCACCGCCATTCCGTTCTTTTGATGAACAGAAACCCTATCAGTGCTAGGCCCCTGGAGAGCTGAAGGGAAAAGGAAGGAGTTTAAAGACTTTTGAAAAATTTGGGTTATGAGAGGTGGAAAGCCCAGACTCAGCTTGTTCACTTGGAGTATCTCTCACGAAGGGGAGGGTATTCTGCCAAATTTAGGGCCCTCTCAAACCTCACGGATTCTGACAGCTGATCTAAGCTTGGCGCAGGAGTTTATTCTTGCCGGGGGAGAGAGAAAGAGAGCAGCCATACTGGAAAGCATGTTGAATGAATTAAATACAAAGTATAAAAACAAAAACTGCTTGCCTCCAACATAAATATCGGGATGTCTTTGCATTTTCTACTGGGGCTCTGCAAGGAGAATGTCAAGGCATCAGTCATTAAATACTAAGTAGGTAGATCATTTTGACTTTAGAAGAAAGCTCAGGCACCTTGCATCTGTTTGACTTTTTAATTATTTTTTAGAAGCTCAAAGTACCTCTTGGATTTGTCTCATCGTTATAAGACTCTGAGTTTGTAAAAATAAGGGAAGCAAGCAAAGCTATCTCACACTATGGCTGTATGGCATATATGAGGCAAAATACACTTTTCTATTTCTAGCCATAAAATCTTTAAAGTTTTACATATCTGATGAATACAAGTAATCTAAAGCCACAGAATGCTAGGCTGAGGATACAAAAATATGGGTTTATTAATAAAGAACACTGTTGTACTCTCACTTGTATGGTGCATGTGTATTTTTAAAAATAAATTGGTGTTTCCTCAGAGTGGCTTTATACAACGGTTTGTTTCACGATCATAGTACGTGTTGGTGCAGGTCGGCACAGAGGCTGCTTGTTGTAGTCCCCCAGAGGCCCAGGCTGATGGAAACTTTTACTATCGAGACCACTGAGTCAGGGAAAGGAGAGAAAGTGACTCACGTTCAGGCTACTGCTCACCTGGAAGTGACCCTTGTCGGTCACCAAAGCACGTTCACACCTGCTTTGTTCTCTTGATAAAAGCCATATTGAGGTACCATTTCCAAACCCATAAATTTGGTATGTATTGATTGATTTTTAGTAAGTTTTTAAGTTTTGAATGATTTTTAGTAAGTTTGGTGAATTGTACAACTATCACCTAAATGCAATTTTATAACAGTTTTATCACCCCCTAAAAGATCCCACAAGCCCGTTTGCCATCTTTCACTATTCCCACCCTAAGGCTAGGTAACCAACAGATTAATTTCTCTCGCTCCAAGATTTGCCTTTTTCTGGGCGTTCAGGAGAAATGGAATCAGAAAATACACACTTTTTCATCTGGCTTCCTTTTTTTTTTTTTTTTTTTTTAACATGGGCCTACTTTTAATTTTTATTCTTTTATTAAATGTTAACTGTGTACATTAACATTTTATTAAATGTTAGCTGTGTGCAGTCATGGGGTACAGTGTGGTGTTTTCATATACAATCTGAAATATTTTCATCCAACTGGTTAACATAGCCTTTATGTCATTTTCTTAGTTATTGTGTTAAGACGTTTATATTCTACTTTTAGAAAGATTCACTTGTACCCTTGAAAGATAAATCATAGAGGTGATCCCTCTAATCACCCTCTCTCCACCCATCCACCCCCTTCCCCTCCCTTCCTCCTCCCCCCTTCCCATATTCTTATGCTATAATTAGGTTATAGCTTTCATATGAAAGCTATAAATTAGCCTCATAGTAGGGCTGTGTACATTGGATACTTTTTCTTCCATTCTTGTGATACTTTGCTAAGACTTCACCTCCTTCATGTTTACATGGATGGAGCTGGAAAATATTCTTCATCTGGCTTCTTTAACGTAGCTTGACGTCTTCGAGGCTTTTTCCGTTGCTGCCCCCATCAGTAGCTGTTCCTTCTTACTGCTCAGGAGTTTTCCATTTTACAGGTACAGCACATTTCGTTTTTTCTTTTACCAGTAGATGGACATTTGAAGTGTTTTCACTTTTTGGCTGTCATGAATAATGCTGTTACATTTGCGTACAAATTACTGTCTAGAAATACTCACTTGTTAAAAGGAGGTAATAAGGTAATAATACAGGTAATAAGATAGAAAAGTATTTATTGGCCACTACCTCTTTTTAGCACACGCTTGTCTTTGAGAGGCGTGTGAATAAGTGTTAGGAGAGAAGTTCCTGCCACTCCTCACCCCTCACTTTAAGTCCTTCTCTGTCTAGTATCAAGGTTTCACAAACAGAAAAGCGAGTCGGAGAATCCAGACATTTTCTCTGGGAAGAGTCTGAGGGAGGTATACTACCTAAGGGAGAGTTGAGGTGAAAATTGGGATAGAGCAGCAGCCATACCCAAGATGGGGTTTTATTATAAGATCCGAATTGTAATATTTACATCATACAAAACCCTCTGTGTTGTTTGAAAAATTCTTGGTAACGCCCACATTTTTCCTTAGAATTTTGTACTTAGATAGATTTTATGGAAGAGACTCCAATGGAAGTGGCGTTTATGTCAGGGTGCATGTGGTAGACATCTTTGGTTATGCACTAAGGATCATATCTTGTCATTTCTTAATAAGACCAAGGTTTTCTTTCAGGTGTACACTCTCTTCATCACGGTTCTCGCCCTTAAGGAAAGATAGTCCCATTCACCCACAATATGGTGGAAGCTCCACGGTTGACTGTCTCCTTAATTTGACCTAATTTGCACAGACCAGACATGCACCACGTGTCGTGTATGTGTCAGTGCCGTGGGCCTAACTCCTTATGTTGATCACCTCTGGGTGCTGGACAGTGTGTTACAGTTCCGATGTAACAAAGCAGTCAACTAACAGAGGCTCAGCTGTATTATGTTTTCCTGTCTGCAGCCACTATTATACCAGCTAAGGTTAATTCTTACCTCAGCCGGTACAATAAGAACAAAATTTAGGAGTTTTGCTGGCAATGTGAGAGGAAAATCTTCTCTCATACACATTGGAATGAAGAATAACATGGCCGTGGTTGTATTCTATTGTATTCTATTATTCACCTAGGTCAGACTTAGGTGAACCTTATCATTTGAACAATAGAACTCAGAGTTAACGATGTTGTGACAGTGAATTAACCAATCTTCACCCTTCAATTTTATTTTTCAGTTAGGTACATTAGTAAAACCCCTTTTACGTTGAAAGGGGTTTATCGTTTGAGTTGAGATTTTTATTCCTTAAAGCATAAAGATTCCAAAATGACATATCATCCTTGGAGTAAAACTAAAGACGATAAAGAAGTTTGTTGGAGGCGGAAGCCCTGGGGATGCTGAGATTGTAAATTTAAAAAATTAGCAGATATCGTAGGCTGTGGATTTGTCTGGAGTCTGGGCCAATTATACCCTGAAATCCAAAGGGCAAGAAGGTCTCAGGTGACATATAGGTTACATTCAATTCTTTTCCGTGGTGTTTTTCTAACTAACATGTAGTGGACAGTAAAGAGCTAAAAGTGCTTTGACCTATCTCTGTGGTACCTGGGGAGATGCGCCCTTTCATCCTGTCCAGCAGTAGGGACCTTTTAGGTGGAGAAAATCAGAATGTACCATAATGACAGGAATTGTTTTGTTTCCCCCCCCCCACTGCCTGACTACGTGAATTTCCCCCTTTTCCTGCTTATTGGAGAATCCTATGCACACATCTGTGACGGCATTTAACACATTGCACACATCACATTTTTATTTGTTTGTCATCCTACTGACTTGGGAAGTCCTTGGGGACAAAGATAATGCTATTACTCTTGGTATATTTGGTGTCCAGTACAGCACCGAGATGCTAATGGGGTACTCAGTAAATTTGTTTCACAAAATAGGTCTACGTACTTCTATTTTCCCTTCACAGCTTTAGACTTTTCTTACAAGAGACAGCCCATTTTGTAGTGGAAAGAAACAACACAAAAAACCGTGATCCATAAAGTCATTGTAGCTCTACTCTGGCGAATGACTACAAAGTCTAGATAAAATATGAAAAACATCTGTTTGTGGTCACCGGAGAGATTCTGAGAAGTTCATAACTTTAGGGACCAAAATCCTGAAAAGAGAGAGAAATTCCCTGAGGAGATCCCAACGTTCTTCTTCTATTTTTGTCCTTGGGACAAGTGCCAATTTTTAAGCAGGGCAGGGGAAAAGGCTGAGAAGCCAGGAGAGAGCAGTTGCTAAGTGAAGAACTATGAGCAAACTTCTGATATTCTCATGGGAGTAAGGAGACAAAAATTAGAGTTTAGACTTTCTAAGATAACCAGAGTTTGAGAGACCAAGATGCTAGAGAGAATGGGGCAGAGAAAAGTAAGCTGAGGCTCCCTGTTAATTTCCCTTTTGAAGAATTTGCCAACCCCTAAGCTGTGTGGGATACGAGGCAGGTGACAAGCTCAGAAGAGCTTCTTCTAGGTCCTCATGCTTTCATAACAAAACTATGAATTCAGGACCCAACAAAGAAGAGAGCCCATGGTTAATACCCCAGGCTCTTATTTAGGGCCCCCGGAATCTCTATCCTAGAAGTGAAATAGAGGTGGGATTAATAATACGAGCTCTAAGACTCATTCTAAAGTCATATCACTTCCTCATTTGATTTAGGTGTTTACCCGTATTTTAGAAGCCTACCAAGGAAAAAGGTGAAACCCTCTGTGGTAAGTGATAACAACGTTCATTGCCTATAGTTTTTCACATACAAAGTCTGGCTTTTAACAAATATTATACAACACACCAGGGAAGAGGACACGCACACAAAAATAGACAATATAAATGATTTACACCTGGCCAAGATACTAATTGAACATAACTGTGATGAATACATTTAAGAAAATAGGTGAAATAATAAGGAATTTCATCTGGTAACTCTTACATATAAAAAGAATTCAATAAAATTTCTGACATTGAAAAATGCAATTACTGAAAGTAAAAACTTGATATGTGAGTTTAATATCAGATTGGGCAAAGCAAAAGGAGTGAGTATAAGCTATCAAAACTCAATCATGAATAATATAAAAAGGAGAGAAGGTACAGAAAATATCACTAGAGACAAGTGGGACATATATAGATACAGACACACACACACACATACCCACACACACATATATGAAGGTATGTAAAGGTCTAACCCTAGAATGGTAGGAGAAAGGGAATTGCAGAGCAATATTTATTTATTTTTTTGTTTATTTAGACAAAGTCTCAAGCTATTGCCCTGGGTAGAGTGCTGTGATGTCATAGCTCACATTAACCTCTAACTCTTGGGCTCAAGGGATCCTCTTGCCTTAGTTTTTCTATTTTTAGTAGAGATGGGGTCTTGCTTTTGCTTATGCTAGTCTCAAACTTGTGGCCCAAGCTATGTACGTGCCCTGGCCACTCAGATTGCTAGGATTACAGGCATGAGCCACCTCGCCCAGCCAGAGCAAATTTTAAAGAGACAATGCCCAACCATTTTTCACAACTAATAAAAGATATTAATCCAAAGATTCCAGAAGTAACATAACCCAAGAAGAAGATAAAATACATAGACAAGCATATCTATAAATATTAAACACCCACTTGACTACCCGATAGACATGATGAAATCTAGAAGACAACAGAATGGCATCTGAAAAGTATTAGGAAAAATTAAGACTGGGCAGTGCCTGTGGCTCAAAGGAGTAGGGTGCCAGCCCCATATGCCGGAAGTGGCAGGTTCAAACTCAACCCTGGCCAAAAACTGCCAAAGGAAAAAAAAATTAAGACTTCAAATTTAAAATTTTATTTTATATCTGCAAAAATGATCTCCAAATATGAAGCAATATATATATATATTTTAGGCGAAAAAATGTAGAGAGATAATTTGACACCAGTATGCTCACTTTTAATTAAATACTAAAGAATTCTTTAGGTAGAAGTAAAGTGGTTCTAAATTGAAACCCCAAAATGCAGAAATGAAGAAAGATCTACAGAAAGTGTGTATGTGTGTTCTAATGACCATATCAAGCAATGGTAATAAAGTCTCATAAAATTTAAAACATATTTAGAATTAAAAGCAAGACATGAAAGAGGGCAGTTGGAGTTGGAGTAGTCTAAGGTTCTAGCATGGCCTGAAAAATAATCAAAAATACGAACGTATAAATCAGAGACAAACGGAAAACTAACACAATAGGTAAAATGTTGGTAACTATTTTAAATGTAACTGGACAATAATTCTGAAGTGGATTAAAATAAACCACTTTTAAATGAAAGAGATGAAAATAGAAAGTGGAAAACATCATTACTGTGAAACAGTAATCAAACGAAAGCCAGTGAAGAAGGCAAAGTGGACACAGGAGTCATCACTAAAGTTAAAGATGAATAACGTAGAATAATTAAAAGGTCAATGTATAAGGAATAAAAAACAATTCTAAACTTTTGTGTACCTTAATGACATAGTTCCAAAATGCTTAGAACTAAAAAAAAAAAAAAAGGAAAGATTAAAAAAATGCAATCACATCAAGAGACTATCAGTACTGCTCAAAATAAGCAAAAAATCCATATAAACATATAAGACAGAATAATAACAAAAATAGCAAAATGTACCTTACTGATACATATAAGATGTATTCCTGAAGAATCACAGCATATACAGTATGTTTTTTAATGCACATGGGTTATTTATCAAAATTGACCACAATGCTAGGTCATAAAACCAGTTTCCAAAAGTTTCCAGGAATTGGAATTATACGGAGCATGCTCTCCGACCACAGGACACTATGTGGGCTTGCTTCAGGAAAGTGGTTGGAGCCCACTCAGAACTGGCCACCATAGCAGTGGCTGAAACTAGGGTACGGTGAAGCGGAGGGGACCTGACGTGGTATCTAAGGAGGCAGACACGAAGATAAGAGTTGTCCTTTCCTGTGTGCCAGTATTTTTAAGTGTTGGTGTGAATATTCACATTTCAGACTGCCAGTTAAAGGAAAAGATGGACTAACCCCCCCCACAAAGAACATTAAATACATGTGTGTGTACACACGCAGCCCCCATTCATATGTATAGCTACCTTTAAAATGGTGGGGTAGCAGGCTGAGTTGGGAATGCCCACTAAACTGCATGGATTCTGCCGTGCAGGTTCCCCTTTTGTTTTTGTTTTTTTTTCAGTTTTTGGCCAGGGCTGGGTTTGAACCCGCCACCTCCAGCATATGAGGCCGACGCCCTACTCTTTTCAGCCACAGGCACGGCCTCAGGTTCACTTTTTTTCCTTTGCTTGTGTCCACTTGAGCGACCATGTAAGTGAGGATCCAATAGCTAAGCAATGCTGGACATAAGTAGAACTGGTGCTGAGTATTATTAATCCCTTTTGCATTTTATTTTTAAATCTAGTTTGTGTTTGTTCCTGGAGGCTTGGAAGATATTTTTTGAAAGGGAGGGAAAAAACATCTATATGTTACTTATTCAGGGCACAGACTGTGAGAGCTTTCATTCCGGTTATATCCAATCAAATAATCTAAGGGTTAAGTTGGGGAGACCTCACCCTTCCCACAGAGTCCACTGAATTCTGCTCCCCAAATGCCAGCTACAAAATATTTGCATTCTTAAGACTGAAAGAGCTGCAATAGAAGAAGGTCCAAAATGATGGAGAAATGGATCAGAAATTCTTTGGAGGAATCAGGAAAAATATTGTTTCAACTGAGTTCTGAAGAAGGATTAGGACTTTTGCAGAGGTATCTGTTTGGGTAATGGTGAGAAAGTTGCCTACAGAGGTTTGGAGGCAACCTCTCCTCCATCTCCTACAGAAGTTTGGAGATGCACAAAACACACAAGAAATGGTGAGTCGGTGGGCTGACTGCTGCAGATATGGCATAGAGTAAATGTTAGAACAGGAATGTTAGGTTTAAGTGTGAAAGGTCACGGGTAATGTGTTCCTATGTTTGGATATTATCCTTCAAGCAGAAAGAAGGCAAGAACGCTTTTTGAGTAGGGAAGAATCGTGATTGAATCAGAGTTTTCCAACAATAATTCTGGCCACAGTAGGGAGGATAGAGTGAGGGGAAATTAGATTTATTGTTTCAGAAAATAAATAAGAATTTAATTCTGAGCATTAACATTGGGAATGAACAGAATGGGGGGTATTTGCAATCAAATTTTTTCAAGGTAGAATCAAAAATGTTGGTAACTAAAACCAATGACAGGGTCAAGAATGAAGCTGATGTTTTAAACACGGAGTACAGAGTTGGTGAAGATGTGTTCTCCAATGCAAAGAATCCAAGAGAAGGATAAAGCCAGGAAAGGGGGACCTTCAAGCAGTTTTGTATCATAAAAGCTACATGGTCATAACCAAGAATTTCTTCAGAAAACAACGGAATGAGCTCTTCTGGGTAATTTTTCTCCT
>NW_003852445.1:3199145-3199947 GCF_000181295.1 Otolemur garnettii
AAGGTCTAGAAATGACTATAAGATCAGGAGGGTAGAGTGAAAACGCCATTAGCTTATAAATCAGAAGCCACAGTTTGCATTATCTACCTGGTTGACCTTGGACAAACCACTTGACCTGGACATGTAGCTCTTCGTTCTATAATTTCCATAATGGGGGCGGGGAGTAAAGCTTTCTCTTCCCTCTTCCCACTATATGTGAGGTTCAACTGAGATGATGCATTTTTAGACATCATGAAAAATATGTGTAGCATAAGTGATTTGGAGCATTTTTAGTGCGCCATTTGTCGTTTTGAGAATTAAAAATTGATTGAAATAACATCCTTAAAGTCTATTCTGGAAAGGGGATTTAAATTCCATTGAAGTTTAGTTACAGAGAAAGTTTTCTTTTTCTCTCCTTTTTGTTTTCTGTTCCCAAATACCACAAATCTTCCCCTTTCCCAAATATTAAATCTATGAGGCTGCAAATATTACACATGGTATACATTATAAAAACAAACCCGGAAACATTTGTCTGGGGCAAAATAAAAGAAACTGAAAAATTGAAGATGTCAAGCATTTTTACTTAATGCAAGCTATTCCCATTATTTCTTTTCCTTTTAATAAAGTTCACACTTAGTTGCTCTCTTGAAAACCAATTCTTCCTAAAGCTTCTCTCTTCATCTTTAATATGACTCTTCTCTGAAGCTCTCATTTCTATCCAGGCAGCATTATTACATATCTCACAAAATTGAGTATTAGAGATTAATTACATGTGAAGTACATCTGATGGCTCTGGGGTTTCTTCGGTAGTGGTGAAGGCTAC
>NW_003852445.1:3200361-3206454 GCF_000181295.1 Otolemur garnettii
GTATTGGAAATAGCTAAAAGAGTCTTTCCTTACTTTTCCCTGGTACTTCCCCAATATTAAATAAACCTGAACAGCAGAAAGGTCAAGTTCTACATCAAAAATCTGACCAAGATACCCGTCCACAGCCTACAACCCTCACTGTATACCTCTTTGAGGAATGGGTCAGATGGGGTTGGTTTTCTGGAGGGGCAACTTTCTCTGAAAGCCCCAGCAAGGTGGGTTGTCTCTTTTTCATTTTGGTAACTAATGGTCAAATTGCCACAGTGTGAACTGAAATTGGAAACCAGACTTTCCATAAAGGTATCATAGGACCTATGCCACATATGTGGAGACAACATGGGATAACAGTAATGATACGTGTAAGTGTACAATAAAAAACAAACATTTATTTCATGTTACTATGTGCCAGAAGATATACCCATATCAACTTCCAGTCCTCATACCAATCCTGCGAAGAGTGGGCCACCACACTATGGTACAAAGAATACAAGTTTTAAAGACAGACACAAATGGTTTGAATCCTGGCTCAGCTACTCTGGCTCTCTGTTTTTGAGTTTATCTGTTAAACAGCACTATATTTGGTTGGCAGACTGTAAGTCACACTTAAATAAATGAATATATGTAAGACCCTAATACACCATCTGGAACCATAGGAGGGTTCAGCAGTGTTCATTTCATCTTAGTATTCAGTAAGACTATATAAGTCTCAAATTTATTTCTCAAACTTTTCCTAAGGATGGGGATTTTGTGAATTCCCACTGGTAGCAGCTTTTATTAGTGTTTAATTAATTTCACAATGTAAGGATTCATCCCATACTGTGTAAAAATGTGCATCGTGTGAAACAGTTTTCCTATGCTAGGTATATTGTGTTCATTTTCTTTTATGGAGATTATATAGAGAGATACAAGTTTTCTCTGCATTGGAACGTTCGGTTAGTCTAGTTACCTTAATGTAAGCGAGTAAAAATGGAGAAGCTAGGAGGAAATAAATTTTAACATTTAATGGATTCCAACACGAGATTATTTTTGGACCAGAATTCTCTCTGTCCAAGTAATTTTGTGCCTTTGTTCTCACTCATTCCTGGGAGGTCCGTGGAGTCTTTCTTTGTCTTTTATCCATAGGTTCAAGACCTAGAGATATTGACGTACTTCACTCCGTTGGAGGCTGGGGGCTGCCCCAACTTTGAATAGTCTGCAGTGAGAGTTGAGGAATATGGGCAAGGTTGGAAAGAGGGCAAGAGGTTGAGTACCTTTGTTTTTGCTGCATCTGTTACTACATACTAGTGGAAAATAAAATTCCTCAGAATTATTATCTGCCAGTTCTTAATTCTCCATTCTTAGATATTTCACTTTTAAACTTTTTAATAATCTTGTTTACTCTTTTGGGATAATTTATCAGTCATCTACATCTTAAAAATTGGACAAGTTATTCTGAGAACATCAGCACTAACAGTGAATACTAGGAGCTTTGATTTGTTTTTAGGATGACATATTTAGATCACAGAAAGGTTATAGCTACAGCCAATGAAATTTTTAAAAAAATTCACATTGAGAGTCTCTCAGTGCAACTTAGTGTTTATAGAGGGACACACACCAAAAGCAGATCTTCCTTTCCTCTGCCCCTCAAAAGCCACACATGGAAAAAGTTAATTAAAAAGGGCACATACCAGCAAAGTTAGAAGAAAATGGTTTCTACAAGTCTTATGCAGCTATGATTTCCCATTAGTCACCATTCCTTTTATCTAAATGAGAATTTGAACATATATAATTTAAATTTTGAAGATCCTCTTATTGTATTTAAATTAAAAGGAAATTTTATTTAGATTAAAAGGAAATAAACATCCAGCAAATATAGCACTATAAAATCACACTTTGTCATCTTACTTTACCCCTAACATATAACAGTAAGAGACAAAATACAAAAATAGAAAACCAAAAAGCATAACCAGGCTAAAAAAATAATAATTTTTCAAAGTGAAAATTGAAAGAAATACAAAGTAGTGAAAGTATTTGAACCCACAAGCTTTCTGTCCTCCAAGTTAAGGAACTTGATGTAACATTCTGCATGGTGAATAAGACTGCTAAAAAGCCAAGGCTGTCTAGATTACGGAATGGGACTTTCAAAGTTGCTAAATATTGCCTATGGCTAAGGCTTTTGACAAGCTGTAAACTGAGAGTGAGAAAATAAACCCAGTCTTGCAACCAGCAAGAAGTCAGAGTAGCTTAGCAATGCACCAAGTGGATCAGTGTCCTCCACAGCATCACCAGGGACAAGAGCCCCGGAGGCCACTCTATGCTCTCGGTTCAGAATGCAGAATCTTATGAACATTATACTAAAACATCTGAAGCATAGACAAAGAACAAAGAAAGATGTGAAATTCCTCTTAAGCAAATTCCCAAACATAAAAACATCTAATGCTGTAACTGCCCTTGTCTTCTTTCTCACCACCCCAGTGCATGTCATTCATCTGACTCCACACACCTGCATTCCTTTGTCTTTATTTTCCTATGGCCTTTGAAGCCTGCTTTGTCCACCAGTTTTGCATGCTAAAAATGAGTTTCCCTTGTGAGACTGACCTCTTGTTACACGCTAGAGTACCTGGCTCAGTGACGTGCATTTCATTGGCTGCTGTCCTTCCCTGTCTTCCTTCTCCACTCTCCTACTGGTGCTTTCTTCACCTTCCATATAAATGATTTGGACTCAAATCCTCCTTTTCTTAGGAACTGCTTAAAGGAGAACCCAAACTAATGTCGAGAAAGACAGGGAAGAAAATTAGCAGAAGGAACCCAATTTTTCTCCAGGAAAAATTAACATGGTAGAACGGTGCAATCAAGCTTCAAGATGAATATGTGTGGTGCCCCAGTATAAATGAAGAATGGTTTCTATTAAGAAAATCAAGAATTAATGGAATAAAAATAGGCAGAAATGAAGGAAGACCAAGAATATATGAAATGAATCCAATTAGAAATCTTAGAAAGGAGATATACCAGTCCTAGAAGTTTAGACAACTGAGATGATGTAGCAAACTTGGTATGAAAGAGTAAAAAGCTGAAGAGTAAGTCAGTGAATTAAAAGAACAATTCACCCAGAATAGAGCACACAAGATTAAAAAAAAAATGAGGGAGGGGGAGAAAATGAATTAAGGGAGGATTTTGGATTGAGCAGCCCTCACTTATGTCACATAATAGTGCCAAAAGAAGAGAATGGAAGGAATGGTGCAGAAGAAATAGTTGAAGAAATGTGAATTTTTCCAAGTGTTCTACAATCAAAAGTAAACCCAAAGCATCAAGCATGAAAAATATAAACATATGAATGAAAATAAATTTAGACACAGCTAAGTTGAAGAACTGTGAAACAAATATTACCTTAGAAGCTACCAGAGAGACAGATTACCTACAAAGGAAGGATATTTGGACTGATAGCAAACTTCTCGTCAGAAATAAGAAATGCCAGATGACGATGGAGAAGTATATCAAAATGCTAATTATCATTTAATACTATGAAAGAAAAAATGCTCGCCAAGGGCAAGAGTGCACAAAACCAGCAAGAAATGGTATAGGCATAGATTACAGAAAAAAATATTGCAAGCAAAGAGTTATCAGTCAATGTGCTCTCCCCAAAGCCCATTATTCTCTTAGAGAGGCTTGGGCCAGACACTTCTTGAAGCATCATGAAGACCTGTCCTTCCTTTTCATACTTTTATATGTTTATTCAGTAGTTGGTGGGGGAGTGTGGCAAGGACTCCAGTCCCCCTCTCCTTGGGAAATGGATTTGTTAGAAACAATCCCTTTTGTGATTTATCTAGACTCTGTCCTGTTTTGTTGTGTCAGCTCTGCTAAACTGGCTTATTGCAAAGCAAGCACAAGGGAAAAGAGAGACACCAAGACCATACATGAAATCCATATTACTTTCCCCTGAAATAAAACAAAACAAATTAACATATAATTTAAAAAATACAAAGACTAAGAAAGTTGTCATTTATATATGCTCTCTGCAGCATGGCAAGCCAAATGCCCTGATCTCACATTCTGCTGTCATTCACCTAGACATACTGATTGTTTCATTAGTCTTTTAAATGCACTGATCAGCTGGCAGAACATTTTAAGGCCAATCAAAAGTCAGTAAAACACAAACCCAGAGAGGTAGACAGAGCAGAGGACTTCACTAAACATTAACCTGAATCATCATGAGCTTTAGCTTCCAAGTCCTTATAGTGCCTGAAAAATAGAAAACAAAGCCCACCTTGGATATGTAGTATTACAGGAGCCATAGCACACCCTTAGACCTGGGACAATGAGAGAATACACATTCAGTGTAAAGGATAAGAGCAAACAAATTGATCTCCTCTTACCGGTTTTACCCATCACCACATGGAGACAAGTCATGAGAAATTTGGGAATAGATGTTAGGTGCTAACCTTTCAGCTACTCAGAATCCACACTTGAAATTTCACCTTAATTTAACTTCCAAATAATAGTAAAAACAACATGCTCTCACTTTATGTGATTAAACTAGACCTTGTATCAGAAAAATAATGCTACACCTCTTCTAAAACATAGAAGTCTAAAGTTCAAAATTACTGTGTCCACATTGGGGGATGTGTTTACCTTTTCCAGTTTAGTAATAATTCCATCTTGGTATTCTTTAGCTTAAAAACTAGCTAATGTAACCATAAAAACACTTTCTATAAAACTTTAGGGACTGAAAGGTTGAGAATGAAAGAAAATTGGCTATCCTGGACACAACACACAAATGTATCTACGTAAGAAAGGAAAAATATATTTTGGTCTTACAATTATGATACTATAATTAATAATTTAATATCTTCTTCCATTGGTCATTCCTTATTTTATTTCTCCTTGTTAAGCAGTGTTGGACACCTAAACCTTCATTCTTATTTGGCTCTGGGCCCATGGTTGGGCAACTGCC
Organism: Otolemur garnettii; assembly: GCF_000181295.1. NCBI lineage: Eukaryota > Metazoa > Chordata > Mammalia > Primates > Galagidae > Otolemur > Otolemur garnettii. The sequence continues at coordinate 3,205,292 of NW_003852445.1, forward strand.
ATTTTGATTATTTTTACCATTTGATATGAGAGCGTTTTGAGTTGCCACAGAGTATCTTCTGAGTCACAGAAGTACTCATTATGCCTCTATTGTATAACAGCTACACTAGTTTTTCTTGATAATCAGTATTAATCACCTCAACCAAGGAAGAAAAAAGTGAATAGGTAAAAAGCAAGGAAAAATGAATAGGTAAATATAAGTGGTACATGTGTGAGTAATCTAAGTTATTTAAGAAGGAATAATAATTTTTTAATTAAAAAACACATGTAAAAAGAATTGAAGTACTAAAACATTGTAAATTATAATAAATGCATGTAGGTAAAGTGTTCTAAGGTCCTTGAATTATCTGGGAATTGGGTAAAATTTAACTTACACATTCTAAAATTGTAGAAAATGGACTGCATAAATCAGTTCTCTAAAATTAGAGGGCTAAAAATAGTGGAATAATAAAAAAAAAATTCCTCAACCAATTCAAAAGAAGGCAAGAAAGAGAAAGAAAAATACAATAGCAGATAAAATAGAAAGTACAACTTAAATGAAAATATTATTAGTATATAAAATATAAGGTTTGCTTTATAGCTATAGGTATAGGTAAAGGATTGACATCACTAATATTTAAAGAAATATTAAAAATTGAGTGAGAAAAAGGTAAAAAGTACAAATTAGAAAAAAAGGACAATTTAAAAAAACATTAAAATAGCTCTTACATGGATGAAAATATAGTCAATCACACTCATAATAAGAGAAAGCAAACTAAAATTACACAGAGCCACCATTGTTTATCTATCAGAGATGTAAATTCAAAATTATGACAATACATTGCATAGCTGTGGAGAAAATAAACAGTCTTAAAAATTTCTGGTAGGGATAGTAATGCCCCTAGGGAGAGGAATTTGGCAGTAGCTACCAAAACTGTTACTTGTTAACCCAGAATGGCACTTCCAGGAATTCAGGCTAAAGATATACCTCAACATATACGTAAACACATATACACAAACTACCTATTGAATATTGTTTGAAATTTAAAAGTTTTATGACAATATGAATGAGTGTACAATACTAATATGAATAACTGCACATCTATATTGAATACATATAAGTCTTTCAGTGGAGTACTGTGGGACGGTATCATATTTGATATTATGATAAGCAAAAAAAAAAAA
>NW_003852445.1:3207657-3208838 GCF_000181295.1 Otolemur garnettii
TGCTAGGATTACAGGCATGAGCCACCATGCCTGGCCCCAGTAACATTTGTTACCTTGTGTATTGTATCCTGTATCTTTCATAATTGCAGCAATCAAACATGACTTGAGGATGTATGATATGTACATATTCATGCATGTATTTCCTAGCTCTGTTCACCGAGAGACAAAACAGCCAAATAGCCAACAGCATTGAGCATGACTTGTACCCAGATATGGGTTTGTAAATATTATTTAAGTAGAAAAGTGTCCTTGGGAAAATGGATAATTCTAATACTGAGAAAGGTACAAAATGAGTCTAAATGTTCTTGTGTCAAAGAACATGGAAGTGCTCAACATGATGGAGGCATATCAGTAACATATTTACATGACATAGTTGAAATACATTAAATATTCAGCATTTAAAACATGAGTTAGCTATGACAATGTCAAATTTTGAAGTATTATAAATTCAGAATATTCCCATTGTAATTCCTTCTATCTCTTACCAATGGGGTTTTGCCATGGGTCTCAGACTGACAAAAGTTAGAAATGAACTGATGTGATTTACCCATAGAAATAATTTCATTACCAAACTGAAAACCAGAATATGATTTTAGAACTGAGAGCTGGAAATGACCTAAAAAAATCATCCTTCTTAAGTGGTATTCGAAGTCACTTGTGCCTCAGAAGCAGCTGGGGAGAGGTTAGTTGGTTAGTTGGTTGCTTGGTTTTAATACAGACACACATTCTCCCAATTCCTACCACCATTCACTGATACTAACAACTTGCATTGCCACCCACACCACTACACACATTTCTTATGAAATGAGACTTAAGAAAGTTACTATATTTGTTTGACTTCACTTCGCTAGTTCATGCTAGAGCTATAATCATGGAAAATCTATAGAAACTAAGAATATCTCCTTCACCTGGAGCCATTACCATGAGGTTCATTAGGGCACTACTGCTAGCAAACTTCCTGTCTTGTTACTTACATCCCAATAGATAAAGCCATCAAGGGTGAAGAATGCATGAACTGACAGAGAAAGGAATTTGGAGATGATTACGTCTTAGGCACATAACTCTATCACATACATTAATTCATAACAGAATCATGAATTTTCAAAATCAGGGAAACCTGGATAATATACCACTCTCTCATTTATAGTTATGTGACTTTGAGCAAGTTACTTGATTTTCCT
>NW_003852445.1:3209043-3213607 GCF_000181295.1 Otolemur garnettii
AAATATTTTCATCAAACTGGTTAACATAGCCTTCATGGAATTTTCTTAGTTATTGTGTTAAGACATTTATATTCTACATTTAGTAAGTTTCATGTGTACCCTTATAAGGTACACCGTAAGGGTGGTCCCACCAGTTACCCTCCCTCCACCCATCCTCCTCCCTCCCTTCCTCTCACTTTCCCTTTCCCCCATATTCTTGGGCTATAATTGGGTTATAGCTTTCATATGATTGAAGAGTGCTTTTCTAAAAAGTGTCTAAAACTAAAGCATCAAGAATCTAGAATACAGTTTAAAGCACTAAACATCTTCCTAAGATTTTAAGAGTTCTGATTTGCCCCCAGGTCTCTTGGCACTTCCCTAAAGCAGAATCTTTTGAAAGCCAGCAAATACATAAACATACCCAAAATATGACTTAGAAATTGTAACACATACTACCTGTGTTCATCAAACGTCAATGAGAAAAGGAGCTATTATATTGTACAAGCACCACTCTTTCTTTAAAAATTAAGAATTTTTCATTTATCTGAGATCTCTTTAACTTAACCTAGCTCATTATTATGTCACTGAAAGCACCAGAAAAAAAAAAATTGAAAAAAAAACCAAACACTTAGGGTAGGCATCCCAAATTGTTCATTACAGGAACTTTTCAGGAAAGAATCATTTACACAAAGACAGCACTATTTTAGTTCACCTTACGATAATAAGATTATTCCCCTCAGCCAAGCTAATAAGTTAATTCCATCAATATTTCCCCCTGTTCAACATTAGATTAAGGTATCTTTATCTTCCAATTAACCTGCAATTATGTGCCTTAATATCTGACATTCTCCTGGATTTTGGTTAATCCATACAATGCCAATATTTAAAGATAAGGTCCCCAGGTCAATCAGCTAGAAACCATTCCCAGAAGTTGATGCTAATCAAATTTGTTCATACAATTCAGTGAGAATATTGCTATGATAAGTTTTAGAACAGATGTTTGACACTAAGACAGCTCTTTATGGTCGAATTTAAATCCCCTTTGTTCAGTAATGACAAAGGTTATTAAAATACACTTTTGGGGGAGTGACCTAATTAGGGCACTTGATCAAAAACAATCAGAAAAGCAGTCCCCTTATAGTCTTCCCAAGTATGATATTTCTTAGACAGCCAGTGTAGTCCTGATGAAAACACAGCGTGAGGAATGGATAAAATTATTATCTCGCCTGAGAAATTAGCCTTAAGCACTAGTTAATAAAGGCAAATAGAATTTTACAAACCAACATATAAACTTGGCAAGGTTATTTTATTGCTTTCTACACCAAGGAAAAGTAGATTGATATAATTACCTCCCTTATATTCTTATTTAATTCATTTTTAAAAATCTTAGTTGATGATTAGGGATCTAAAAATTAGAGCAGACTGAATCTGGCTATTCTTTTAGTGCAAAGCTACCTGATCCATTGATTAAACAGGTTTATCTTCTGAAAGATATCCAAGTACTTTGCACTACTCACTCCAAAGATTTTCAACAACAAAAAAAGATCATACTGATTCGCCCATAATATTTCTGATTTAAAATGAATGGTAAAGAATCCATACAGGCACAAACATATATATGCACATATGCACACACACAGACTTATTTTCATAATGTTCAAAAGTCATCAATGCATTCAACTAGCCATTTCATATTTAAAGTAGCCACTAAAAAATTAAGTACAAGGCTGGGCACAGTGGCTCACACATGTAATCCTAGCACTCTGGGAGGCCAAGGCAGGTGAATTGCTTAAACTCAGGAGTTCGAGACCAGCCTGAGCAAATCGAGACCCTGTCTCTATTAAGCATAGAAAAACTGAGGCAAGCAGATTGCTTAAGCCCAAGAATTGGAGGTTGCTGTGAACTATGATGTCATAGCACTCTACCCAGAGCAACAGTTTGAGACTCTGTCTCCAAAAAAAAAAAAAGAAGAAGAAGAAGAAGAAAGAAAGAAAGAAAGAAAGAAAGAAAAAATAAAAAAGAAAAATTAAGCACAAAATAATCAAATTTAAGTGTTTCTCTGACCTAATTAAAAACTAGAAAACTAAGAAACACCCACTAGTCTAGAAAGCATCATTCCACAAAAGCTTGTGTTCTCTCCAAAATAGCTCAGGAATGGATCTTCTAGTGAAAATATTAATTTTTTTTAATAAAAAAACTTCCAACTCCATTCTTAAGTAGTAGTTACCTATAGTTGGAAACATACGTAGCTCATATCGCATTATGATGAAGTTCACGCGTATGTTTGTTTGATCTCTGTAGCCTGAACATGAATATAATTATGAAATGATCTCAGCTTTAAGTATTGCATTTGTTAATCAGAAAGTTTCCTGATACAGTTAGCATTTTGCATGGTTGCTTTTAATATGACAAAATCGTACAAAGCTAGACTTGGGTGCACATAACCATAGACTCACTAATCAGGATAATCAAAACTCCTGACAGCATCTATTAATACAAATGGTGTTGTTCCTTGCAGCCTAACCCTTCAGACCCCATGTGAACTAAAGTTTCTCTTGTGATTCGTCTCCATTCAACTAGGTCTGAAATACCATAATAAAGGAATATTTCAGTAGCAATCTTCATTGTGATTCTTGGTGAAAATCAAATCCAACTTTTCACTAAGCAAGGTCACTAAACAAAAACTCTCTACCCCTTCTCTATCACCTCTGTAAATTCTGAACCTGAACTACTTGGACAAAGTTCTCAGAATGGATGTGAAAGGCCATCTGCAAAGAGTTAAAATGGGCTGTATCAATTAAAACCTCGTGACCACAGGTCATGATCTTTTACTTACAGGTAAAGTTAAAGTTGATCTTTCCTTTTAAGGCTTTTCATGTTTAAAGGTTTTCCTTTTAACAACGCAAGTGCCTATCTTTACGCCAAGCAAATTTATTGCTAGCTTATGTGTCAAGAAAATCTCAGAATCAGGGTGAAATCTACATCATTAGTAAAAACAAATCTTGTAAAACACAATCTTGTAAATGAGCTGTAGCTTTAAAAACATACCATTGCCTATTCCAAAAAAGAACCTTCCCGAGATCAGAGGCCTATTAAAAACCAGAAATGTTAGACATCTGTTGCTATGTTGCATGAAGGCAAAGACAGAGATATATTAGTACCATATGTGAAGGAATATGATTCCAAAATCCAGCTTTGCTGGTATTTCCCAAAATAAGTTGCCAGGTTTTTAGAATAAATAAAATCAAAGATAAATGGCCTTAAAAAAAACAAAAAACAAAAAACAGAAACCCCATCTTAAGAATTAAGCAATCCTCTATCAAAAAATAATAGATCTTGATATACGTAACATGCTATAGCAATTCTTTTCAAGTGGTTCCTTCAAGCAGATCTCAATTATAGCTATAGTACAACCTATATTCAAAGAGAAACGTGAGAAAACTCTTCTAGGAAGAAGTGATTCCTAGGTCAGATGCTTGGGGGTGGGAGGAGGTGGGAATCAAAGCTGAAATTGGATCTCACTTTGTTTGTTATTATCCTAGCAGTTTCTGATCATTTTTAAGTTCGGGGGTGATCAAGATGTGCCTCCCGGGAAAGAACGGGGCCACAATTTACTCAGTGGTGCCCCATTATAGGCCAATAGATGGAGTGCTGTTAACAAGCTATAGTGCTGACTCTGCTTGAGACCTCTCCTCTTAGATTGGGGCTGAGAGTCTAGTGGCTGCAAAAGACCAAAGGAAAGCCCAGAGGTCTGAGGAGTAGGGTCCATTCCTCGACAGAATAACTACCCCAGCAATCCTTTCAGTATAGAACCAGAACAGTATCAACCTTCCCGTTCATAAGTGAGGAAGGAATGGTGGTAATGGGGTCATATTTAGTAAGAAGAATTGGATTTTCTTAGGAAAAAGAAAACGACAGTTGAATTAGCCTGGCAGGGCTCAAAATGAGGAAGTAGCTAAGGCAGTATCTAATTTAGGAGAGCTCACTAACCTTGTAAAGCATTGATTAATCTAGCTAATCTTGTGTAATCACATTGTTTCTGAAGTAATAACTAAGCCTATCTTTAAGAAAAGAGAGGGTGGTTTCCTTAATCAGTTTACAGCTATAATTTCCAAACAGGAAAATAGTCTTAAGGGGCAGACATCTCAGGAAGTAGATACAGTAACTAGATCTAGAGTCAGTAGAAACAAGAAGTCTATACTCATGAAATTAAAGCCAATATATTGTCAAGGGACTCTCTTCTGAAAACACGAAACAAAAGGAAGAGAACCTCTGTCCTTCTGGGGTGGTGTGAATTTAAGTAGCTCAGGAGGGGAAAAGAAGGGCTCTTGAGGAAGTTATGTCCTCAGGACTTTATAACTGTCCCATGTCCTCCCAGGAATGTGTTAAATTTGTCTCCTGTCACGTCTCTTGTTGGAGAACCTATTGCCAAGAATTTGCAAAAGGAGTTTGAAAAACAATGTTCAGTGCTGATTCCCCCTATTTTTCAGTTGACGGGAAAGCATGCCTCGGTTCCCTTTAGTTCATACAGGGAAAAGAAAAGAACTTTGGATTTAGGGTCACCATGTATAAGGAGGATGACAAA
>NW_003852445.1:3214028-3215185 GCF_000181295.1 Otolemur garnettii
ATAATGGACAATCTTTCACAAGGAGGATACAGAAGATTTAGAAAGAATAATACAACCTGCCACAAATAGAAACTGTGGATATGATCAAGAAAGGGTAATCTTGACTTTCTTAATGACTGGCCAAAGACATTTCCAAGACACACGACACCTTCAACCCCCTTAGAGACTAAATAGAATGGTTTCTCAGACATACACTATGACCGTATTTTCATTGGTGATGTAGGCGGGTTGGGTGAACAGACAACCAAGACATCAGGGACAACTGTTGTTTTTTCGGTTTTAGAAAAGATAAAAAACATGTGGAAACCATGAGGATTCAACAAATTAATTGTTCATGCTGTTGAGAACTTTGTGCTGCTTCAAAGGGTAACTCTGGCTCTGAAGAGGCACAGAAGAAAGATCACCTACATACCCGGGAGTTTGAGTCACCAAGCCAGATTGCTGACTTGACCTAGTCATGTTGTTTGATGGTACAAACTCCACATCCTAGGTTAGGATGATATTCAGAAATTAAAACATGCAATGAAAACTTAACTACCTGGAACTTAATGTATTGAGGCATTGAATAAACCATTATACTTGACTTAAAATTTCAGAAGGAAAATAAAACCCCAAAAAGTAGTAAAGCAAGTACGTGCAAACAGCTGGCTTATTATCTTACTTATTACAGATCCCCCTAAATTTCTTCCATCTACACTGGTCTAGCTGGTGACCTAAAGGTGTTGCCGAAACAACAACGAAATTCTCCTAGAGACCAAGAAAATCATTTAGTCAATCTATATTATTTAAAAGGAAAAAAATTAAGTATGGCTTTGTTTTAGAAATTTCAAAGCCAAGTTTCTTAAATTAACTTTAAGTATTAGTTTTACATTAACCAGAAAGTTCAATGAACTTCTTTATTTCCTCGATTCTACTCAGTTTAATTGATTCTTAAAACCTAACAGGAAGAAGTTAGCTTATGTTCAAAAAAGCATGAAAGGGATTTTTATTTTTTGATATCAGTTATTTGGCCACTAATTAATTATTATGAAGCTGTTTTGAGTGTTACCTTACCTGTTAGTCTCAATTTCCTATTGGAAAAGGGGGATTATTATGTATTTATGAGTGTTAAATAAAATATACAAAGATTTAGAACAGTGCTTGGCACCAAGAAAATA
>NW_003852445.1:3215514-3217053 GCF_000181295.1 Otolemur garnettii
TAAGCAATAAAATGCCAATGCATTAAACCAAAATTTTAAGAAACACATTTTTATGTCTGAGGTGATGTGTCTCTAATCTACGCTCAGTTTAAGGCCTGAGTTAAATTACCTACCTACTTTCACCAGAGCTATACCCAGAGAAATTTAGGATGAGTAAGGAACTGTTTTTTATTTTAGAAGGCTCACAAACTAGTTAAAAGTTTAACTTTAGCATGAAATTGATAAGCTAGAGCAGCACATTAACCCCCCTAAGATTCTCTGAACCTATCATGTGCTCTGATAATCAGTGATGTCCAAGTTCACCGGTTCTCTGAAAATCAACAAAAGGCCCTGATTTATATATAGTGTTTACCAATTTCCATGGTGTAAATACTCCCAACATGGCTGATTTCAAGTTGCCAACAGTTTTAACAACTGGATGTTAAAATTAATGAATATTTCCTTAATGATATATTCTTGTGAGGCAACACAACCTAGCTCTGCATGCTTTTAGTTTTAAAATGCCCTTTTAGGCTGGGCATGGTGGCTCACACCTGTAATCCTAGCACTTTGTAATCCTGAGCTCAGGGGTTCAAGACCAGCCTGAAAAAGAGAGAGACCTAGTCTCTATTAAAAGTAGAAAAAGCTAGCTGGTGTTGTGGTGAGTGCCCGTAGTCCCAGCTACTTGGGAGGCTGAGACAGGAGGATTGTTTGAGCCCAGGAGTTTGAGGTTGCTGTGAGCTAGGCTGATGTCATGGAACTCTGCCCTGGGCAACAGAGTGTGACTCTGTTTCATGAAGAAAAAATGTCCTTCTGGCCTGACTAATTTCTACGTAAATTTTAAGCTCCAACTTATGCCATTTGACTCAGGAAGCTTTTCCCAAATAATCAGGAGGTTTCGTTTTCCTTGTTCTTCCTTATTTCTCCCCCAGGACACTGGACTTACTACAATATTTATAACACTGTGTGCTTATCTTCCTCTGCCAGGGAGTTATTATATAAACAACTTGAATCAGAATCTGTGACGTGCTCATATTCTTAACTTCTCATTGCTTGGCACAAGCTCTTTCTTTTTGTAAAGACAAAATCAACATGTTCATGAAAATAAATGCCACAGGACAAGTGCTACATACACTGAGAGTTGAAATGAAAGAGAAGGGAAATTAATGAAGAAAGGTATTGTAGAACAGATGGCATTTGAGAATGGGCTTGAAAATGGGTAGATTTTCAACCAGGAGAGACAGGAAAGTAGGAAGAAAGTGTCATGTCAAGAAAATGGCATGAACACAAAGTTCAAGGACAAGACTATGAGGCATGTTCAATGGAAAAATGGATCATTCAGTAGGAGAGGAGTGTCAGTTATAGAGTGGAACAAACAGTGGGAAGTTAGTCTGGTTGGAGTTATAGAGTTGAGGATCTTGAAGGCCTGGGTAAGGAAAACAATGAAAATGCATCGAAGGTTTAGAGAGAGTCAATCTTTCCCTCTGAAAGAATTGGCAATACACAGATCGATTTTATTAAAGTGCATAAACATGAGGAAATTGCAGAATGATTATTATT
>NW_003852445.1:3218235-3219256 GCF_000181295.1 Otolemur garnettii
TTTTCTTCAAATACAAATGCATAGTAAACAAATGGATCCAACAACAGACACAGCCAACCTGTATAGATTCTTGGCCTTCAAATCATCTCTCTCTCTTTCTCTTTCTTTTTTTCTCTTCCTTTCTTCTAATTTTAATAAACTTTTAACTCTGTATTACAAATTGATTGTTTTTAGCACAAGAATGATAGTAATAGCCACATCATTCTATTTATATCCAATATTTCTTCCAAAGAACCTTATTGTATCCTTATTGGTATAATTCTTATTATGCTCTTCTTAACACAAGAGTGATTTTACCTTTAAATAATGGCATACACACCAAAATGTTTTGCATGTTCCAAGTACTTTGGAATAAATTTTTCCATCAGCTCTTTAAAAGCATCATGTAAAGTACTGTATCATTATGTATTGGTGAATCTAAAAATAAGTTTATAAACAAAAATCAGAATCATGCATCCGACCCAGGGTTATAAAAGCCAGATGACATAAGTACTAATTCTCCTGTAGCATACCATGTAATTACAAACACTCTCCCTTGACTTGATCATAAGCCTGTTCTTCAAAGCAAATCTACATGCTTTGTTTTAATCTTTAATGAGTAGTTCACCTCTGAATTACAAAAATCCCAAACAAGACACACTCTATCTCAGTCCTCATCACAAAGGCAACTTTAGTTTAGAGACAGTCAACTTAGATAGGTTGCCCTTCCCAATACTTTCTCTTGTCAATTATTATTAATATATATATTTTTAAGTTTAGGGCTATAGTGGCTTACAGGCAGTTCATGGCTGAATTTATAATATCACAAACCTAGGATATATATTGCATGAATTTGGACTTAAATATATATACTTAAAGGACTTTAATAAATCATTAATGCCTAAAGCCTTTACCCAAAGCACAAAACTCTGGATAAACAGAGACAAAAGCCCACTGGTACTTGGTAGTAGGCTAATTTCTATCAGCTTACCTTTATTTCCACAGTGGAAAGACAATGAATATCATCATGGATTTTTTTTTT
>NW_003852445.1:3220303-3226362 GCF_000181295.1 Otolemur garnettii
AGTGATCTTCTGTCATGTGACATTGTCAGGTTTGAATATAAGTCAGGTTATAGATTATACTGGACTATTAAAAAAATAAAAACACTTCATGAGATTTTACAATTCGTAAGGCATAAATCCCCAGGCCTCTTAGAATGGAATTTGGGCAAGAGAATAAATAGGATATAGCTCAATCCTCACATAGTAGGCCATCAATAATTGCTTACTGAATGAACTAGGGGACATTTACAGTGAATGTTTGCTGTTTCACATGTATGCACGTGTAAAATACAGCCACTTTTGTAGTCTATTTACCCGCAACTTCTAGTGAAGAAATATTGACCATTTCATTATGAAACCACAAGTGTTCATTAGTAGACTGGAAGACACTTAAAATACAACACAGTGTGGACTGTGACAATAAACAGACTTCATCTTAATGCATAGTTCAGATGTAGACTTTTCGAGGTTAACACTAAACTCCTTTTATTGCATATGGATCAAATTTCCACAGGCAGGAAAGGTGCCAATACTTTAAAAAATGCAATTAGAACACATAATTGTTTGCATTAAGTTGCTGCAGTAAGCTAATGATAGATAAACACAAACGTTTCAGTCCAATATCAGCCTGTTAAAGGCTAGGTCCTCCTGTGAGGGCAATCCTAAAGGCTGTGCTTTTAATCACAAGAGATTGTGGTGAAGGGCTGTTTTTCAATTACCAGGACAAAAGAGGAACTCTGTTCAATAGGGACGTTGACTGCAAAGCCAAAGAAGAAACCCAAGGAATAAACTGGATGGTTAATTCAGTAAAAACTCACAAGCTTAAAAAGATGAGTGGTCATGGGATATAAAGATATATCACCTAAGTGTGCTTTGAGGTTTCCAGTAGCAAATACAGCAGATAATTTGTCCCCTGTAGTTTATTAAGCCTTAGGGTAACTGGTCATCCTAGTTAGAAGACAACCAGGCTATGCAATTGTTATCATTCAAGGGAAGCCTAAGGAGAGGAAAGGATCCTCCCTTTGGTACTGCTTCTATGTGACAATTCATTTACATGAGACATATTCTTTCACTCAGGGCTGGTATTCAAATATCCATCCTTAATTATAATTGTTGGCAGCAGTGAATAATCTGTGGATGGTTTTGAGTTACTGCCAAAGATCATATATCTTTGTGTGTGTTGGGGGTGGGCAGGATAAGCTTTATGGGAAGAGAAGCTCTTTTCCCATAAATGATGAATCAATCCATTATATTTGTGATAATCAATGCCCTGGATCCTTTTCATGTTGAGGTGGGGGAAGGGAAGACCTTAGTGAAGTGGCCAATCATTATTAATTCATTCATTGTGCTAATATAACTGTGGGGAGTCAATGTGATATTAATGGGGCTGTGATGTGGTCTTCAATAAGAATTTCACGCTAGAATGGAAACACAGTATAGATTTTATTTTCTAACTTGGTTACCTAATATGTGTTTTTTAAAGGTTTTAAGAGAAGAAGGGAGCATCTCACTTTATACTTGAGTGTGGAAACAAAGGAGATTCTATGAGGGCTCACCTGTAAGCTTCCTGCTTGGCCCAAGGGTTGTCTGAGAAACAGTCAGCACTTCTGACAGTGAAATGTTCTTCCAGGAAACAAGTATTGCTAAGGCAAGGATGGCCAGCGGAGGCAGGTTTCTGAGAATATAATCTAGTTCTTAATGGTACTTGCTATTTCTTGAAAGAAATTTGAGGGAGATGAATAAGCAGGGCACAAAAGCCTGACTTCTGATCTTGGATTTGAAAACTTTCCTGGAATGACCTTAATCCATTCCTTTAAAATGTGTAACAGGGACTCATGTCTGAAGACCTTGAGGTAAAACCCATCTCAGTTCAACAGATCCAATGCTTCAGTAGTCAAGGAAAAATGGTCAGTGTTCAATCCTCCTGCTGTGGCCCTAGCTTAGGCCACCTTCTTGCTGGGATAACCCAACAGCAGGTTGACTGGCAAGCTCTTGAGGTCATAGAAGCAACAGGGCCATCCTGATCTGTCTCTCATGTACCCTCCCCTCTCATCTCCTGCTGCTCATGTCAAACCAAGCAGCATAAATTCTCCATGTGAATCTCACCTCCTCGCCTTGTTCGTGTCAACTGCTCTGCCTGGAATTTTCTTCCTTTCTGTCCTTAGACGAGCTTTCTTCTTGTGTTGTAAGTCAAATCTCAAGTCCTCCAAGAAGGATTTCTTCTTGCTGCCTTCCCCTCATTCATTTCTGTACTCTCCGAAATTTCTGGGCATCTGTTAGGAACGTTTCTGTACAGTTCAAAAGATCACTTTTGCCTTTCTCTTACCAAGTCATAAATTTCTCAACACTTAAGAGTTTCTAATTTATCTTTCATTCCCAGAAACCTGCCTCTGCTGCCACCCCTGCTCCGACAGCCTCACCTATTTCCTGGAAGAACATTTCACCACGAGAAATGCTGCCTGTCTCTCAGACAGCCCTCGGGCCAAGCAGGAAACATACAGGTGAGCCCTCATAGAGGTGCCTTTGGGTCTATACCCTAATGCATCTTTGTGTCCTCAACACTTAGCTGAGTAACACCCATATAGTAGAGAACTAAAAAATGAAGGAATAACTGAATACCTGGACAGATATGTTAGCAGCATATTGGACAGATATGTTAGCAGCAGATATGTTAGCAGCATATGTTAGCAGTAAGAGCAGCAGGCCTCTTACTTTCATTTTAAATTCTCAATATTACCAGGTTCATCAGTAGGTACTCGCTTAATTTTTTGTCTACTACACTTGTTTGGTTTGTTAACTGCTTTTTCTTGTCTTGATAATAACCAATGTCACCCTTGTATAATTCAGTCAATCTTCTGCTACCAAGTCTAAGGTTATAATATACTGCCATTCATTTTATCTTTTCCAAAACAAGTTTTTCTTCTGTTGATTATGTTTGCATATATTTGGGACAAAGACCCTGTTGATGTGTCTTTCTGACATAAACCATAATTTCACCATCTCTAAAATGAAAACACAAGAACAATGAGCTCCAACTCTTGTGACTGCAAATGACGTAAGAAGTAAAAGGTGTTATAGAAATGTGCTGATAAATGTTAGGTGTTTTTCATTTTCATGTTTCATATAGATTTAGATAGATCTTGGAATAAAGAGAGGGGAAAACACTTCAATCCTTTGGGTCAGTGCTCTTGGAAATTCCAAGTACATATATCCATCTAATTTCCTATGAAATTATTTTTCATGGATTCTCCTGAGGCTCCTTACACTTGACACATCTAAACAAAATTGGGAATCTTCTCTAAACACGTGTCTCCTCTTCCCCTTCTAAGTCAATTTTGGACTAGCACTTTCAGGGATGAAGGCTAGAAATCACGTGGCCATCAGTGACCTTCCTGTCCCTGTATTTGGTCAGTCACCATGTGTTAACACTTCCACCTCAAAAGGCTCTCTTAAGAGTTTCCCTTTTTCCCAGCCCAGGGCCTCTCTTAATTTAGGTCCTTTTCACCTTTTGTTCAGGGTAGTTGGCAGTTCCCTAACCAGCTCCTGCCTCCCAGGCGCTCCTCCCTCCTTTATGTCCTATCCACCCTGCTCCAAACAGGTATTTAATCACACAGAATCTCTGCTCAAGAGCCTTAAATGACCCTTTATTCTTTATAGGATTAAGTCTGAAGTCCTCAGGCTAGTACACAAGGCCTTTTCTAATCTGTTCCCTGAAGACATTTCCCCATTCATTTCCTGCCCCTGGAAATCCACTCTTTCCCCTGCTCCTGGGCAGGGTTAGAGCAGTGTGCGTTTGTTCTGAGAACAGTCTGGGAAACCAGGAAAGAAAGATTCGTAAAAGGTTGAGGGTTATACTGAGATTTTATGTACATTATCTCTTTTCATCCTCACAGGAACTCTATGAAGAAGCTGTAATTACCCCTATTTAAAAAATAAAACAATACAAATAACAAACCTTGGCCCCCAAAAGTTCTATTGTTAATGATGGAAATGGGGATTCAGCCTGAGATTCAGGGGTCCTAAAAGTCTTTCTGTAACAGTGTGCTGATTGGTCTTCCTCAAAAGTGCAGGTTTGCCTACACGTGTGTGCTCTTTCCTGGGGAGTTTCTTTTTCTGAAGCACTCCGTCCTCCCTAAACCTTTCCACTGATATTCTATTTGGATTTTGATGTCCAAATTTGGTATTATTTCTTCTATGGAATGTCCTCTGTCTTCTTATCTCTCTGAAGGCTTTACACATAAATCTCTATTGCTTATTCCATCCATCTACAATTACATTTGCCAAACTGTGTTGCCTCCAGCAGCAAGGAGTGTATTTTACACAACCTTTATTTGTAATTCCAGCACTGTATATGATGTCTAGCATATAATAGGAACTCTAAACATAACCTAAGAAAGTAAATGAATGTCTTTCTAGAATGAAGGTATCAGGCATATAATTTCTCTGAAAATTCAGGAGTGAAAGAAATCTATATGTTACTTACCACCTTTTTTTAAATCATATTTTTAATAAATTACCTGAAATCTCCATCCTATTGAACTGATGGTAAATGTAATATCCTTATTTTGGGGTGATGTTAAATGTGGGAAATTTATGTGATGCCCAGAAAATGGTAATCAAGGGAAGGGCCCTGGTTTTAACCCCACCATGGTCAGCCTGTATTTTACAACTGTCACTGGCTCTGCTACTTGTGCCAAAACTGGACAGCGGGTCTGTGCTGAAAGAGCAGGGCCTGGGGTCCTGTGTTTCTGTGGGCACCACTGGGCCCTCCTCTGAGCTTCAGCTTTTCCATTGCAGACCTGTTGGCCTTGGGGCATAGCCTCACCCCCTTACTACTTCCACAGCCCATTGGCCCCCTCATTACAGTGAGGACTTGCTTCTGTCCCTCACCTGAGTATAATCCTTTCACAAGGTTAACAAACTCAAGCTCTCAGGAGAGAGAAGCAGGAAGCACATTTTTATTTGCAGTTTTTGGCCGGGACCGGCTTTGAACCTGCCACCTCAGGTACATGAGCCACAGGTGCCGCCTGAAGGCAAGTTTTATGTAACTGCTTTCTGCTTTAGGTTCTGAAGCACAACTGCAACTGAGGTAACTAAACAAAAAGCCTTAGCTTGATGGGTATGATGTAACTGTGTCAGATTGTATTAAAAAAATCAACCCATTGTACCCCACATATGCATAAATGTATTCATGATCTATGTGTATATGACTTAATAAAAAAATTAAAAAATAAAGACAAAAGCAATAGTATGAGAGTAAAAAGTCCAACAGTGCTTATTCTTCCTAATTCTTCTCAACCATAAAACAAAACACAATATATATATATATATATATATGTGTGTGTGTGTGTATATATATATATATATAGCGAGAGAGAGAGAGAGAGAGTCTCACTCTGTCACCCTGGGTAGAGTGCTATAGCATCACAGCTCATAGCAACCTCAAAGTCTTAGGTTCAAGAGCTCCTCTTGCCTCAGCCTCCTGAGGAGCTGGGACCACAGATACCTGCCACAACGCCTGGCTAGTTTTTCTATTTTTAGTAGAGATGGGATGTGGCTGTTGCTCAGGCTGGTCTCAAACTCCTGAACCTGCCTCAGCCTCCCAGAATGCTGGGAATACAGATGTAAGCCACTGTGCCCGGCCCACAAGTTAATATCTTAATAAGTTATCTTGTTGGCCAACAGCAGTGGCTAGGGTAATCCTAGCACTCTGGGAGGCTGAGGCAGAAGGATGTCTTGAGCCCAGGAGCTGGAGATGGCTTGAGGCACCATGACATTGCTGCACAACATGTACCAAGGGTGACAGAATGAGACTGTGTCTCTAAACACGACAAACACCAGAAAACTTGAGCTTCCCTCTTCACTGCTCCCCTTTCAGAAGTTAAAAAGAAGTCACCTTGTCCCAGCCATCTACACCCTTGTTTGGGATCCCCCTTAGTATACTATTTTGCCAGTAGAAGGATAATACAGTATAGTAGTTAAGGCATGAATTCAGGAACCAGAGTGCTATGGATTCAAGTCCTCCCTCCATGGCTGAACTAGCTTATCTCTCTGCATCTTTGTTTCCCTGTCTGTAAAGT